>NC_048436.1:18874970-19202470 GCF_004353265.1 Vitis riparia | reverse complement strand
GTGGTTTTATGGTTATTATGATAAAAAATATTTTAAACTTTTAAAACCACAGTCATCAACAATGGTTTTACACACTTAAAAAAAAAAAAATCCATGTGGATGCTTACGTGGATACAAAAGATTAGTTTGACAAATACTTAAACTCTATTTTTTGGCTTATGCACAATATTCTCCCCTCTTAATAAATTTTAGCGTTAGAAAGGTTACAGGCGCGTATGACCACCAAACTAAGAGACGGACTCTTAGTTAGTGAAAACAGTTAGATGACTGCAGCTGAGAAAGAAATTGTTCATGGTTGCAATCTGACTATAGTACTGAGAGTCTGTGACCATGAGCAATTGAGCTTTGCTCTAAACCTTGAAGTAAGAAGCTACCAATAGAGCTGACCCATCTGGAATTGCCACTGAAGTGTGCATAAAGCTTTCAGATTCTGTCTCCACATTTTCCCCCTCATCATAAATTGCTACAAATCAAGAATGCAGAACATATGGCAGGACAACAGCATACCACAAGGTTGAAAATGGTATCACGAGTTACATCCCTCTGAAGTCTCTAGCTTCCTTCCAAAAGAGCTATACTCCTTTCCCTTCCCCTCCTCATGCCTAACAAATTGGATCCAAGTTTTCAAACCAAGAGTATGAAAGAATAAGATTTCACAAGCAGTAAGCATACCGGTTTTTCCTTTTTCATCCAACTAGACATATCCAAGATGGTTCGTCAGCCATCAGCATCAAAGCCTTGGTTCGAGGGTCTGATGCCAACTACAGCAACCCTATTCCAGTGTTGCAAATTATTCCACTCTGAGCCGAAAAAAAAAAAACCTCTATTCCAGTCTCTTTCACTGATGATGAAGGCTAACATTCATCACGCAGAGTATCATATCATTCCTTCAGTTTAAGATACGAAAAAACCTACGACATCTACAGACCATTTCTTTCACCTGTTATAAAGAGCCTCTAGTCTCATCTCTCACACTCATTTGTCAAGCAAGACACACACAGGTAATGTGCAACCGTGCCATATAACCCATCAAACTCAGAATTATTTTCCTGAAACAAACTATATTTTAACCTCTTTAGAGCGTAGACTGTCTGTTTCCCTTTTACTTAAGGACAATAATTCCTCTCACCCACATCAATCAAATAAACTCCATGCCCATCTTCAATATTTTATCACCACTGAGACGGATGTTTTATCCCTTACCTCTCAGAAGCTGGTAACAAACAGGTTCTAATCATCCTGGTGGCAACAATGATATATTCCCCCCTAAGCCTAAGGTCATGGTCACAAAGTCTAGATGCCAAGAAGCCTCGGCCCTTCCCCTGTCAATGGAAAAACCAGTCCTAGTGAGGCAGCCTTGCACTCCAGACACATAGCAGGCCCTTCCTGAGATTCATGGCATTGGCTGCTAGAAAGTGCCATAGCTGGGGTACCAGCATGCATTGGACCATGCCATTAGCCATGACCTCCGGTTGCCCCCATAGACGGGGCAGTCTTGCCATGTTCAAAACGCCACATATTGACTCCTTGCACTCCAGACACACGGCAGGCCCTTCCTGAGATTCATCATTCATGGCATTGGCTGCTGGCTGGAAAGTGCCATAGCTGGGGTACCAGCATGCACTGGATCATGCCATTAGCCATGACCTCGGTTGCCCCCATGGACGGGGCAGTCTTGCCATGTTCAAAACGCCACATATTGACTCCTTGCACTCCAGTCCTAGTGAGGCAGCCTTGCACTCCAGACACACGGCAGGCCCTTCCTGAGATTCATCATTCATGGCATTGGCTGCTGGCTGGAAAGTGCCATAGCTGGGGTACCAGCATGCACTGGACCATGCCATTAGCCATGACCTCGGTTGCCCCCATGGACGGGGCAGTCTTGCCATGTTCAAAATGCCACATATTGACTCCTTGGTGGCTTGGTGCCTAGTATCGCATCCTATCAAGCTCCAAATCCACCAAACAAAAAATAAGTAGCTCTGCCCATTACCACTTGCCCCCTTCAGATGGAAAGACTACAGGAATTGAAAAAAAAAACTGTGAAGTATTATTTCTGTATTAACTCAAAAAGTTTAGCATCATATCTCTATCTCATCGAGCAATGAACTCCAGCATACCATTCTCAAGAGAACAGAATATTTGACACTGAATGCATCTAACATTGGCAAAGATATTCCAACAAGCACTGAATTTTAATACAACAGAAATTTGATTTTTGTAATGAACCAACCGGATACAAGACAACATTCAAAGAGAGCATAATGCGTGTAGAAGTCCTGCAAGAACAGCTAGACTGAAAATATAAAATTTAGCCACCAGATCCTGGGGGCATTTGCACATATTTCCCAACTCATTTCAGCATTCAAAGTATGAATAAATTTGGCTTAATTCAGCAATAAAGGTACAAATATCAAATTGTTATCTGGTCATCTTTATATGGAATGTTCAATGCCGAATACAACACCATCGGAAGCACAAGTTGGTCTGAAAAGAGGAAAACACGTCAATAATAACATCCTTTACCTCTTCATTTCTTGATCACAAAATTCAACCCCAAAACATCATTCATTAATATTTCTGATTGAAATGTGATTAACTGATGTAACATTAAATTAATCACATACATGCCCCAAAAAAGCTTCATCACCAGGTTATTTATCGCTCAAAGGTGGAATCAAGAAGGGCCAGAACTTCATTCAAAGTGGAATCAAATCAACGAAAATTCAACAGAGTTCAAACCTAGAAACCAAACCCTAGGACAATTTACAGGTCATAATCCGTGAAATTTAAATACCGATTGACATCCAACAGAGCCCTACCATGACGCGATCATGATCCGAGCAATGAAATCAAGGTCCGCCACCAGCTTTGTAGCGATAAATCTTGCCGAAGACGTGGAGAGCAGTGACGAAGCCGATGAAGCAGAGACTCATAACGAGGACGACGGTAGGCGTGATCTTGAGTCCAGGAGCGTCGTCGGTGTAGAATCTCAGCATATTGCTTCCGCTGCCGCCGCCACCGTATCCGCTGGATGATCCTCCGCTACCGCCTCCAACACGTCGGCGACGCATCCCTGCAGTGGCGGCCGCCGTCCCCCGCGGAGCCATGCCGACAGGGCCGGGCCGGGAGGTGGCGGTCGTCGACGCCTGCGACTGAGAAGAGCCTCTCGCCATCGATGTGGAGTGTAGAAGTGTAATTAAGTGGAACTTCGAAGGGTATTTGAGAATCTCCGCTTCAGCTTACGCATACACCTTCACCCGCATCGGCTCAGTGAAGAAGGCTTCAACGGTTCATAAAAAACCCACCTAATCATTTACTTAATTCCATTACCCACAAATACTTAAACATATATATATACATATATCTTATTTTATCAGAACTTTAAAATAATCTCGTAATTGCCAAAAAGATAAAATAAAATATTTAAAGTATTTGGTAAACCAACGGTAACTTATTAACTTAATTTAAATTATTAAGTAAATTAAATATATTTAATAAAATAACTCAATCATATGAATTAAAATATATGAAATATTAAATAAAAATAATTAATTTATTTTTAATTTCATGTTTTAGTTTACCTTTTTATCTTCTTTTGTCTTAATTATTTTCATAATCAATTTTGTTATCTCACGACCTTTATTATTACTTATTCTCTTTTATTCTAATAATATTTTAAATTAATTTTATCAGACAATAGTAATATTTAAAATAAGAATAAGTAATAAATTTTAAATTAACAATTTAAGTTGGAACAATTTTAAGTATAATCTAACTTAAAATTAATTTAAGTTATTAAATAATAAATATTAAATTTTATTAAACACTCCTTAAATATAATTTAATTTAAAATCAACTTTAAATCAATAAATGATAATTATTAAGTTTTACCAAATCCACCTACTTATTTTTTAAATTTTAGTTTGGGTGTTTGATTTTCAAAATCCGGATTAATCTATTTC
This sequence comes from Vitis riparia, assembly GCF_004353265.1. Taxonomy (NCBI): domain Eukaryota; kingdom Viridiplantae; phylum Streptophyta; class Magnoliopsida; order Vitales; family Vitaceae; genus Vitis; species Vitis riparia. Next base: position 19,198,505 of record NC_048436.1, on the reverse strand, counting down.
AAAATTGATGTGTTAGAGTTGAACGGGGGTGGATATATTGCAGCTTTTCGTTCCACATTTTGTGATGGCCATTAAGTGACTTGCTTTGGCTTATAATTATTATGTTTTAAAGCTTTCTTTTTCTGAAGTCTGAATTCCAAACTTGCATCACAATTTAATGATGTAAAATTTAAGTCAAGTAAGTATTCGCCCAAGGATGAATAATGATGTGAGGCAAGCTCCTTTCCTACCTTGGAAAAATGAAGGCCAAAATTTATGATTCATGCATGCTTCAATTTCTTCAGCACGTCACTATTTGAAAAAAAATAAAAATAAAAATAATTGACTATTGTAAAAATAAATTTTCACGTGTTAACTTTTTCTTAAATTGTGAAGCATTAAGATGAGCATATGATGTTCGTTGAAATGTCTCCTCTTGAGAGTTGGTGATGACATTTAAGGTACTAGAAAACTCCAACAGCTATGAGCTCAGAGGTATCTACTTCGCTTGTTGTAAGAGTAAAATTACAATATAAGTAGCATAAATTCAACATTTGAATCGCCCAACCCCTGCCTATCATGATTCAGCGAAGCTCAGTTGTCTCCGCCCTCCTTTTTTTCTTTCATTTTTCCGAGAAAAAGACGATACAAGGGAAAACTTTTGAGGAACATTGAACAAGGGTCCAATTGCCCTCAGATGAAGCTGAATCCGAGACATGATCTGGTCTGCCTCAATAATCAATAGCTCCGGTTAGGCAGAAGCGCATGGCGCTGTGGCTCGGTGGGATGACAAGGGCCCTTTTCCCCCACGGCAAAAGCGTAATGAGCTATGGCCACTGCTATGAGAATCATTCCCAAGCAGAAAATTGCGTAGCAATGGCGACCCAACCTCCCTACTATCCCCTCCCCTCTCTCCATCTCTCTCTCTGATGTTGGTTTCAACTTTGGAACTTGGTAAGTAAAAACCAAGGGCACATATATATAGAAAGAGAAGACCGGTTTCAGAAACATGGGGCAGTGCTGGAATATTCCCAACTTCCCACATCATTTTGCCGCTGGAAAATTGCAAATCTGTGGATTGTTGCGGAAATGCTTGTCACTTTCACACGACAGTAAATGGGTGTTGGCTGTAACGATTTGACTGGATAAACACCAAAATAATTGATCCCGTTACTGAAAGTTTCTTAGATGAGCCATACCAAATTCAAAATTTGAATTTCATGTATATATATATGTATATTAGTCATCACAACGTTTCTACATTTCACCGTTGCGTTTGATTGCAGAAATGTCGTTTACGTACAGTAACAAAATATGTATATTAATTTCATACAAAATAATAGAGGCAAAAGACGAATAACTTGAACGCTGTAGAACGAGCGCTATGATTTACAAGGTGTTGCAAAATCAAAGGCTTCTGATGATTCCATGCCATCAGCCTCGTATCCGTGGGGGAAAATTCAATCTCCACGGCCCATCAATCACGTCCTCTCTCTTCGATCAAATGAAAAGTCCTTGCGCACAACATCGATTTCGTGTTGGTGGGGAGTGGGTTGTGGAAGAGGAACCACTTGGGAGGAGCTAGGCGCGCTGATGTCTCTATCATGTTCCAAGGACGTTCCTTGGTGGAGCTGGTTGTGGTGAGAGGAGGAGCCGTCACCATGGTGCGGGTGCGAGGGGGAGGGGGACCCATCAGTCTCCCAATGCTCCATGTCCAAGTTGGACCTTCTCGGGGATGCTTGGAGGCTGTCCATGTCGCTCCGGTAGTAGCGCAAGAGGTAAGCAGGGGACGTGCCGTGGGAAGGCGTTGTTGGCCTACTTGAGATGGGTGTGGCTAGCCCAGAATGCTTGTTGTGTTTGATGTTTTTCTTAGCCGTGTGGTGCCAGTTCCTTAGAGCCGTGGCTACTCTCTCATGGAAGATCGTTGGCTTCATGGTTGAACCCATCTGTGTCACCAGGGCATAGAGCGGGAGAGTTACGTAGCTGCAAAGAATCTGTATGATGACCCTGCGCAAATCACAACATCCAAATATGTCACAAAATTACAAAAATCCATGACTTAATCCGAAGGAACCAAGAAGGCAATTAAGAAGACACTCACCCCATGGAAATCCTGATCACCACATCTTCAGTGTGTGCATAGAAACAAGACTTAAACCCGAATTCATACTGGAAATCCCGCAAAAAAACCAAATCAGTAAATACAATTTCATCATATGAATGCCAAATTTGTTAACTACAATTAATGATCAGTTTCCTCACCCAAGTCCATGCGAAGAAAGCCAGCTGAAATGCGTTCTGAAAGAGCACAAAATGGATGAGGTAGAGAACGAGGCGAGGGCGATTGAACCAGAAGAGGTCATCACCAAGCTGAACAACCGGCACTCCCTTCACAACCTCTCCCCTTTCTTGAATTCTAAGCCCCATCTTGGTTATGATCACCTGTAACTTGGTTCCCACCAATAGGATAACCTGCATTTAAGCATATATCATCATCATCCTTCACATTCATCAAATTCATTACGAAATTAAAACTGCATGGAGGCGACGCTTACAATCAGTGGGATGAATGGCAGCCATAGATAAGAGTACCAGCCTGTCCACATAAAGTTAAAAAGCTTACTCAAAGAAATTCAATCAATTTTTTTTTTTTTCAAATATAAAAATATTATTAGAAATATTTGCAAGTCACACTCACCATGAGTGTTGAGGAGAAGGAATAGCACGGCAAAGAACCATATTGGTGGACTGAGAAAATTAAAAACAATAAATTAAATTAATTTAAATGAAATTAAATTAATTAAGGGAAAATTAAAGGGGGAGAACAACTGACCTGATACCCACAACCACCTTGAAATCCTCCTCCAGCGATCTATTGATATATTTTTGGAAATCAAATTTTGCATGGGTTTGAGGTGCCAAATGTGCCTGAAATTAATAATATTAATTTTTATTTTTATTTTTTAATATTTAATTTTTTTGGTCTACGTAAGAGAAATACCAAAAAGGAAAAAAAAAATTACCATGATAAATCCATGTCTTAAGGTGAAGTAGTCAACTTTTGGAACGGACCTAACGAACTGTCTGAAGAAACATACCTGAGAGAACAAAAACGAAAGCCAAATAAGTTGCATTCACATACAGCTAGGGCCACCTTAGAAAATTCATTAATGAAGATTCAAGTACACATCATAATAATTTGCACTTCTTAGAAGAGACAAAACATTTTTTTGCACAATGAAAAGTCAAAACAAATGACCCCGAAATTTTCAAAATTGTGCTCCCCACCGTCCCTATCAAGCGACGTCGTTTTCTCCAGCCCCCGCTCTCTGACCGTCATCTCCCTTTCTGCCTAATTTTTGAATGATATATGAGGGGCGGTTACCTTCTCCAGCTTCCAAGAAAAAACTATGGCCTAAAAAATTAGACTATGGACAGTACTAGGTGAATTGCATGTGTGTATGGCCCACCCATGAATTCCTGGAAGTTTGATGGTTGATGTTGAGTCGTACGAAAGTGATGGTCCCAGTGTATCCACATTTTACATTTTTGGCTATTGGCTAATCAGCTCAATCAGAAAAGCACGAATCCCCATATTTTGTTTATGGAATCAAAATTCATTTTGAAAAAATTCCACGAAAATTATGGAGGTTTAATTTCTTACTATCCAGATGAGAAAGGGTGTCTTGGTCCAGAAACTCAAGTGCCTTCTTCCAAACGACGTCTCCCTGGCAAACCTGAACCTCTCCGGATCTGCATCACATATTTCTTACTGCGTCATACAACTTTTTTTTTTTTTTTTTTACATGAATTTTTATGAAATTAAGGATGTGATTAAATTCCATGTATTTGAAATGGGAATTTGGAGTACTGACCGTGGGAGAACTGGTACTCGACTGTTCTTGTTTCCTTTTCCCATGCCTTCCACCTTCTCATCTGTAGCCAAGTTTGGAGTCAAAACCTCTATGTCTCCAGGAGAAAAGAGGATGAGATGTTTTGTTGTATATGCAAAAAACTAATACGTACGAACCTTAGCTGTGCCCAAAGCCAGGGTTAAGATGCAGTAAAGGACATGGAAAATGGCCAGTACGAAGATGAATATGTGCAGTTGGTGAATAGCATCCGACGACACAAATGGGACTTGACCCTGAAAATTTGTTTCATATCCAAACACAAACCAATTCAGATCTTTGTTTCCTAGTTTCCAAACAACTCAATATAGCTTACAGACTTTAATTAGAAATTTAGAAGAGAAGTATGAGTTTGAATGACAAGAGAAAGAATGTGTGAATCCGTGGAATGTAAGATGCCAATCACTATTTTAATTCATGTCAGAAAAAGGAAGCAAATAATATAATTGGTCATACCTTAGCTGAACATTTGTCTTCTTCAGCTGCCGCCAAAACGCGTCGGCTGCCTCCACCAAAACCCGATATGCTGAGAAGTTTCCGTCTATTATCGGATTCGGTGTCTGATTCTTCAGTCGTTGTGCTCGTCTCTTCTTCAGACTTGCTGCATGGATGCCAAGTTGCTGCAACACTCTTTGATATACATATAGTCGATATCAGACCTTGTCCTACTGTTAGGAGCAAGGATATGAACCCTAGCAGCATTAGCTCTACAAACCCAGAAAGTTTTTCGTCAGATTCATTATAATAGAGTTCCAATCAAACATGAACACAGTAGACTGAGGACGATGATCATCGCGAGATGGGTGCACCTGATTTGACCTTTTCCAGCGCTTCATATAGAGCTTTCTTGTGTTTCTTCTTCAACCACTGTAAAAAAAAAAAAAGGCGAGTTAGAACTCCGACTCAGGCTCAGATACCCATTAAAATCAACTCTGATATCGATTTTTATCAGCCGCATGTACCTTTCCAATGAGATGAATGATGTACTCAATGATAATAGAAATCAACACCAAAACAAAACAAACTACAGCAACAGCCCATGTCGGCGTCTGCTCCAGCGACCTTCCTCCGGTTGCCCCAGCCATTTCCTGGCTTTACAACTCAACAAGCTACAAAATTTTCTGGAAAAATTATCCAGACTCCCAAAAAGCTGTGAAAACGCAGCCCTGAGGTTGAAGCAGGAGTGTTTGGGACAGAACGGTATGCGGAGGACAAAGTTTTCGATGTATGCCTATATAGACAAACAAAAGGAAGATCGATAGGAGGATAGGAAGATGGGGATGACTTTTGACTTTGCGGACGCGTAGAGTGATTTTATAGAGAGAAAGGGCCGAAAATTAAATAAATTAATGTACGTACGGATATGTCACATGTGTGAGTCTATGATTGACTTAATCAAACGATTCAAACATCACAGATGTCATTGACCCATGAATCCACACCGATTCACCGTTAATCACAGCCCCAAGTCAAATCCTGCTTCCATCAGTGACCATCGATTCCAAATCTGATGGCTGGTTATTGAGGATTGGTGAAATGGGTTGATTGGTCTGCCCATAATTGATGAACCGACATTGTGGCCTATACCCAATTTTTGGGATATTTTTTTAGGATAAAGTTTTATTTATCTATTTATTGTGACATTAAGGTGAGGTGTTATATAGATTATGAAGTGCTTAAATATTTACACAATCCGCCGGCTGTCACCATTTGGTTAAAACCAAGATATCTAGACAAAATATTTCCTAATCAAGTTAATTAAGACACCGTGTTGCTTAATTCAATTGTGAAATCGAATCAATAACAATGTGAAAAGAAGGTAATTTTGGTCGTCCCTCATAAGTCATAACTCCGAACAGGTGTATGTTCATGTTCACATCTGAAATAGGAAAAGTCCAGAATATGCAGAGTGACATCTGTCACAGCGAATTTTCTATTAAGAAGGAGATGGCGATGCGGGATTCAATTTTCATCCAGGATTTGTTGTGATTGGTTTGCTAAAAATGATAGAAATAATAGCCTACTTTTAGTTTATAAATGTAATTAGTAAATCAACTTAATAAATTAACATAAGTTAATAATTTAATTTAAATTATTAAATAAATTAAATATGTTTCATAAAATTACTTAATGATATGATTTAAGCTCAAAAATAATTATAATTAATAATTAATATAATTAACTTATTTTTAACTTTATATCTTCATTTTATATTTTTACCCTCATTTACCTCAATTTTCTTTACGATCCCCTTTACTATTTTACAATCTTTATTATTATTTGATATTTTTTACCTTAATTAAAATTTATGAAAATAAATATAACAATTTAATAATTTAAAATAATAATTAAATAATAAATTATAATTTAATAATTTAAGTAAAATCAACTTAAATTATTAAGTAATAAGTTTTAAGTTTTACCAATCAACCTCCTAAATCAATTTTTAGATGAGAAATCGAATAGCCTAAAATTCAATCCAAAATTGGTAGACCAAAAAATTGAATACGCTATGATTTCAAAAATGGAAAAAGTGTAAGTTTTGGTCAATAATAGAGCAGGCCAATTAGGAAAATTGTACATTTTATAAACGTGAGGTTCATGCCTATATGGTAATTCTCTGTGGACCCATCAGTTACGCGTGACACCATCTATATTATGCCTATTTTCACACTAAGGCTTTGGAATGCTACATACTGTTATTTATGTCATAAAAAAAAATTAAAATATTTTTTTATGTTTAATTATATTATAAAAAAAAATATCAAAAGAAATAAAATATAATTAATTAAATTTCAATTTCATGTTTAAATTTAAATATTGTGGTTGGACGCACAAAGAAGAAAAAGAAAAAAGGATTAGCATAATCTCCGAGAAGAAATGAAGACAACCTGCGATCCATCGGCCACATCACTTGATTATATTGACTGTTACAGGCTTACGGCTATAGAAAAGTATGATTGGTTCCTCACTTTCTTTATTCTTTCTCTGGAATCTTCATTAATCCATATTACAAAAAATTATGATTTAATTAGACCCAATGCACCCTCAAAATTAAGATTTGACAGTCTTTCATAAATTAAAAACCCCAAAATTAATAAATTAATATGAATAATAAAGAACACGTATTTTAATCCCAATCCATAGATCTAAAAATTTATTTCATAAAAGCAAATGCTAACTTAACAAATTTATATCATTTTTAGAAATCAAGCATAATTAAAAATCTCACCTACTATTCAATTACTAATTTCTTATTAATTATCTAATTAATTATTAAAATTATTTATTTTTTATACAGAGTGGTTAAAATAAATTAAATGAATTTGAACTAATTTTCAAAATAATGGTCCAATTTAATTTTTTTTCTTTTTTTTTTCATTTATTTTCCCTCATTAAACTTTTTTCCTCACATTTTCTAGGAATTAAACTTAGCTTTAACAAAAAGTGTAATATTTTATTTGTTTTATTTTTTACATTTTAAAAAAAATCGATGAAAACAACTTTAAATTATTTTCTAAAAATTATTCTCTATTTTATTTGCTTTTAAATTTTTTTTAAAAAATAACTATCAAACAATATTAGAAAATTTAAAAAACAATAAACTTTTAAAGTTTCCGAAAACAAAATTTTATTTTTAAAAGTAATTAATAACTATTTTTAAGAAGTGCTCTTAAAAATTGTTTTTGCAAATATTATTAAACATATAAGAAGTTTTTAGGAAAGTGAAACCAAGGGGTGTTTGGTAACATTTTTTAAAAATAATTCATAATAATTAGCTTTCTAGAATTCTTAAAAAAACTGTTTTAAATTGTTTTTAACAATAAAATTTTATTTAAAAAATTAAATTTTTCTTCATAAAAGTTATGCAAAATTTTACAAAGTATTTTCAATTTTTTTAATTATTGCTTAAAATACTTTATAAAAAAAATTGAAAACACATTTTTTTTACTTTTTTTAAAAGTGTCGGTTATTACAGGGTAGTCAGCATCCCGATATTTGGGTCCCATGCAAAATCGTAAGGGAACTTTTCTTGATTAAAAAAAAAAAAAAAAAAACATCATAAAATAATTCAACCCATTTTAATAATTGAAAGGTTATACCCCACATGTGAGATCATATTGATTTAGAAGGATCAAACGCTGTTGAAAATATTAGCAGTCTGATTGAGAAACTAATTAAGCCATGTAGGACCCACTGGCCCACACTGTCCAGGTTGGAACGGGACAGTTTGAGTTTGTTTGTACCATACGTATCTTCATTACTGAAAATTAGACTCTTCTCTAAACAATTTTGGGCCACGAAAATAATTCAAGCATAAGTTCAAACTTTATTTTCACAGTTTTTAATATAATTTTTGGACCACAGAAATAATTTAAATATAAGACCAAACATTACTTTTGACTTTATGGAATTGGAGTTCTTCACCGTCTTAGTGGATGATTGATAATTTAAAGTAATTTAATAACTTAATTTAAGTTATTAAGTAAATTAAATATGTATTGTAAAATAATTTTAAGGTAAAAAATAATTTTAAGTAATAAATAAAAATAGTTAATCTATTCTTAAGTTTATATATTTATTTTATATTTTTACTCATTTGTCATAATTACCTTTATAATCTATTTTATTATTTTACTATCTCTGTTATTACTCAATCTTTTTTGTTTTACTTATAATTTATGAAGATAAATATATTAATTTGATGATTTAAAATAAATTTTAAGTTAATTTTATTAAACAACTTTAATACTTATAGTAAAAATCGAGTAATAAGTTTTAAGTCAATAACTTAAATATATTTTAACTTAAAATCAACTTAAATCAATAAGCAATAAATATTAAGTTTAGAATGGGTTTAACCGTGATTTTGATAAGTATTTCTAATATTTTTAATATTTGAAATTTTTTATCTTTAAAATATTATAAATATTAAATACACTTTCAATAATCACTGACAAACACACTCTTAATCGAACTACATAGTTGAATTATATTATATTATATATATATATATAATATAAAAAAATCGGGTCATTATAATTGAGACGTGTAACACATGCTAATCAATGAAATGATAGAATGAGAAAGGTAAGGGAAAAGACTAAATCTCTTCTAAAGAAAAGAGGACAAGGTACTAGTAACTTGACTCATTCCATTACCAATAACAAAGATAAAGTCGTGGAACTTGTACTAATGTTTTCTTCTTGTCATAGGATAGAACTACATATAACTTGATTCATTAATGAGAGGTACGTTTATAAAATTTAAAATATAAATAATTTAACTTTAAATATCATAAAAATTAATTTAATTACTTGGATATATATATATATATATATATATATATATATATATATATATATATATTATTTAAAAATAAAAAGTAATTATAATTTTTATATAAAATATAAAAATTCTTATATGAAAAATATAAACTTAACTTATGTTTTTAGAAATTATTTTTAAAATTTTGAGCTAACAAAAATTTTCAATATTTTAGTTTTTTAAAAGCAGGTTTTAAAACTTATGATTGTTTTAATAAATGTTTCTAAGTTTTTCTTTTATATTTTATTTCATACATAGGAACTACATTACTTTTTTAAAATACATTTAAAAAGTGTATTCAAACAACATATAAAAAAAAGTCGATATAACAAATAAATCACCACATACATATTACCATGAGTTTTTATAATGTATATTAAATTGGTTTGTTTGGAAAGCCAAATATGAATTGTTCGATCAAAATTATATAAGTTTAAATTTTTAAAAAAATTGATAATTTAATATGATATCAGAGCTTGATTTAACAGAAATAAGGAGTTTCGGGTTCGCTTTATAATTAATTCAAACGGTTAGTGCTAAACTTTGACACGATCCAACACATTATTTATAAGTTTTTGCTGTTTAATTATTTCTTCCGTCGTCCTACTCACGTGGCTTCTTCTAAATTTTAATAAAAATAGCATATCATTTTTAATGACAATACCTTGTGTATGCACGCACGTAACAAATACTTGATTATTAGGCAATGATGCTGGCGTGGAAGACCCACCGCTTGATCTTTGGAGTCTGGAGTCTGGACTACACTAAGTCAAACCATTGCATGTGATTGGCTACAACAAAAAGAATCATATGATTTGTGAGGATGGTATGAGTGAATGCCCTCTATATAATTTTTCAACCATATTGAAATTCAAGTATGCCCGAAACCTTTATCACAAAGGAAGAGGTGGAGTCAACGCAACGTGATTTTGGAGGGCCTGTTTGGTGGAGGCTTTATCTGTATCATGTTAGTAATATTAGAGGATGGAGCCATGGATAAGTCCAAAAAATTCATCCACGTGTTCTCATGCAATTGGCCAATACTCATTTCCATGTCTTCCAATTGTGCCTTAGTTACTAAAATTGAGCCTAATAGGCTAATAGGGTCACAAATGACAAAGAAATATGTTAAAAAAAACGCTTAAATGGAATATAATGACAATTTATGTTATAATACCAACCGACAAATAAAATAAATCATAATATGTCATATACATAACAATTTTATAAAGTACTTTTATTTATATATCAGTCGTTTGTATTAGTGGTTTTTTTTATTTAATTTTATTTATTTATACCTTTATTTTAATAATACAAATTCTATTATATACTTTTCAAGATCAAGATTATCAGTTGGATAGATATTAACTCAACACTTTAATGTTTTTTTTATAATGATTTAAAAATTTATACATAATGGATACACAATGACTCTTTCTAAAAATGGAGAACATGCGTAAATTCATTTATCAAACTTTACATCATAGGTTCTGTATATATTAATTAAATACTTTAATATTTTCTTATAATGATTTAAAAATTTATATATAATGGATATACTCGGTTGACTTCTTCTCAAAATTGAGAACATGCATAATTTCATTTATAAGACTTCACATCATAAGTTGCTATCATGCACCGTTTTCATCTTGGATGAAACATATTTAATGATTTTTTAAATTTTTTATCCCGATCAACAGGAGAAGTTTCGAATTAAATAATATATGCTAAAAATTAGAAAATAATAAACAACCAATATTATTAATTTCATTGATATTCCTTGATATAAAAACTTTATTATAAAACAAGACACATTGTCAAGTCTTCAACCATTTCATTCATGGAAAAGACCTTTTTCCTTCTTTTTTTTTAATGATTTTATTTCAAATCATAATAATTTCACATTCTTTCAAAATCATTGGCATTGAGGCATGCTGTAACGACCCGCATCCAACCATGTAGATATTGTCCGCTTTTGGCCCAAGGAGACCCTCACGGCTTTAAAACGCGTTTACAGGGTTAAGACGAGCCTATACATATATAGCGCTAGGAACATTTTCTTTTATCCGATGTGGGATATTACACATGCTTTTACTTAAATCATGAATTAAGGAAAGAAACACAAACTGATTTTCTTTTCTACTAATACCAACTTTCACTTTTAGGTTTGGTTTTTGGGGTGAGTCCAAATTCTTTTAGGTTAGTTTAATGTAAACTTTTATTGATTGGATTGCATATAATATGGTCACAGACCAAGTCTTCTGCAAATCCATTCCAAATCAAAGTTGTTAGTGCTTGGATAATTTGATAAGTGCTTTCCAATTTTTTTACAATTTTCTTGTTTGAGTTGTAGCAGTTGTGACAACATATTATAAGCTATAAAAAAGCACTTAGTGTAATTGATAAAGATGATAGGATGGCCACATATTTCTTCTTTGATAATGAGATTCAATCAATCAATAAATAAGCAGTTGAAGATTAAGGTGATGGAGGGTATGATCTCACTAGTCAAATTTTCTATTAATACGTTTCTCACATATTAAATATTGATACCTCTTTTAGAGAAACATAACGTTTCTGGATGAGCTATCAGCCTAAGACCACGTTTGGAGACATGAAATGATCATATGAATAATTCAATCTTTTGGCAGTCTACTTGGTTTGTCATAGCCATGGATTATTTTTGCCACCATAAACTTGCTTAGTGGTGTATCATATGATGGGTTATTTTTTTCAAAAAATTATTAAAAATGGTTTATTTGAAAAAAAAAAAAACAATATATAATTTTTTTTTGTTTTACATTAAACCTGGGTTTTTCAAAAATGAATTTTATGTGAAATCCTAAATTATGATAGTTTTAAAAGATTTTTTAGAAATTGTCTTTTCAAGAAATGATTTTTGTTAGAGATTTTTTTTTTTTTAAATAGAAATCCTATTTTTAAAAGATGATTTTAATTTGTAAATTATTTTAAAGAATTTTTAGAATTTGCCTTCTTAAGAGATGATTTTTGCTTTTATATATATATATTTTAGATAATTACTACAAATTCGATCTTTCTTTCCGACAAAAATTACGATGGATTTGAAATAGTTTTTCCATTATCATAATTTATGAATTATTTTTAAAACTATGGTACGCTTGTCAAAATTCGGTTTTAATATCAAGACGTTAACAATAATTATGAAGAAAAGGACCATGAAAAATGGCACTGATTGAACATAATGGACACCCTAACTAGACAATTGATCAGAGCCTTCCCAGGATGAGACATCCCTAGAATCTACGATTTTATTCATTAGGTCTTCAAAATCTGGCCAGACAAATTGAACTGGTACCACCCTAGGCAATATAGTTTTGGCAGCCATTTTCAAGCCTACTTCCCCAGGCCCCAACAAGACCCATTTGGACCGCTGATTGCAAGTCATCGACCATGGACTTTAATAACAATAATGACCCTTTATTTATGTCACTGGACCAGAAAAAAGAGTGGTCCAGAGTGGTCCAGAAGTGCGCTTTGATTCCAGGCCTCTCTTCCAATTCATCCACAGACACATCTTTCATTTTGAATTAACCGGTATGATTCCCCAATCTCCCGTCTCCACATTATTTAGAAAGGGTTTCTCGTCTGGAGTTCTTTTAGCCTATTGATAAAAGTGTGGAATGATGAAACAATTCAAGAGGTGTAGCCTGTAGAGGTCTTCGGAGTGGTCCAAATCGTAGGAAAATGAGGCTATTTTTGGACGGTCCGCAGTCTGAAGTGGTAGCTTGGATGTATAGTTTGATAGTGACCATTCAAATGGTGAAAGACTTTTAGAAACACAGGCTGATCATAAGTGTGAACACAGTGGAAATTTGGGTTAATGCGCGTTCTTTTGGTGTCCGTCGATCACTGCAAGCAATAGTTTATGGGCACACGGTGCCAACTGCAATGGTACTCGTCGAGTGGGAAAGGATAAAGAAACAAACTTGGATAATTGGGTCCAGCTACATGATAGGGTTGTAACAAACTTATCTTTAGATTTTATTACTTTGTATTCATTTGTAATCTTCTTGGTACTCTTTCTACGTAGTCTGTTTTTTCGTTTTTCGTAGTTTGGTGATGTTGATTGTTATTTTATGGAACATACAAAAAAAACCGTGAAAATTAAAAACTTATTTGATAACTATTTTTTAGAATAGTTTTCTATTCTCTTAAATAAAAAAATATGAAAATAGATTTGATAATAAGAAAATTATTTTTTATTTAAAAAAAGAAAAAGAAAATAAGATATTTTGGAAAAACATCTTAGAATTATTTTTATTTTTTTAGACTATTTTAAAAAATAATTATACAAAAAAATAAATTGATTAAAAATAAAACATTAAATATAAAAATTATTTTTAAAATATATTTCAAAAATATTAAAAGTAGATTAAAAGTATTTCAGCTTTTCAAACAGACTTTTATTTTATAAAACATAAAAAAATAAATTTAAAAAATCGTTCTAAAAAATTATTTTTCAAAATTACTTTTGAAAATAGTTAAAATAGAGGGCTTAAGATTTTGGTAGGTATTGAATCAATACTTTAATTTTGTTCAACAAAATTTTCTTATTTAGTATGATTAGTAAAAATGAAAATTTAGGGTTTTACCTTAAACAATTTTTAAAAACGATTTTTTATAATGTATATTAGTAGTTGTGCAAGTTAGGAAATTACATTGGGAAAACTTTTAAAAGAAAAGAGTTTTTTTTTTTTAAGAATTTGATTTCAAAACATGTTATTTTGAAGTTAAAATTATCTTAGAGAATACGTTTAAAACTTTTATATTATACATAGTTCTATGGAGATGGTTAATAAAGTTTAATAGATTCATCATTTCAAATAAAAAGTTTTGATCATATAAGGATAATATCAACTACTTGATGTCTATCCGATGCATCCACTATAATTTTTCGTACCCACCATTTTTTAATAACAATTTTTAAATACCACTATATATATATATGGAGATGGTTTATTAAGTTTAATAGATTCACTCTTTAAAACAAAAAGTTCTGGTTTAGTAAAGATAATATCCACTATGAATTTTTGTATTCACCCTTTTTAATAATAATTTTTTAAAATATTTTCAAATATCACTATATATATATATATATATATATATATATATATATATATATATATATATATATATATATATAGAAATGGATGACCAAATTTAATAGATTCACTCTTTGAAACAAAAAGTTTTGGTCCAATAAGGCTAATGTCCACTACTTTATTTTCATCCGATCTCTCCGCTATGAATTTTTGTACCCACCCTTTTCTCTACAATTTTTCAACAAATATTTTAATCTCATGTGTTAAACCTGATGCTTGTAATAATTAATAACCCCACGTGTTAATCATTATTATTAATTCATAATATTACAATTATAACTGTATTTATAATATTTTTTAAAGTTGTTTTTTTTTTCTATAGTTTGTTCTCGAAGCTTACGGGTACTTTATACCTTAACTTCAGCGCTGAACAACAAGACGACCTCCTAGACAAGCCCTACTACTGAGATCAATTCCTAATTATCATCTCTCCCAACCTCTGATTTGATGTATCATGTGTAAGCATAATAGGACATATCAACTCCCATATGAAATTGAAAATTCAATAGTTGTGAACAAATCTAAATAATCATGGTAAAGTCAAAAGGAAAATCCAACACCAACCAAAAACAAAAAAAATAATATGTAGTACACATAGTATGAATTATCAAAATATTTGAGAAATTTTGGAATCTAGTGGTCGTTTTATTCAAAACCTAATTGTGACATCTATTTTCTCTCTCTTTACACCTTGGAATGCACGTTTTTTATAGTTATAAAGAGAACGCGTTTTCACATCTTCTTAACCCGAAATGTCTGAGGAGAGGAATGGTTCCCTTTTTTTCTTTTTTTTTAGGTACCCTCAGGAACAACTCTAATGGAGACATGTGACTTCGAACCATAGTGTTAGGGGTTCGAATCCCTCCATGGTGAACTTGTCGAGGATTTGACAAAAACAAAAAGGGTAAACTAAAATAACAATCGATATATTATAAAAATATGTCGAAAGCTACTTAGTAGGTTTTGGTATCAATATAACAAAAAGGTAGTCCATATATGTCATTAAATAGGTCATCACATAAAAAATTAAAGTTCGCTTCATTTGTTTAGAAATTGCGGAACATGACACTTACGATGTGTTGTTTTCATGTTTTGGATTTTTATGTCTAATTGCTTGTAAAATAAATTTGCTTAAAATATAATTTGTTATATATTTGCAGGTTTAGACAATAAAAGAAATTTATAGTGATATTGTAATTTGATAATTGATTATCGATATGTATCAAGAAATATAGTATTTAATAAAACTTTATTTTGAAGGACAATACAATAAGTAGTATTACTAAAGAATGAAGACTTAGGGCTATAAGATAAGATGGAGGAAGAAATCAAAGAAAATAAGTCATACGTGAATTTGAATAATAATGCATTAAAAGTTATTTCATCAAGGATGGCAAGTAAATCGGCAAACCTATGGTCGACTTGTGTATTTTCTATTCTAAACAAGGTAAGGGTAATCCAATGAAACAGCATCATGTTCCTTTTCCATTTTCTATTCTACTTTTCAAATCACATTTTGTAGTCCTACATCCAAACACACCACAAGGGTTGTCGACAATCATAAGATCCGGGCTGCAACCGTAAGCATAGTGGGCTTAATGTTGAATGGGCCCAAAGGTTTACTCAACAGGCCCACTAGAAATTGTTAAAACTAAGAATGATGTTATCACTGAGTTTAGTCCTATGGAACCCATGGACTGCCATCTTGCTTGAGCAGGGTTGGAAAATGGAAAAGTTTGAGAAAAAACTCCCACAATTTTTTTGAATGATTTTCCATGATGCTTTCCGCAAAATGTTGTTTTGTCAACTGGCCCACCATGGATGGGCTTCGGCTCAAAACTTGAAACCCAAGTATAGAATGGTTGGGACCCAATGGGAGCGGCTTCAACTCACAACTGTTGCCGCGCTTTCCTCAATTCAATTTCAAACTTCAAAAAATTCTACACTCCTCCACTCCTCTCCTCTTCTCTTCTCCATTTTAAAATCTCTTAACCCAATTCAACAAGCACACCCTTCTTCCAATTTCCACAAATATTCTTCACACTCTCGCTTCTATGGACCTTCATTCCACCCAATTTGCAGGTACTCTTTGTTTTGCTTTGCTGTTTTTTTATGGCCCATTCCTCTAATTTCATCGAATCTGTACTGGGTCTTCCAAATTTGTCTTCAAAAACCCAATGCTGCAAAAAATTTGCAGGTAAAGTTCAGTCCTTGAAATCCAGAACTGCTGGGAAAAATGTCAGAGAAGGAAAAAACAATTCCAAGGATCCCCCAATTGCCAGGTGATTTTTATTTCTCTTTTTTATGTTTGCATTGAATTACTTCTTCACACATGTTATCCACTCCTCTGCTTCAGGGAAAAGCGAGCTTTTGGCACAAGTCGAAGCACAAACATTCCTGCGAAGACTGAAACTGAGAAGCCTGCGATAAAACCCACAACCGGGGCCACCCAAAAACAGTCAAAATCGTCCCGCGCCACCGCAGAAGAGAAGAAACTACCTGAGAAAAATAAAGGGAGATTGAAGAAAAACAGTGTATGCTTTCAAGAGAAAGTCGCGGAAAGCCCTGCAAAGCAGCATGCTGATGGGCCTCGAACTCCGGCGGCCAAGCCCAAAGTTGGCACGCCGTATCATACAGCAGAGAATTGCAGCAAATGCCGGTTCGACAGGCTCGAAACGGCGACGTATTGGCTGGCCCAGATCAAGTTGTCGGAATCTTTAGGGAAGCATTTCGTGTCAGCAGCGTTTTTTCGACTTGCTCTGGAGTGTAAAGCGGAGGTTTGAAATTTCTTTATTAGTTGTTAGTTCTTACAATCATCGCTATCATTTTTCTTTCTAGAAAAGAAAACCCACGTTCTTCCAAACATTTGATTAACATTATGACGGAACTTTTTATTTAAGCAAGCATTTTGATGAATTAATTCATGTTTGAAGCGACCATATTGATTTGTTTCTGGGTTAATAATGTAGCCGATTCGGAACATTCGGAATGAACTAAAAAGATATTTGGGGCGGCATGGCCACCTACTGGGCTCGAATGAGTGGAAAGATGTCAATGAGAGCTACGGATTGATCGAGAATGAAAGCAGTAATGTTGAGCAACTACACCAGGAACTGAAGCATCAGCTTGAAGAAGGGAAAAAATCTGAAGAGTTAGGTACTATACGCACTATGGAAGCTTGAAGTTGTTTGAGTGTGTGGAGTGGATTTTTTAAGTTGTTTTTTGGGAAAAAGGGAAAACAAAACTGAAGTATGTGTTTGGAAAGAGGGAAAGCAGAAAAATGTTGGAAGGGGCATTCCGAGAATTGAACTCGGGACCTCTCGCACCCTAAGCGAGAATCATACCACTAGACCAAATGCCCATTTGTGAAGTTGCCTATGTTATATGATTTTATTCTTTAAATTTGTTTTTTTGCTATTATCCCCTCCGTATTTGTATACGCTATTACCCTTGGATGCCACAATCAATTTTTTCTTTTAGATTAGTAACAAGATATTGAGGCCCTTGAAAGACACTTGAATAGTTTGTAAGAATTTATTATGAAAATATGTTGCTATTTAAAATAAAATTTAAGGTTTAATATACTTTACCTTTTGAATCACGTGTTTTGTACATTGTCCCTTTCAGGTTTAAAATCAAATAAATTACCCTCCAAGTTTCTTAGATATTAGTACTATGTTTTTTTTGTTGGACGATGTTAATTTGAATGGATAGAAATGTCATGCATTGTGTATGTGACTTAATAAGTAAGAGTAGATTTGTAAATTGAATCATTAAAACAGAGCTATGACTTTTAACTCGTTGATTAGATTTTGTTTTCAGGCAAAGGGGGTTTTCGTTTTTTATACCTTTTTGCTCCATTTGATTGCTAGGAAATTGAAGGAAAAGATAAGGGATTCATGGAATCTTGTTATTTGTCTTTTTTCATCATTTTTTTGGGCAGTTTTGTTTTCAAACAAAGGGGGTTTTCATTTTTTATGCCCTTCTGCTTCGTTTGGTTGTTAGGAAATTGAAGGAAAAGATAAAGGATAAATGAAACCTTGTTATTTGTCTTTTTCATTATTTTTTTAGGCAGTTTTGTTTTTGGGTAAAGACAATTTTCGTTTTTCATCTCCTTTAACTTTGTTTGGTTGTTGGGAAATTAAAGAAAAAGAGAAGTGATAAACGAAATCCTGTTATTTGTCTTTTTCATCGTTTTTCTGGGTATTATTAGGCATGTGACCAATTGTAAATCTTCATGGTGAAACACAATTGGGCTTAGAGGTTTCTGGTTTATCTAGAATCATATGAGACAAAGTTGTTTAAAATTCTAGTTGGCATTAAAGAATAAAAAAAAATCAGTTCCAATTTCCAATTCAACTAGTACACCTTCTTTCCAATTTCCACACAAAAAATGTCCAACCGATGGAAATATTCATTCACATATGACAATGACTTCTTGTGCCATCAAGCTCTTGCTAGGTCCATAGTGGTTTGTGGACTGAGATTAACTCATTCCAATGGAGATATTCATTAGTGGAAATATTCACTAATGGAGATATTCATTAATATATGACAATGACTTCCTATGCCATCAAGCTTTTGCTAGATCCATAGTGGCTTGGGGATTGAGATTAACTTGTGGGCGTTTGAAGATTTAGGGTTTTAGAATTACAATGAAGAAGGAGGGAGAGTTTTGTTTTGGTGATTCAATTTACAAATCTATCTTTATTAAGTCACATGCATAATATATAATATTTTCGTTTATTCAAACTAGTACAGTTCAATAAAAAAGACAATATTAGTATTTAAGAAGTTTGGAGGACAATTTATTCGATTTTAAATCAGAAACGACAATATACAAAACATGCAATAGATTGAGGGGAAAGTATATTAAACCCTAAAATTTATAATATTTTCGGTAATCTTTTGTGATGTTATTTGCAACAAATAAAAATGTGGAAAAAGCTTTTTTTTTTTGCATTGTATTATATGAGTATCTTTATAGAGAATAAGTATAAGAAAACTATTTTTTATATCTAAGTTTTCAAATAAAATTTTATTCCTTAAAATACTCGATAACAATATTTAAAAACCATTTTTAAGACTATGTTTTGATAATTATTTTGCAAAATAACTAAAAATCCATGGATGCAACTCTAACATTTGCTTGAAGTAAATAGGAAGTCTTTGATATATAAAATGTTTTTGGTTTTAAATTTCCTCTCATTCCAGAGCCCCTCTAGAAGGATCATTCACTCAAGACCTCCACTTGGCATGCCGACTTGAATATTCTCCCAAAATCACTTTCTAAGCCTTTTAATAACGGATTCAAAGCTAGATGAGTCCCCATCAAGCTAGCTGCTTCCCTCCTCCATCCTCAGATGAGAATTCACAGTTTCTCACTGTGGAACTTTAGCATCCCTTCAGATTTCTCACTCACTGCTATCCCATTTTCCATGGCAGCTTATACTCTCAGCTGCCATGACCTGAGACTACAAATAATAATAATAATAATAATAATAAATAAATAAATAAATAAATAAAATAAAATAAAACAAAATAACCCTCTTCCCAAATCTCAGTTCAATGTAATGAACATGAAAATTACAATAAATTATTAAGTTTAGCCTTAATTTTCTTGGTTTTGCGGTGTGTGGACGTAGTTTAAGACACTAAACCCAAATTTCAGCCGCCTTCTAGAAATTGCGAGTTTTATAGCAACTAGCAAGGGTTTGATGGTGAAAATGGGGACTTGGTGAAAGAAAATAATAATAAAAATGATATTAATTAATAGCAAGATTGGAGTGTCTAGACACTTTAAAAGAATTGTTTATCCATGAGGAAGAATGGTCAAACTCAAGAGTGTTTTGTGTGGTCACAAATCAAAGGATAATATGGTTTAAATATTTTTTGAAATTATACTAAAGCATAGAGATGGAGTATATTTGATAACTGATTTCGAAAATAATTCTAAAAAATACTTTTTAAAAACTATTTATTAATGTTTTATAAAATAAATGTCCATTTGAAAACTTAAATTTTTTTAACATTTTTTTAATATTTTTAAATATGTTTTAAAAATAATTTTTATATATAATATTTTATTTTTAATCATTTTAAATATTTATATAATTATTTTTTAAAATAATCATTAGAAAACAAGCGAAAATAATAAAAAATAATTAAAAAATAAAAAATAATTTTTAATTGTTAAATAATTTTTTCAAGTTTTTTATTTTAAAAAACAGAAAATTATTTTAAAAAATAATTATCAAACAAACCCTATATCTTTTAGGGCATATTGAATCTTTGTGATAAAATTTAGGTGATTAAATGATGAGTTCAATATATCAACCATGGAAAAAATGTTGTATCATTAAATTAAGTGGTTGCCCAAAAAGGCTGAATGATTACCATTTTTTAGCAAGTTCAAGAAATAGATATATTATTCAACTCGATATATTACCATTTTTTTATATGTAATAAAAATAATGCTTACAAAGAAGTTCCTTAATCATCATTCAACAAAGATTTTAATAGAGAATAAAGAGGGAATATTTTACCTCGAGAATAAAATAATTCTATCTCTATGATCCCGGTCCAACATAAATACCTCTAATATTTTTGTTTAAAAGGTGCTTCGATATGATATGATAGGAGCATAACAATAAATTAATTGAGGTATTCTTATATAAGAAAAAAATTTTATTTCATATTTTAAAAAGATGAAGGTTAAAAAAAAAAGGCACACAGGAATTATTTGATTAAAAATGATGAAATAATTCTTAAATTGTGAATCTAATTTTTCTCATATTTTTTCTTGAAAAGTAACTTATTTGACATAAATGTTTTTTTTTACCATTTTAAGTATTTATATGTAAGTTTTAAAAGAAATGATTATTTTTATAAGAAAATAATAAGAATATTTTTGTCCAAATTAGGCCAAAAAATGGTATGATTAATTTCAACCTTTTAAAAAATATGATTAATTTAACTAATTCTATTTAAGGTTTGAGTTAAATACACCTAATCCTCGTTAATTTTAAATTTCATTAAAAACTTCTCTTGTACACTTTGGATTAAAAAAGAGGTAAATAAAATTATTGAGCAAAAAATGTAAGAGATATTTTTTATGAAATTAAAATTTCAAACTAATGAAATCTATGAGTATTTAATCCAAACCTTAGGAAAGGTGAACAAAATTAACCCTTCAAGTAGGTAAAATTTGAACAAAACAAAGTCGGTTTTAATATTAGATAACTAAAAGAAAAGGTTGGCTCTTCCAAGTAAGCAGGGGCGGATCCGATGCATGGCCTAGGGTATATCCACTTGAATTTTTTTTTTTTTAATATGATGAGCACTATGATGTAGAGGCAAAATCAAAATTTTCTTGTATCAAGAAAAGAATAAGCCAAAAGTAGAAATGCATGAAAATGAAGCTGCCTTATAGTCAAATATTAGTAAGTAAGCAATCTCGTTCAAGCATTAAATAAATTTGGGTCCTCCACGGATCAAGACATGTGATTTGCCCCATTGCACTCAATCATTTTTCGGAAATACCATTCATATTATGGACTCGTATGATTTTTAATACCATCTTTTAGTAATTTGCATCAACAAGATTGGGAAAAGTCATTTGCTATTTATTTATGGTTGATTATTTGTACAAAATTTCCCAAATGTTTGGTGTAGATGAGTTTGAAGAAAAGGTCAATTTGGAGTAAGACTGGGCGTGTTGTTCATTAACAAATTTGTGAAAAATGGTCGGCCTCGAAGAGTGTTGTCCATGGCCAAAGGTCAACAAATCATGTCTCCCCCAATAGAATCTAAATCAACTCTTTATTTGAATGGATCCTCATAAAGGCTTGGAATGTTAGATTAAACAATGGATATTAATGGTAAGGAAAGTAAATTATGGGTGCAATTAAAGTAGATTCAGATTCTTAGGATCTATATGATAGTTGTTTTCAAAAACAATTTTAAAAAATAGTTTTTGAGAATAATTTTTGAAGATTGTTTTTTGACTTTTTGTAGAACAAAAGTCAGGAAACATAAAATGTTTTTAACCTATTTTTAATATGTTTTAAAAATAATTTTTATGTTTAGTATGCTATTTTTAATCATTCTACATGTTTATATGATTATTTTTTAAAATAGCTCTTAAAAAATAAGTGAAAAAATGAAAAACAACTAAAAAAATGTTATATGAAAACATCATATTTTTTGTTTTTAAGAATGAAAAATAGAAAATAATTTTTTATTATCAAACATGTTTTTTGGATTTTTTTGTTTTGGAAAACGAAAAACCATTTTTGAAAACAATTGCTAAAGAGACCCATAGTCATTTTCAACTCAATTTAAGAATAAATCATAAATCTAATTTAACCAGATTTGTAAATTGTATTATCCTCTAGCTTAATCCAAACCTTTTTGTTTTTCCCAAATTTGGGTTAAAATTAGGTTTTGAATTAGAAAAAAAAATGTATGAGTTAACAGGTTAATTATGTTAGTCAAATTTTACTAAGAAAAATAGTATATATTATATTAAAACCAAAAGAAAAGTTTGGCCATAAAAGTTTATATCTCATTATATGCAAGAATAAATTAAATATATTAGTCTTATTAATACAATATTCATAAAGATAATGTAACAATTTAGTATAAAATAAAATTTTTAATTATTTTAATACATAAAAAATTAATCTACTTATCTTTACATAAGATAAATTATTTGAATATTTAATTATATATACATAAATAATTATCTAATTACAATTATTAAATACTCAAGTTGAGTTCAAATTATCCATTGTTCCAATGTTTCAACCTAAGCTTCACTTGAATTCAATTGATTCCAAATTGTAGGCACTTCACACACAACAAAAAGTTGTTTATGATTTAATAATCCGAGAGAGTTGGATTAGGGGAAATAAATGATTTTATCAAATTTTCAAAATATAGACACATGAAAATTTTGAAACATTTTTAAAATATCTTATTTTATTTATAAAATATAATAACTCTTATATAAAAATATAGATCAGTCTTATAATCTTAAAAATCACTTTTAAAATAATAAAAAATTATTTTCAAAACAAATATCTAAAAATCTTGTAATTTATGTATGAGTTACCATCATGATTTTAAAAACCCAAAAACCAAAAATATATACGAACCATACTTTAAAAATCCTTTAAATTATAGGTCAAAAATAGAAAGGCTGAACATGATGTGTTACATACCCCACAAGCTGCCGCCTCATTCTAGCAGCCGACCCAACCACCAAACAAAAGGGTCCATCTCCTATTCTGTCCAAAACCAAAATAATGTAGACGCAAGCTCACAATTTAATATGTTGCAACAGATTCGATGCACCCAGTAAATATACCCTATAGTCTATTACACACTTATGCTCAACTGACACGTATTATGGACTTAATAATCGATCAATTAATTGGCGGCGACGGTGGAGGGAAAAATGCCCTCTCATAAGCTGAATGAAAGTCATCCCATGCATGGTGACTTTGACATAAGTTGGGAGGAGTATACAAACCTCAGAATGGCATGAGAGTCGCCCAACTGCGACCAAAGAGTAAGAAATGGTGCGTGGAAGCTTCATGCATGCTATGACCATTTTTTTCTTTACCCAACTCTCAGGTCAGATGTCTCATCAATTTTTGCCTTCATTTGGCCGTCGGTTAGGAAGATGAAAAACAAAGAGACAAACAGAACTGATGTATTTTCTTTTACTTTGTTGTTTGGTTTGTTGTAAGGTAGGTTGCATGTTTGAGAAAAATAAATGTTATGGTCCAAAATAGATAGTATCTATACGAAAAGAAATAAAAATCGATTGATAAACATTGTATTGTTAGTTTAATATTTGAGGGGTTAAAGAAAGGGAAAATCTTATTATATGTATAATATATTGTTTCAAAATATGATGTTGTGCCTCAAAAGGACTACTAGATGATTGAACCATTCAATTAGTTTGTTGGGTCAACGGAGCTGTATCTATTAGAGGCGTTTAATGAGTTGGAAAATGCGTATCCTGAAACGCTGCAGAGAAGATGGGTTTGATCCATATTTTCAAGTAATTTGTGGACCGAGTTTTCATAGCTCACAACAGCCATAAAATTGGCTCATATTATTTTAGAGGAACTGGGTCAAAATCCAAAACCTTAGATAGAACCTTCACTTTGGGACAGATTTCATAGACTTTAGTGCCCGAGTCTGAGGAGCATTGAAGACTTGAATATCATCGCTCAACTGTTGCAGGTGTCTACATAATCTTCATCATTTTTTTCGGATTTTCTTCTTCATCTGCCTTGAACATGGCTGCTGGAGATGGAGTTTCTCGCTCTTTGCAGGAAACGCCCTCTTGGGCTCTGGCGACTGTTTGCTTCATCTTCATCTCCCTCTCTATTTTTATTGAACACTTGATCCATCTCCTTGCCAACGTACGTATGTGAAACATATATATACAACAAATTCAGGATTGAACCGGGCAACGACAGTATATATGGTTACTAATCAGATAATTTTATGTTTCTTCTTTGTTTTTTTTCCTTTCTTACGACGATTATACTTGCACCCGAATGGCGGGCAGTGGCTCCGGCGGCATAAAAAGACTGCCTTGTTAGAGGCTGTGGAGAAGCTCAAATCAGGTGGGTGTGAACAATTTTTGCAGACTTAGATTAGGATGTGATTAGAAATTTGGAACCAACTTTGAGGAAGAAATGACTTCTATTTGCCGGCGTGGGTTCTTTTCCTGAAGAACAACAAAAATGAAGTTGATTCAGTTGAGCAATGATGTTCTCCAAGCAAGCTGTAGAATCAGCTCCAGTGGGCATTAGAAGTCATGCCTTCTGCAAATTGCTTCCAATGTTGTCTTAACAGGCCATGAAAACAAGGCCTGGACTCAGTTCTTTTTTCTTTTGTTTGTTGTCTGGTGCAGTGCTCATGCTCTTGGGGTTCATGTCCCTAATATTAGCAGTAACCCAAAAGTTTATTTCCAAAATATGCATACCCAACAACGCGGCATACACCATGCTCCCATGTCGAAAAATCATAAAAATCAAAAACACAAAGGCTCTAGGACATATGCAGATTTGGAGCCACACATTTCAAAACTGGTCAGAAAGTAGTGTGTTTCAAGAAAGAAGATTGGCAGCCCAAAGCAGTGAATCTTCTGATTATTGCAGTTCCAAGGTGTGTATATATTAATATTAGTTGTTTGTAATTCAATTTCCCAGTGGTAACTGGTAAGAGACACAGAGAGGTAATTAATTTAGTATTTTATTTGCAGGATATGACTTCTCTTATATCACCAGAAGGGATGAATCAGCTCAGTATCTTCATCTTTGTCTTAGCAGTTATGCAGATTGTTTACAGTGTTCTCACAATGGCTTTAGGAAGGGCCAAGGTAAGATCAAAAAAAAAAAAATTACATGGCTTGTTTTCATCTTCATGCATTTTTCTAGATGTTAATTTCCAACTAAATTTATTATTGTAACTCTGTGATGTGATGGATGATGGATTACCACTGCAATTGCATAAAAGAGGAAAAGAAGCCTCCAATAGGGTATGACAAATCCCATTCCAACAAATCTAGGTTTAAAAATGTAAAGTTCAGCTAGCTACTAAACATTTGGCTGAATTCCCAGCTCATAAAATTGAAGTCCCATCATCTCATAAATTTTTTAGATTTTTTAGCATTTGGAGAGATTTTGACCTTTTTCAAGTGGGCTCAACGGTATCAGAAGCAACTAATGGGTCTTCAATTTCATGAAGTATAGATTGACACAAACACTCCACATTGATTTTTTCCTTTGTTTCCCACCTTACATAAACTCCCCCAAGAGAACGCTGCCTAGTGCCTTAAATGATTGGGTTTTAAGTCAACCCATTTTGTTAAAGTCATGGTGAAGCTATCTTCATTGCATTCTGATTCCATCACATGTTCAGTATGAAGTCGAATTATATTGGAAATGAGCTCATTTGTATACTTTTCTTTTCATTTTTTCCTATGCGTGTGTTCACAGATGAGGAGATGGAAAGCTTGGGAGAAAGAAACTCAAACGATAGAGTACCAGGCTGCTAATGGTAGAATTCTATTCATGTTGCTTAGACTAATAAATATAAAGCTAGCTATGGATTATGCCTGTTTTGAACGACCAGCAGTGGTGGAATGGGTCCACTTCAACAGTCTCCTCCTTTGTGACTCTTAATTGTTTTCATTTCGCTGGTACTAGCCTGACTTCAAGTCTGTATCTTAACCCTTCAGAAGCACTCTAAGTCTCATCTAGAAGTTCACAGCACCCACGATTCAGGCATAGACCACTTGACCCTTGCTCGAGGGGCTTTGAAAATTCATAAACATCCATTCTCTGTGTTTTTCTTTGACTGAGTATCCATCTTCATTTCAAATATGGGATGGAGAGGATCCTGAATTGTTGGGCACACTTTTTTGACTTAGGGATTGGTTTTGAATCTTTAATTATAGAAGAATATATAAAATTTGAATCTGTTCTCATCTTTTTTTTTTTTATTTAAAAAAAGCAAGTATAACTGATTAGCTAATTCATAAGACTATAGTGTTGTAATTATTTTCATTCTTTCATTTTTCATGTCACCGTCGCATGAAGATCCTAATCGGTTTAGATATACAAGACAAACGACATTTGGGCGTAGGCACATGACTAATTGCACTGAAACACCACTTCATTTATGGACGGTGAGTTTTTTTTCCCTCGTTTGGTAGGTGGGAAATTGGGAATAGAGAATAGAAATTAATATTTTGTTTTCATTCTTTATTTTTGGTGAATGAAAATGATTTTAGTGATTTCATTTATAATATTTGGATGAACCTAAAAATTTAATATTTGAATGATTATTTGTTCTCATTCTAATATTTGATAATAATAGGAATGAGAATGAAAAAGAAATAAATTGATAATAATACTCTTACGCATGGTTTAAAATAATTTTTTTTATTTTTATTAAAAAAAAAGTTTAAGAGTTTTTTTTATTATTAAATAATAAGACAAAAAAATAGTCTTGTTATGAGATGAAAAGACATCGGTCTTAATGAATGAAATTTAAGGACAAAATAATAATTTTATATTTTTTTTATGGGATGAAAGAATCAAAATATCATCTATTTACCATAAATTGAAATCTCACTTATAAGTAAAAAAAATCATTTTTTATTTCATTCTTACCTTCATTAAATTTATTCAAACATAAAGAATGAAAGAGGAAATGAATGAGATGTTTATTCTCACTTTTCATTCTCACCTACCAAACACCCCTTAATTCACACACACTACAGCCTTCCTTAATTTTTTGTATTTTCTATTCAAATTTTGATGCCTAGTTGCCATGTTGCAGAAATGTTTCTTCAGGCAATTCTTCCGTTCTGTGGCAAAGGTTGACTACCTCACTCTTCGCCATGGCTTCATTGCGGTTGGTATCTGATTCCTGAGTTTTGAGTATGATTTTTTCATGCTTAGAGCAAGTTACATTCAGATTTGTGATGGTACCAGAGCCTAGAGGGGAGAGAATACGGCCAAAATTTCAAAATGTTAATGTGGATTTGGCAAATTTTGTAGGCCCATCTGTCAGTAAATAACAAGACTTTCAATTTCCAGAAGTACATACAACGGTCCTTGGAGGATGATTTCAAGGTTGTAGTAGGCATCAGGTATGTACATATATGGATATGCTTATTTACATATATGCCATAATTCAGTTTGCCTCTAGGCCTTCCAAGGCCAGAAACCTCCATAAATCACCTGTTTCAAATCCATCTCGGGCCCTAAAATCAGCCCAAATAAAAGATGGGTCTGAATGAGCTTGCTACAAAGATGTTACCCACTTCGAGAATTACTGTAGGGGCCCAACCCAAAATGGCCATTCTTGGGCCACATTGTGGTGGGTCCTTATAACTTTCTAAGCTTTGATATATACTCTTAGTTACTATTTATTTATTTTTTTGCTATATGAACAGCCCTGTGATGTGGTTTATAGTTGTAATCTTCATCCTCCTTGACGTTCATGGTGAGTATGCATGAATGATTCAAATAACATTTCTCCCTTTTCAAGCATTATTTTCTTTAGTTACTCAACAGTGGAATCAACTGATCAAACAGGTTGGCATGCATACTTGTCACTTTCATTTCTCCCACTGATTGTAAGTATGAAAGAATCAAGCACGGTTTGAGGACTCTCTCTTCTGCAATTAATATTGAGTTCCTATATTTTTTTTACATGCAGCAGTGCATGTCCTTATTTTACAGGCTGTACTATATGCAGATAGTGCTAGTTCTTGGAACCAAACTTGAAGTAATTGTTGCAAGAATGGCTCTGAAACTCAAAGATAAGAACAGTACAATCAAAGGAACGCCTCTGGTTCAGCCCAATGACGACCTCTTCTGGTTCAGTCACCCCAAGTTTGTCTTGACCCTTCTACATTTGACCCTATTTATGGTAATTAATACCTATGAACACCCCTTTTTTTGTCTTGGTAATTAGTAGTGTCAAATTGATCAGTAATGGTTCCTTTCTTTCTTTTTTCAGAATGCATTTGAGCTTGCTTTCTTTGTTTGGGTCACGGTATGTCCTTTTCTTTTCCTTCCTCCCTTTATTTCAACTTGTGAGCTTTAAAATCAAGGTGGACATAGCATATATACCCCATAACAAAGCTGATATTTTCTGTTTGCTCTTTTACTTTCCCCAGTTGACATTTGGGTTAAAGTCTTGTTACCATGAAAGGATAGAGACCATCATCATTAGGGTGGTTCTAGCGTAAGTGTCACTGCCGTTCCTTCCTTTGTGTTTTCAACTTTTTTTAGGGTGAAGCCATAGAAATAGTATCCACATTTCCATACTTGATGATTTTTCACTGAGAAAACACAACTTTTTAAACGTTCACTTTTGTAGGGTGACAGTTCAAGTCCTTTGCAGTTACATCA
This sequence comes from Vitis riparia, assembly GCF_004353265.1. NCBI lineage: Eukaryota > Viridiplantae > Streptophyta > Magnoliopsida > Vitales > Vitaceae > Vitis > Vitis riparia. The sequence continues at coordinate 19,169,189 of NC_048436.1, read as the reverse complement.
CCCTTCCTCTCTATGCTCTTGTAACACAGGTATGTACCTCCTCTCTCCGTCTCTCTCTCTCTCTCTCTCTCTCTCTCTCTCTATATATATATATATATATACAAATTTTAAGAGTGCATACACATGAGAATCTCTCACACACAATAATGAGCGCATGGCTGTTTTTGTTGTACAGATGGGTACAAATTTTAAGAGTGCCGTGCTAGAAGAGCAAACAGCTAATGTCATAAGGCAATGGCATGCCACAGTGAAGCAAAAGAGGAAAAAACAAAAAGATCATTCACAGTCTCTTCACGATTATTCAACCACTACATGGGGCAGTAGCAGAACCAGTCCCCATGATCTCTCTCCTCATCGTCGATCACCAAACTTCAGTACTGAAATCACAGCTATTGGCACTGAAAGCGAAATCATACCAGACCATCAACAAGAAATAGTTGTCCAAGATGAACATACCCCAGCTGATCGTACAGTTTCATCCATTGCAGTACAAATAGAAATGCCAGAGATTTCTATATCCCGAACTTAAGTTTTATGGAGAAGATGATATTCTTATAACTGCATGATATCTCTTGTTTTGTATACTTGTGATTTCAAAGTTTTTTTCAATGTAAATTTTTTTGAAACTCTCAATTGGCCCCATCATCTTGAAGAATATTACTATCTCATTTTATAGAGCAAGATGGTCCATCATTATTAGGGAAATAAATAAGTTCTGTTCGGTTGGTTTTTGAGTAAAAAAATGAACCAAACCACTATGATCGATTTTATATGTGATGGAAACTGAATCCATCAAATTTGGAGTGAAAAACCGAACCAAATCAAGCCATTTAAGGTCGATTTAATTTCATAGATCAGTTGCAACTAAACTTAATGGTTTTTTTCTAATTCTCAATTCAGTCATAGATTTGTGTTTATTTTGAACCCAAAGCCCGTTAATTTGAGTTTATATTAAGCTTTTAAGTTTAATTTGTTATAAAAATTAATTAAAATTAACTTAGATTTGATGTTGAAAAAATATTGATTGCATTCAAAATTAATTTGACCATAATATAAAAACAATAAATTACTTTAATAGAATCTAGTATTAAAAAACTCATCAAATATCAAATAATTATATATAAGTTTTAAAATATTGGTTTAGTTCGATTTTTATCGATTATGAGAAAAGAAAATAGAAGAATAAATCAAAAGGGTCAGTTTTCAAAATTTTTAAACTGAATCGACCTTTTTTATTATTGAAAATCGAATCAATATGATTGATTTGGATCGGTTTATCAGATTTTACTATGTTATTTACACCCATGGTGATTATGTTGTTTCATCCATGATTCATGATTGTAGATGGGTATTCTCTAAACTGTAACTCATACGGCCCAATAAAAGAGAAAGTTCTTGTCAAACTGAGCCTTCCACCTTAGGCCCTAGTTGGCCTAGAGAAAGGCCATCAAGCAAAAGTCATTATCCACTGGCCCAGCCCATCAACATCCTGTTAATCTCCCATCACCTAATTGTCTGGTCAAGGGGACCCATCTTTCACAAACCATAAATGACTTCAAATTTCACAAATCTAAACCCTCTAATCTCAAAAACAAATAAAAATCAAGCCCTTCCCAAGAACGTGCCTCCTAACCCCCGAACTAGAGCCGATCAGAAATCACGGAAGAAGAGCAAAAACGACACGGCCACGCCAGAAAGTTGGGACCGTATACGATTAATGGGTCTAATAATTGGATTTTGGAGTGATAGAAGACACAAAATTGAGTTAGTTGTGGGAAGGAACATGTTAGGAGGGAAAACCCTAAACATGGGACAAGGACAAAGACCGTGCCCATTTGGTGACATTTAAAGGGCAGACCCACATTGCTTTGAGACGAGGCCCAGGAGAACAAACACAACAAACAATATGGTTATGGAATCAAAGTAAATAGGACAAAGCAAGAGTTATGGTGGGAGGCCCACATCTCTGAAATTATCAAAGACATGTCGACCCATTAATGTATTAGTAGTTAGGGCTCAAATATTCAGCCAAAATTTTGATATCAAATGGGTAGATATTTCTTATGAAAAAAAAAATGGGCTTTGTGGGATTTGAGACAATTAGCCCAGTGGGCCACAAAAATTATGCATTATCATCAACTGCATTCACAACTTGCACCCTCAAATAAAATAAATAAATACTGTCACAGTGGTTCCACTTACTAATTCAGACCCCTTTACATTTTGGTTGATTGTTTATAAAGCCAAGCTTTACACTCATGTGTCACTTTTTGTCGTTGATCATGTTTATATTTTTCCAATTAATTAATGGTCTGAATAATTATATATCACTTGAATAGTTGTTTGACCTTTTTATCTTTTTAACGATGAAGAAAACAAGCTTTAAGGTGGTATTTGTTTTTTTGACTGAAAAGAAAAAGTCATCATAACCAAATCGAATATATTAGATTTTTCTATTCAGTCAAAATTCAAAGATCACCTTAAAAAATTAATTTTATTATCAAATCATAGAAGCTTAGTGAAATATTCTTATTATGAAGGTATATCTTTTAACTGGGATCTGATACATAAGTTCATGTTTAAAATCTTAAAATAAATAATAAATTAATATCTAATACTTATTAAATTTTTTATTAATCACATCAAATAATTGATCTTAAAGTTAATCGATTCAAATAATGAACCTTTTCCATTTTAAATTAGTTTGAATGGGGTACTTGCAATTTTTTTATTTTTTATTTTTAATTTAAAATTTTTTTTTTCTCTTGGAGGTGAAAGCCTACATCCTACGGTTCCCTGAAGGTGATTCGGTGTCAAAATATGTTTCTGAGAAGACTTTTAAGACAAAAAATCATTCTTACCAAACAAATATTCATTTTTGTGGATGTGCCTTCGAGGTGACGAATAAAAATTTGATTGTAGTGAGTGAACATTACCCTAGTGGCAGTTCTATGAGATCACTCAATGAGGGTGGCAGATGGCCCAGAAATATTGTGGTGGGTCTATTATTTGATTATGATGTTATAATCACCTTTTGAAACTTGCTCAAGATATTAAATTAATCGAAGAAAAAAAAAATGAAAAAAAAAATATATATATTTTTTCCCCACTTGATTCTCTCCCTCCAAACAATGGTCACATGAAGAGAGATGGAAGCTTGTCTGGATTATAGGGCATCTATTTTTATGAATTGTTTGGGGGCAAACACAGAACACATTATCTTTGTAGGTTGGAGGTAGCTGATAGGGGGACACAAAACAAGCTCTTCGAAGCAACCTTGATGGAGATGGCTTCTGTTGCAATGCCATTATCATCCAACACTCAACACCCATCACTTCACCTTTAATTTGCTGCTACTATGGCCCCCTTGTTTAGCTTCTCTCTCTCACCTCATCCCTCAACTTGCATGCCCCCATGCACACACATTCACATAATTTCTATCCTAAAAGTATAAATTTAATCCAAAAAAAAAAAAAAAAGAGGTAAAAAAGTTGGGTGAGATGAAATGAGACATGAAAGGGTGGATGAATAGATGGGAATGGTTTTGGTTTCTGATAATATGTGAAGTACAGTACAATATGTGTTAGCCGAAGGAATTTCATTTCACATCCATGTGTAGCCAAGATTCCAAAGAACACTCGATTGAAATGTGTACTTAATTCAATAATTTATTTTTATTTTTTATTTTTGGTTGGTTTTGGGAGTTTTATGAATGAAGTTGGAAAAAGAGAATGCAAAATTTGGAGTAGTTGATTGGACAGAAGTGTAATAGAGGAGCAGTTTGATTGGATCCATTGGGGTCCCTAGTCTGGGTGTCTGGATTATCATAATTCAGGGATAATGGAGGCTCCAAAGATCCAATCTTAGACCCCAAACCAAAGAATGTCTCATCTTTAATTATGGTTTTAAGGTTAGTATTATCCATATAAAATCATGGCCAGGCAGACCCTTATAACTTTCTTGTCTGTGACTTCACCTTTGTTTAAAAAGCACTAGGGTTGTGTGATGCCCCCAATTGCAAGTTTGTAATGATGGGGATACCATTTGTCCCCCTCCCCACCTCAAAATGGACCCACTTAGGACTGATAGCTGAGGGATGGGGCTCTCCACATTTTGTGAGCTGCTGCTTAAACCAAACCAAACCCATGCTTGGGTTTCTGGTCTTTTCTTGTCTTCCATTCCATCTTCCTTTAATTCTCTTTTGTTTGTGTTAGTAGTGGTATGTAAGCTTTGTTTTCTACCAACTTTGATGTTGATTCTGCTTCATTTCTTTGAGATCTTATGTATCTTTTTAAGCAAAACACAGTACTGGTGATGGACAGGTGAAATCTAGCACAAATCATTACACTTAACTCCTTTCTTTTTGTCCTAAGCCCATGCACTACTATTGAGAAGTTTTTGCTTATAATTAAATGTGGAGTGGAGTAGTCGGATGGTATACAACATGTGTTCAGTGTTGATTTTGTATTCACGTACTCCAAAAGAGTAGATCAGACAGATTAATGTCGGTTAACATGTCAATTACACATTTGAAATTTTCAACAGACAGATGAGATGGATGGAAAATGACAATCAACTAAGTTTAAAAAGGCAAATCATTTTCATAAAAGGAATAGTAGTAGAAGTAGTAGTAGTGGTGGTGAGACTTCAACAAAATCAGGCGGCCAAGATGGAGGCCAAGTGGAGGGAGCAAAATTATTCCTAGTAAGGAAGGGGATTTGTATGAATAAGAAGGGGGGTGGGGGGGAGAGGGGGGGTTTTAAGGGTGGGGGAGGAGGAGACATGGACATATGATAAAAGGGTACGATGAATGCGGGCGATAAGGAAAAAGAAAGAGAAAGAAAGGGAAGTGGGTAAGCAAACAAAATGGAATGGTCCACCAGACAAACACAAACTGATAAAAGAAGAGGGGGAGGGGGGAAAACACAGTGAGTGGTGTGTGTTGTGTTTGTCAAACAGTGAGTGATATGCAGCAGAAAAAGTAGCCGGCATGAGTCTCGAGGGGCCTTTCCTTTTGATACCAACTGCTCAAAGCTCCCTCCCATCTCTCTCACTTCTCCCTCACTCACTGTGCCACCGTCTCATCCCATCCTCCCCCCCCCCAAACTGCATACATATATGATATATCTATACATATGACACTTATAAGCTTGTGTATGACTTTATTAAAGTGATCACTCAATTATTTTTTGGAGACAAAGCTTGGTGTGACATCTCAGTATCAGTATCATGGTGTAACCTAGCTTTCCTTTGATATATAAAGAAGATTTTCATCCTCACCCACATTTTGGAGCGCGTGCTAGCTAATCAACCTATAATCACCACCACTTGGAAAATATATACCAGAAATGAGGGTGGTGGTGGTCATCGGTCATCCATGGGTTGAGATTCTCAAGGTACAGGGCCTGGTTTTGGGGCCACTTGTGCCCATATATGCAGCTGCAAGTGACAAAATCTGACTGGGATTCACCAACTTGTCCCAAATTATGAGGTTAGGGATCACTCTATATTCATAAACTGGTTGGTTTTGATCATCCAAAACCAACCCAAGTAGCAATGGGCAAGCATGTTATCAACATATTGGATTTGGTTGGGAGTTTTGGACTCAGCTTGGACCCATCTAAAACGTGATCATTCCCCCCTCTCCCCTCCCTTAATCACCCCCTCTCTCCATTTCAGGACCATTATGGGGATTCATGGTCTCATTATTTTTGCCTGAAATTATTCCAAGTTAATGAACAACTACTTGAGAGGCTGTCAGTATGCAGTAACTTCACTGAGATTTTGAGTCCTCCACAGTCCACCCTCAATAATAATCTGATCAGAAACCTCCATTTTTCTTTTACTTGTAGTACTAGCACCGCCCCTTCTTAATGCATTTTCATTCACTGCATAATTCACTCTAGTACACGGAAGTTGCATGAATGGAATCTAAGCACTGACTGGCTGACAGCCATGTATGTGATGTCCATTTCTTGATTTGTTTCTGAAATTTTTTCTTCCACGTTCTTATGTTTGCTGCAATTTCTCAGGGGTGATACCTCTCCTCACCACACAGCATGTAGCCTCTATTCTAGTCTACAACCATTTTCGACAAGCAATTAATGACTCATCTTAATGGCTGTCTATTTGCATAATTTGGAGTGATGGAGCTTCTTCATCTGTCATATTCAGTGATTAAAATCATTTAACTTTGAAGTGGATGATTTCCTTCTTTTAAAAAACAGCTTTTGACAACTTTAAGTGTTTGTTTGGTACCAATTTTTGAAAATAATTTTGAAAAATAGTTTTTTATAACAGTATTTGAAAATTGTCTTTTAATTTTTTTTTTTAGAATAAAAGCCATGTTTGAAAATTTAAATTTTTAACTTATTTTAAAATATGTTTTAAAAATAATTTTTTTTATCTAGTATTTTATTTTTAATCATTTTATATGTTCATGTAATTGTTTTTTAAAACAATCATCACAAAACAACTAAAATATGTTTTTTTTTAAAAAACACGTTATTTTATGTTTTTAAGAACAAAAAAACAAAAAACAGTTTTTGGTTGTTAATCTGTTTTATGTGTTTTTTGTTTTAGAGAATAGAAAATTATTACAAAAAATAGTTCTCAAACAAGCCCTAAGGGTTTATTTGATAATTGTTTTAAAAAATAATTTTCTATTCTTTAGAACCAAAAAACAAGAAAACATCTTGGAAACTATTTTTTGTTTTTTGTTCTTAAGAACAAAAAATAAAGCATTTTTGGATAACATGTTTTAATTGTTTTATGTTATTTTCACTTATTTTTTAGTGTTGTTTTAATAAATAATTATACAAACACGTAAAATGATTAAAAATAAAGTATTGAATATAAAAATTATTTTTAAAACATATTCAAAAATTTTAAAAACAAGTTAATTAAAAACATTTCAGGTTTCTAATAAATTTTTATTCTACAAAACATTATAAAACAATTTTTAAAAACCATTTTTCAGAACTGTTTTAGAAAACAGTTATCAAATAAGACTTAATATTTTGTAAAATAAAAGTTTGTTTAAGAGTTAATATGTTTTTTATATTTTTAGAAATATTTTAAAAATAACTTTTATAAATAGTGTTTTATTTTTTATATTTTTAGATATGTTTTAAAAACAATTTTGATGTATAATATTTAATTTTTAATCATTCTTTATATTTGTATAATTATTTTTAATATAATCTTCTTAAAAAATAAGTAAAAATAATATAATATAATTAAAAAAAATATTTTCTAATAACATTGTGTTTTCAAAAGTATTTTTCTATTTCTATTTTCTGAAAAACCGTTTTAAAAAATAGTTGTGACCAGCTATTCTCTATTATCACCCCAACACATAAATTCATAGGAAGCAAAGCAGGAATGCCTTCCATTAATACAGTGTTTTTCCTCATTTCTCATGAAGTACTCCCTCCCTGCCTCCATTGATGAAGGAAGTCCCATATGAAAACATGGAGTTAGATAGCCGACCGTCGCGGCCTGTTTGGCGGTTAGGAATTGAAGAAGAGTATATGGGTGGGGGATGTGGGCACTGGGAGTGGGAGTGAAACTAAAAAGAGTCGACAAAATTCCAAATACAAATATACAAAAACAAAACCTGCTTTGCAGTTTGCACCCTTCTTGTACAATCCGCATCTCCATAAAACAAATATATATACAAAAGAAAAAAAATCAAAAGACAAAGTTGGCCCTCCCTTTCCAATTTGTTCCCCCCATGGACCATCTCAACTTTATTACAAAATTGAATGACTTTTCAGTAATTGTCCATCACAATCCTCTTCAACCTATATCATCCAACTACAATTTCACATGCCCAATCCAAAACTTTTGTTAAATCATCCAACTAAATATATAGATTTTAAATTTTGTGGATAGAAATTGACGTGTGTTTGATAATGCTTTTAGAAAATATTTTTAATTTTTTAAAAATGATAAAAAAATTTAAGCGTTGAAAAGAGAATTTTTGGTCAAAATGACCTATTTGGCCACAAAAATATGCCTCTTTTAAAATTAATATTCAATGTGACATCTTTTTCGTCACTTGATTGCTGATCATCGTCCCACGAAAATGAAGCCTTAATAATTAAGGCTTCAATAAAAAAATAAAGTCTAAATTATCAATTGAGAGTTGGGTTAAAAAAGAAAGCATCAATTTTTTTTATGTTTTATTTTTTAGTTAACGTGTCAACTAATAATTGAAATTTTAGGTTAAAAAATGAAATTGTAATTGATAATTGAGGTTTTATTTTTTTAACTAAAATTTTAATTGACAATTGAGACTTCAACTTAAATTTTTTTAAAGATATGACTCTTATGTGATAATAAGAGGATCATTTTAAATATAAGTTTGATAAAATAATTAAATTTATTTTTTTCCTATAAAAGCACTGTTTTGATCCAAAGTTCGTTGAAATGGTTAAAAACACTTCTAAAATCAACACTAAACGTATAATGCATTTGGTATTGTTCTAAAAAAAACGTTTTTTATATTTCTAATATTTGAAAATTTTTATTTTTTAAATATTAAAAAAAATAAAAATATTTTTTAAAATCACTACCAAACACAGTCGGGTTGCTATGCCCTTTCCCATTTTCAACCAAGCATTTTTTGCATTAACCATAATGGGCCGCACCCGGTAGGGGAGGCCCAAGCAAGTTGGAAAGGGATGGAGTGAAAATTCATTGGAAGCATGGGCTTTTAATCATTTAATGGCATGCCTCTCATTTACTATTGGTGGGGGGTATGTCATTAATTCCTAATCCTCCGATTAATCTCATTTAATCCTTCCTTAATTCATTTCCCAAATTGCTGACTTTCTAAATATTGGAGCGGAAAGGAAGTTAAAAAGGTGGATTAAATTTAAATAAAATAAAATGAAAAAGGGAAAATATGTTGGTGGAAATAGGGAAAATGGAAGGGGGAGTAGGGAGGGAGGGAAACAGCTTTATTTGAATGCTCGTGCGCTTCCAAGGCAGGCCGCAACCGCACAATGCCGCAATCAAACGAATAAAGCAAACAGGCAGTGGCATTTGTTGTAATTTACAGCGAACTGTCAGGTCAATTGGAGTCGAGACTCCCAAGGCGTGAGATACAGAGAGAGAGAGAGAGAGAGAGGGGAATGTATGTGGTGGGTCCACCTCAGCAGCGCCAAAGGCGCAGGCCACCCATTGCATCACTTTCTGCCTTCACACCCTCCACGCGCTCCACCTTCGAATCAAATCTACCTTCCCTTTAGTTACTGATTTTTTTTTAACGTCTGCTTTGTATCAGAGCGTTTTTGAAAAACTGGTTAAGATTAAAGAGAAAAGAAGGGTTTAAGCAGAGAAGGAGACGAGGGGGGAGTGGGGAAAGAGGAGAGAAGGAATGACGAGACAAGAGATGTAAAAGAAAGAGAGAGAGAGAGAGAGAAGGGTGGGGGGGAGGTGGGCTGAGTCACTGAGTCCTAACAACTAACACGCCCACGATAGTTGCTGCCAAACTCTGAGGGTCCAATTACATTGACAACTCTCCCTTCCCCTCTCTCTCTGCTCTCTGTCTCTCGGCTCTCTTTACTCTCTCCTCTCTATCTCTTACAATTTATTTTTTTTTCTTTTTCTCTTTTATTAATGCACCTCTCTGCCACTGTCTCCTCTGAGCCTCCATTTACCCATTTCCGTTCAATGAAAACGGGATTATGTTATGGTGATTAAAATTGAAAAGTTTTCCTCTTTTTGTAAGTTGTAAACGGCAAAATTGGGTGGCTTTGTATGAAGTGGTTGTTAACTTGTTTTGTTTGGGAGATGGGAAAATTGAGAAGAAGGGGAGGGGGGGAAAAGGGAAGGAAAGGAAAAAAGGAAAAGGGAGATGGGGCTGATGTTGCATTGAATGAAAACCCCCCTTTTGTCTGGGTGGAGGGGCCTGAGAGGCAACAGTGAAAAATATTACTAATAAAAAGAAAAAGATAAAAGGAAAGGAAGGGAAAGCAAAGGAAGGGATGAGGGTGGGGGTGGGGGAGTGTGGGTTCTGTACTGTCTTAGCCTGTCCCCCCCACCCAACACACATATACACTATCTCTCTCTCTTATACTCTCTAAGAGTCTAAGTCCAAAAAGCCATTACCACATTGGCTTTTTTTGCCTTTTGTTTCTGTGCTTCCTATGCAATTGTCTATGTCTGCTGCTGCTTCTGCTCCCCCGTCTCAGTACTGCAAATGGGGGAGGAATCATACTTTGATTTTCTTCTTATTTTTTGATACCCTTTCTTTTCCTATCATCTTTTAGCCTTCTGGGTATCCCTCCAAACATGACTTTCTTCCTCTTTTCTATTAATTTCCCCCTCCCACACTTATATATCTCTTTCTTCCCATGATTTGACCTTCATTTCCATTTTCTCTATGGTTTTTGCTTTCTAGGTGCCCTTGATAGCCACTTGATTGCTCTCATCACTCATCCCCCACTCCTTTTTTGTTTGTTTTTTGCTATTTTGTTGGTGGGTTCGTTGGTTGGCTGTACTTCTGTTGAGCCATACTTGGAACCATACTGGGTTTCATGGAAATTGATCTGAACCATGCAGTGACTGAGGTGGAGAAGCATGCTTTCTGTAATGGGGATTGTGATAAGGCCAGTTGTGTTTGTTGCTTGTCTTCTTCATCTTCTTCTTCCTCTGCGTCTAACTCCTCTGCTTCTCCTGACTCTTCTTCAATCTATTTGGAGCTTTGGCATGTTTGTGCTGGCCGTCTCACCTCCCTCCCCAAGAAAGGGAATGTGGTTGTTTATTTCCCACAAGGTCACTTGGAACAAGCTGCCTCGTCCTCTCCTTTTCCACCCATGGACATTTCTACCTTTGATCTCCCACCCCAGATCTTCTGCAGGGTTGTGAATGTTCAACTTCTCGTGAGTACTGGGCCTCTTCCTTTTTGATCGAAATGCTTGTGTTTTTTCTTCCTACTAAATTCCCCCATTTTTACCTCCCACCTCTTCCTTTGTGGTCCATAATTGAATTTGCTTTTGAAACAGGATAATAAGGAGAATTAATTTGATTTTGATGTTTTTATTCTCTTGAAACAGGCTAATAAGGAGAATGATGAGGTCTATACACAGGTCACTTTGCTTCCTCAACCAGAGGTACGATTTCCCATTTGACAATTTGACCGTTTGGCTTTGTTCATCTTGGTTTTGAGCAACTTCTGGCTGTGTATGCTTACAAAAACTGTACCTTGTGTTTGTGTGCTGGGGGAAGGGATGTCCTTGGTTTATTCTAAGCTAACTTTCAGTCTTCTTTTTGGTTTGGGTTGAATTTCATTGTTAGAATATTTTTTTAATCCGAGAGGCAGCCCATATTCATCTCCAGAAGATAACACTTCTGGATAATTGTGTAGTTGGCAGGCATAAATTTAGAGGGCAAAGAGCTTGAAGGACTAGGGGTAGATGAGGAGGGGGGTGGAGGATCACCAACAAAATCAACCCCCCACATGTTTTGCAAAACTCTTACAGCTTCTGACACTAGCACCCATGGTGGATTCTCTGTTCCTCGTAGAGCTGCTGAAGACTGTTTCCCACCATTGGTTTGATTTTCTTGCTTTCTTTTTCCCCTGTTCTTAGGTAGATAAGTTATTAGCTTTAATTGTAGTTTCTCATACACTTGGTGGCATTTCCTCTATTACAGGACTACAAACAGCAAAGACCCTCTCAAGAGCTTGTGGCTAAGGACCTACATGGAGTGGAGTGGAGATTCCGGCATATTTATAGAGGTAACTTTGTTAGAATTCTGCAGTGCTGTTCAATTGTTTGAAAAAAAAAAATGGAAGAACATAATATTTAATTTTACAGGTCAGCCAAGGCGACATCTGCTTACTACAGGTTGGAGTATTTTTGTAAGCCAAAAGAATCTTGTTTCAGGGGATGCAGTGCTCTTTTTGAGGTATAAATGTTTAATAACAATTTGAAAGGGGTGTTTGGGCACCACTTGGTGATGAAATTGTCCCATTCTGTTCCCATAAGAGTTGAAACCACATATCCATCCTTTTCTTTTTTTTACTCAAACTGATTTGTTAAGCTACTCAAAAATAGGTAGTACCAGGAATGGACTTGTCATCACAAAAGAATGGTAATTAAAAAGAAAACTGAAAACTCTTTCTGTCCTAAAATCCTAAAAATGATCTTGGGATGATAAAAAATACACTCATTTCAATTGCTACTAGAGAAGAAAAGTAATTTCAAATCCTATACTTAGCAAAATTGGAGCTCTCTAATTTTCTATGATATTTGTAGAGGTGAAGGCGGAGAGCTGCGATTGGGAATTAGGAGGGCTGTTCGACCAAGAAATGGTCTTCCTGAGTCAATCATTGGTAACCAGAATTCATATCCCAACGTTCTTTCCCTGGCAGCTAATGCAGTAGCCACCAAGAGCATGTTCCACGTTTTTTACAGCCCAAGGTATTAATGGCCTCCATCTGCTTTCTTCATTAATGGAATGAATTGCATAGGAATACTTTGAGTTGCAATCTTATAATACTAAATTCCTATTGATTAAAATGACTAAAAATGCTCTCAAGTAGCTGTTGTAAATGAAACCAATAAAAAATATGACTATAGTTGGTAAATCAACTAAAATTAGTATCAAGTAAACAACTAAGCATCCACCTTTTTCACATACACCTTTGTCATATACTTGCAGCCAACTCCAAATGGTTAGTGATGATGACTTGCATGGGAAGTTATAGGCATGATGATACCTTTTTGACTTAATTAGTATTGGTATTAGTGGGTTTTTAAAGCCTTTAGCTTATTGGAGGTTTTCTTCTAATGAAAGGAGCTCTGTTTTACAAAGCGAAGACAGACCTCAATATGGTTTGTAGGTCCAATCTTAACTTACCTTGGGGAGGAAAAATAAAGAAAACTGAAAAGAAAAAAGGAACAGCGATGTAGCACAGCATTCAAAGTTGCTGAGTGCAATCAAAGAACGGGGAGTCAGAACTCAGACTTTTAAGGGTTTAAGGAAAAGATGGAACTGTGGTTTACAAATTGAATAAGGGTTGAAAAGACTTTTAAAGTGGTTTATGGGATGGATTTCTCAGAATAGCTTGCTGGAATTTTTGGACAGGAAGGGACTTTAGGGATTTCACTGTTAAGATGGAGGGGTTAAAAGTGAAGTTAGGGCTTATGGAAGTACAGGTTTATGAATAAAATTAGATTAAGGGAGGGCTGGCTGTGTTTTAATGGTGTTTACAGAAATAAATAAAGAAAAATAAAGAAGAAGAAAAGGAGCAGAAGACAAGAGGGATAGATCTCACTAAGGCTTTCCGAGAGTCCCACCTAAAAAGGAAAATGATAAGTCTCACCATTAAAAGCTTCAAAAATCTGTTTTAGACCTAAAGGAAAAAGTAAGAGTGACCATTAAAAAGTGCAAAATCTGAAGAGAAGTCTAATTCATTGAATTGTTATTTTCACATTTCTTGCTTTTGTAGAAGTACAGTTAGCAAAACCTCTAACCTAAAAATTAGAAAATTTTAAACTAAGAAACTTTTAATAGAAACTCTAAATAGATGCTTAGGAAAGAACAACCAGAATTTCTCTGAACATGCTTATGGAAACAAAGTGTAGAATATATGCAAAATATATTTTATATATTTTTTTTATGGGTAAAAAGGAGAATATTGTAAAAGAGAAACGCCAAAAGAGTATCCCAAAATACACAAGAAGTATACAAAGATTGTCTATAGGCGCCACAAAAAAATAGAGAAGGACAACAAAAAACAAACCCCCCCAACCCAGACCCAACCAGTCCACAAAGTCTACAGTGGAATGAGGACTTGAAGTTATAAACAACTTAGACCACACCCAAAAATTACAAAGAAAAGAAAGTTTTTAAGCCCTTGAACTGAATGCCCCTTCTTTTCATTCTTTTTCCTCCCTGCAAAGTAAAAGCTACATGTGCACTGACACCAAAACATTGCCAAGATGATAGCACCCATCATTTGGGGTGAAAGTGGGTTTTCTTCTAATTTAGGATCACAAAACTAAGGGAATATGTCTTAAATCAAACCGACCTTGCAGATATTGCCTCTAGTCCTAGTCAATGACTTGACATAGAATATAGAAAACTAATATTCTTGGCTGTGTTTTCTCTCATTACTTGGGCTGCTGTGAGAATTGAAAACCAAAATGGAGAATAGATAATAATTTGACTGTTGATGTTCCTTTGAGGGTGTTAGCTATCGATGAGAGAGAGAGAGAGAGAGAGAGAGAGAGAGTAGGAACATGAACATAAGGGGGCATGTCTTAAATCAAAAGTAGTTTGTAGATATTGCCTCTAGTCATATCAAAAGTAGTTTGTAGATATCTCCTCTAATCATATCAAAAGTAGTTTGCAGATACCGCCTTTAGTCATAATTGTTGACTTTTGACTTGGCATGGAATATAACAAATAGAATTCTTGGCTATGTTCTCTCATTACTTAAGCTGCTGTGAGAATTAAAAACCAAAATGGAGAACAGATAATAACTTGACTCTAGAAATTCCATTTGAGGGTATCACCACTTCTGCATTTCATTTCATTAGAATATTCATAAGATCACCTATCAAAAAAAAAAGAAAGGATATTCATAAGATCTCTTAAGGGTTGTCATACTTTGACGAATGAATATTGAGAGCTTTTATAGGATCTGTTGTGGTTTCTAAATAGGGTTCTTAGATCCTATTGAACTATACATTATTTTAGGTAAGAAACATGAACAATTCTAGCTGTTTGGAAATGGTTGATATTATCCTTTCTAGGCTCTTAAAGTTTTTAACAAACAAACACACTTGAATATGCTGCAAGATGGTAACCAAGTTAACAAATTCTTCCTGAAAATGTTGCCTGAGATTCACAATCTACAAAACGTTGAAGTTTTCTTATTAGCCTTGCATCAATTACCAGATCTTTGGTGTTAAATAAAATGTTCAAAAAAAATTAATTTGATTTTGGAAGAACCCTTCCAGAAGTCAAGTTAGAAATAGAAGGGTCGTATGCTTAATATAACTTTAGCTATTTAATTTGACATAATTTATTTATATGCACTTGTTTTGACTCCTTTTACCACTAGTGTATGCCAAGGCAATATAACATGCCAGGTTGTTGGGTGGAGTAGGGTGTATGGTTGTAGTATTGCATGGCTTACTTGGACTTGGTTACTCATTGTTATAATTAATTATTTAGGAATTTTAATATTTTACAGGACCTCACATGTTATATAGTTTAGCGGGTTTCGGTTTATTGAGCTTTAGTAATTTTAGGTCTCTGTAAGGGATTATGTGGATAAGTAACAAGGAAAGACTGGAATATTGAATGATCTTTAAGAAAGATTCTTAATCCCAGGTTAAACTGCATTCTACCATAAGACCACATTTTTTCTCGGGCTTACCTAAAAACATTGTGAATATTGAGAGCCAAATTAACCAAGCCAGAAAACTATTAATGACTAAGTTGTTCATCAATTATAGCATTGTAGACCATAAGTCTGTTTGACACAACACAGTAATGAGCTCCCTTATAGGCCTTTCTGCATTGAACCAATCATCATGTATCTATACAGAAGTCCATTACACCAACCTTTTACATTTCTCTGGTCCCAAATGTTCTGGCACTTTTTATATGTTATGAGGGTGGTAGCTTTTATGCAGATCGTACTGGACATTAATGAACTTGTTGTCACTTGTTCTTGGAAGTTTTGTTCGCATGCTTGGTCAAACCTGTATTGTAGATAATAATATTTTGTAACTTGTTCATAAATGCTGAAATGCAGGGCAAGTCATGCAGAGTTCGTCATTCCCTACCAAAAGTATGTAAAAAGCATCACAAATCCAATATCTATCGGGACAAGATTCAAAATGAGATATGAAATGGATGATTCACCAGAAAGAAGGTCTCATATAATTTGATTATTTAACAAGATTGAGACATTTTTTTCCATAATAATGATTTTCTTCTGAGAATTAAATCGAGTTTGTGCTCACTTGCAGGTCTAGTGGTGTAGTAACTGGAATTGGTGACTTGGATCCATATAGATGGCCCAACTCAAAATGGAGATGCTTGATGGTGCGCTTTGTTCTTTCACTTTAGATGATCTGAACTTCTGTATCATAATGATCTTTAACTTCTTGCAATCAGGTTTCACTAGGATGATCCTGTTTTCCATTTTTCTTGATGTATACCATCCCTGCTTATCTGCTGCATATTTCATCTTCCATGAGTTTTTACATATCGATATATCACTCTTCTTTCTTCCATTATGTTAGCAGAGTATATCTTTATTCCCCAGAATAATGGTTGTGCATGTTTCCTTTGTATATATATTCCTGAATAGCCTTGACATTGTGGCTGATCAACCTTTTCAAAATGAAGATTGAAAACCTTAAACTCTCTCATAACCATAATTATTCCCTGAATACAACAACACAAGTTGATTGATAAACATCAAGCTCATTTTTATGAAGCCAACTAATCAATGAACCCCTTTCACATCTAGTTTTTTAATCTCACAATCTTTGTACTTTTCCTTCCTTAATTCACTTTCTGTCTAGGATCCACTCTTGATGTAATGAATGTTTTGAGCACTCAGATGAAAGCATTTTGTGGGAGATTTCCTCTTGCTGGACTGCATGTGTTGGCATTCTACCCATTGCATTCAACACTATCTATGCATAATTCTTTTTTTTTTTTTTTTTTTTGTGCCCCTTTATTTTCATGTTTAATAAATTGCTGAAAAAAGTTGTCTTACATGACAATGTCTTGGTGTCTTCTTGATATGAACCCTCTGTCATCACATCCAACAGGTCCGATGGGATGACGATATTGTTAGTGATCCTCAAGAACGAGTTTCTCCATGGGAAATTGATCCTTCTGTTTCTCTTCCACCCTTGAGCATCCAGTCTTCCCCAAGGCTGAAGAAACTGCGGACCAGTCTGCAGGCAACCCCACCCAACAACCCTATCAATGGTACAGATTTTTATAGCAAAGTTAGCATACCACTCACAGTCTTTAATTTTGAGCAGTTCTAAATTTCAAACTTTCTTGCAGGAGGGGGTGGGTTTTTGGACTTTGAGGAGTCTATAAGATCCTCTAAGGTCTTGCAAGGTCAAGAAAATGTAGGTTTTGTATCACCCCTCTATGGATGTGATAAGGTAAACCGTTCGCTGGATTTTGAGATGCAAAATCCAAGCCTCGCTTCAACTGGAATAGAAAAGGCTAATTTTTGCGAGTTTATGAGGGCTCCGCCCACCACTTACACAGGCTTTTTGGAATCTGATAGATTCCCAAAGGTCTTGCAAGGTCAAGAAATAGGCCCTTTGAGATCCCTGGCTGGAAAATCTGATTTCAATCTTGGTTCTTGGGGAAAACCCAGTCTTGGTTGCAACTTATTCAATATGTATCAGAAACCAAAGCCCAATTTCTACCCACTAGCTTCAGAAGGCATCAGAAACATGTATTTTCCTTACAATGACATCTACAAAGGTGGCCAAGATCCCGTAATGCTTTCTTATGCAAGTAATTTCCCAAGAGAAAACGTTCCATTCAATCCATCTTCTATCCGGAGTGGGGTTATCGGCACTGAAGTTAGAAAGCCAAACATACCAAATGAACCAAAGCCTCCGGAAAATATATCTGCTCCTCCCAATTTAGAGACCAATCTGCAACATCAGAAAGATGACACTTTTAGTGGAACTGCAGCTGGCTGTAAACTGTTCGGGTTTTCCTTGACTGGAGAAACTCCTCCAAACTCACAAAATTCTGGTAAGAGGAGTTGTACTAAGGTAAGCTGTAATAAGAGCATAGTTGGGTTCCAATTTGCTTCTCTTGATTTCTTGTCCCATTGACATTACATAAATTGAGTGAAGGTTCACAAGCAAGGCAACTTAGTGGGACGAGCCATTGATCTCTCAAGACTGAATGGTTATGGTGACCTGTTTAGTGAACTAGAGCGTTTGTTTGGTATGGAAGGCCTTTTACGAGATCCTGACAAAGGTTGGCAGATCTTGTATACTGATAGTGAGAATGACATGATGGTTGTTGGGGATGATCCATGGCAGTAAGTGTCTTATACCTTGCTCTGTTTTCCGGTCATTGCATTTGTCATTTTATTGGTTGTATCAATGATCTGGCATGCAACTCAAGCACCTTTATTTTTCATATTATTTTTGGCACCAGAGAAAACCTGCTCAATTGAATTTTAACTTGATAGGTACATTTGTGTTGCTATGTGAATAAAAGTAACCTGTTTCTTTCAAGTCAACAGTAATATAATGTATAACAAAATTCATAAGAAAAAGAGGAGGTAGCTGCTTATAACTTATTGCCACCAACCCCAAACTTTTTCTTATATTAATGCCTTAGGGTGATGATATGGAATGTGCTGAGTGTTCTCATATTTGTTTCTTGTTGGACAGTGAATTCTGTAACGTCGTCTCCAAGATTCATATATACACCCAAGAAGAAGTGGAGAAGATGACCATTGGGATTATCAGTGATGATACACAAAGTTGCTTGGAAGAAGCTCCAGTGATACTGGATGTGTCCAAGTCTTCGTCGGTGGGCCAGCCAGATAGTTCTCCAACAGTGATTAGGATCTGAAACTCCAGAGTGTCTAGTATTATGTTTGCCTTGTTGGTATGCACAAACATATTTACTTAATCTTTATTCAGATTACTAAGTTTGGCAGCTGTCTTTCTGAATAGAACATATTGACAAACTGTAATTGTTTGGAAGTTGTTAAGATAGTGTGACATGGTCTTAGAAACCTAAATAAAAAGCTTGAGTGTCCATTGGATTGCTGAAAGGTTGCGGGCAAGATAGAAGATCTTGCACTCTTACTGTTACGGCCCCTATTAACCCTTAACCTTAATATGAGATTCCAAGATTTTATTTTCCTACGGAATCAAATTGGGCATGGGTGTAAAGCTATCATCAAAATCAAGATATAAGGTTAAGCTTGAAGTTCCATCTTTGCAGAAAATTTTCTATGGCTTCTACCACTGGATCTTTAACTCCTGTTGCCTGTTGCGAGCCACTTTGAATAAATCAACTATTGGTTGAGTTCTATTTGGAACTCCCATATTATCACCCATCTTCTGTCTTTGTTATAGCCTGCAAGCTTTGTGCTACGATTTGTAAACTAGTCATGCAACCCTAACTGATTTGGTTCTTTCCACTGAATTGTTTCTAACATCAAACTGGATATACCCAGTATAACCTTACTGGTTGGATGGATCATTAATGACTGGCAATTCTATTTCTCATAATCTACAATTATAAAGCACTTAGCCTCAAATGCAAATGATATTGCCAAGAATAATGTCTATGATTTATTTCTGCAACTTTTGTGGTTCCTCTCTAGTTCAAACCAACTTTTACAACAATAGATCGCTATTTATTTTTCATTTCTTGTATTGAGAGAACATGTTGCTGGGTAAGGAAGTCATGTTGCAGAAGTGAAATCAATGGCTGCTGCAGCAGTGGGGATCAGCAGGTTAAAACTGAATGGAGCATGGATGTTTCAAGCTTTCAGCCACGCAATCCCAAAAGAAAGCAACTTCTCACTGTTCCTTAAAGAGCTCCCGACCAATAATCATTCTTCTAATCTCACTTGTCCCTGCCCCAATTTCATACAGTTTGGCATCTCGAAGAAGACGACCAGTTGGGTACTCGTTCACATACCCATTGCCACCTAAACATTGAATTGCCTGCAAAATTGAATATAAACTCCTAAATCATACATTTGACAACTATATAATTGCAGAATCCGTATATTGTACTTGAAACTCTATGATAGTTGGTTACGTTTTAGACAAATCTGGAACTACAGTCCTAAAATTTATTTCTCCAGCTAAGGCATTCAAGAAATATGGCCTGGGACAGTGGCAGGACACAGCAATTTGTGGAGCTGTCCACAGTCGTGCAGGCTTTTCATTACACCTTTAGGGACAAATTCATAAAGACCATGAATGTTTCTGGATAGAGCTAAATGATGGAAAATGATTCACATATCTTACTTTTAGTTAGAATTAAAGCACTAAGGAGTTGATTATTTTTATGTCTGACTTAAAACAAAGATTTAACAAGCTCTGAGAGAAGCATGATATATGCATCAATGAACAGAATTCAGAGACGACGAGGCAAGGGGTGGGTGGGGATGTAGGAGGTTCAAATTGAATGCCCAACAAGGGGAAAAAGAAGAAATGAAGAAAATTACAAAATCATAGGCATATTATATACATAGTGAACTGAATTCAGCAATCATATTACAGCACTATCTCACCTGCAAAGCAACTTGGGTGGCTCTTTCAGCTGCACAAAGTATTACTCCAGCACAATCCTGAAAAATTAGAACAAGTTATTGTGTGTTCAAGTTCCTGCATCCTCCGTAGCTACGTAGGAACATGCATTTTTCATTAGAATTCTTCACAATTGATCACAATCATAATAACACAAATGAATGGCAAATTAGTACGTCATGCTAACCAGTCTATCTGTAGCACATGAATCATATAAACAAAACTTCATAATGTTAGACTACTGCATTAGATTTACCTAATTTGCATGGGCAGCATGAGAGTTATTAGTGATTACTAATAGATTATAGATACCTAGTTAGGAAAAAAAATCTATTAGAAGTGAAAGGTAGTGCCCATGACAACAGCTTTAATGCTTGGAACTGATGGAAAAATCCCCATCATTAGCTGACCTTTTCAGATTCCATGATCAATTTAATAACATCAAATAGAGAGGAAATATTTCACTTTGAAGAACAGAAAGCACACAAATAATAAGCTGAAGAATAAGATATCCAGAACAATCCTTTGGGTCAATTTTTCCGTTCTCACAATTCCTCGCAACAGAATACACATATGATCTGGAAAGAAAATGAGGATAATTAACTGCTAGGCCATGAAAATTTGAGAAAAGAAAGAATAGTGCATTACAAAATCTGAGTCCCTTACCTTGATGACTGTAAAGAAGTATACATGTCAGCAAGTTTCCCCTGTATTTTCAGGTCAACTAACAGTGTAAGAGCTGAAACTTCAACACAGGTATCGAATAACAACATTAGATAGAAAACTTGCATGATTACTAATTATGGACCTGTATAAACTGAAATTCTCCAATTGGACGGCCAAACTGTTCTCTCTGCCGAACATAGGGAAGAACTACATCTATACATGCCTGCATAAGACCAAGGGGCCCAGCTGCCAAAACAAGCCTTTCCAAATCTAGCCCTGACATCATTACGTAAACTCCTGAAAGAAAAAGGACAACAATGTCAATATTAGAAGAAGAAAAAAGAAAAGAAGTTCATTTATAATAAATTACAATCATATAAGCTGTGATAAATGCTCATAATACTGACATATTATGTAAATATATTTTAGAAAGAACACTCCTAAAATTTCTGATAAATACCGTCTTCCCTGGCATTTTGATATCAGCAGGATCTAACTTCCTCTTATGATATTTGTCAATTAAAGCAGTCAAGGAGAAAAAACTCTCTCTCTCTCTCTCTCTCTCCAAGTTAAAAAACACATTTGCTACAAATTCAAATAGAGTTAAATCAGGAGCAAAATAATCATTTCAACTGCTTAAGGTGACACTGGGAGATATGTGACATTTCTAAAACCTCAGGAGATTTCTGATATTTAAACCAAAATAATTTTATAACAAGGAATGCTGTAGAATACTGCAGCCAAAACCAGATTCTTTATGGTTTCCAGTAAAAGTAACACAAAAAATTCAGAAGACAGCTTTCAACAATCTGTGCGTATAAACAGCATTTTGCAGTGGACCTGACTGCTTTGCCCAAGCATTGCAAACTGGAAGCAATCAGGTTCTGATCAAGCTACGTATCATTAGTCATATAAAGAGACTTCCAACATCATTTATATGGTCTGCTTTCATAAAAAATAAAATCAATAATACATGAATAAAAGAAAAGATAAAGATTATGTCACTGCCAGTACCTTTCCCTTCCTGCCCAATAACATTTTCTTCTGGAACAAAGCAATTCTCAAAGACAAGCTCACACCTGCAATTTTGTTAATGAAAATTATCATATCCTCTCCAGTTTCAGAAAAGAGAGAAAAAAGGGGGAGCATGTTGTAGTAATGAGGCTTACGTGTCACTTCCTCGCATCCCAAGTTTGTCTAATTTCTGAGCAGTACTGAATCTGCATTGTCATAAAAAAAAATAAAAAAAAAGTATCATGTCCTTGACTGTTAACCTCCTTGCTTTTGTCTTTCACTAATATAACTGCAATCAGACTGCAATTTGATCAATTCAACAAACATCTAAGAAGTATTTGGACACCACATTAATATAAAAACATATCATTTTATAATAGCACTTCAAAAGAATCTTTAGAAACAAAACAAAACAAAAAAAATATAATATTGTTCTAAAGGATGGGTCTGCTGTCAACTGACACAAAATTCAGTGATTTCATTGCCACATGGTGTCTACATGTTCTTGTACCAGTTTCTTTCTAGTTTATTTTTATCATTCAAGTTGATAGGCATCAGGGATATCAGGTACCCCCTTGTCATTTTTTTTTTTTTTTCTCACAATTATGTTAGAAGATAAACAAACCAGAATTGGTGCAAGTACCCAGGCATTCCCTTCTCGATGATAAATGCTGTAATTCCTTTTGAATGAGCTGTAATATCCGTTTTCGCATAAACAACCTGAACCCAGTTCAATATATCAGTTCTAACAAACAAAAGAGAATTTTACAAATCACGGAAAAATCAGCTTAGTGTATAGCTACTGCTTTCTTATATGAGAGAGAATTTTATATGGCCACAAAGAGGAAGGAGGAATGCTGCTCATGAAATGAAGAATTCTCTTTTGCTTCAATAGTTAATTAAATAACAACAAATACAGAATGGAAGCTGAGAATCCAAACAACATCAGTTCCACCCCATGTAACAAAATAGATCACTAACTTGAAATTCAGAATACCAGAAGCAAAATTAATTAATTCTCTGATAAATGCATACATGGTAATCCTTTAAGCAATGTTTGTTAAAGCATGTATTTAGCGATTCAATCAAATATACATCCAAATCATTCAACCTTGCTGCTTCATCATCTCATACAAGGATGGATATTTTGCACCAACAGTCATTTCAATTGCTCAAACTACATTATAGAAGGTTCCATCTCAGTGGAATTATGAAGGATAAGATAAACTCTTCATGACAATTACTGGCATCACTATTATTAATTCATATGTGCTGCTATCCGTGGGGTCAACAGTCGAGAACATGTACTCCATCAAGGGCAATTTTTGTGATTGTACATGAACATCATGGATCAAGTTTCCTATTCTCTCCATGTACATTAGGATATTCCCTAGCGACCAGTTACAAGACAGAACTGCAACTCCTTCCACATTCATGCAGATGATTTGAAACCATAAACTATTTCAAGATCTCCGAGTGTTTGTTGTCTGACTTTAATTCCAAAAGATGGTCATTGACTTTGGTGGGTTTTGTTTCCGCATGTAGATTCTCAGTATATTTGCTTTAGAAGTTTATAACATTAGCTGTGAACATCACCTTTTTGAAACCATACAATTGTAGATCATATCAAGCACAATTCCACTATAGAGTTAAATTGTGTGCATATGTCTTGAGAAAAATAAAGTAATCAAAGCTGCACTTAAAAGTAAGTAAAGCAATACTAATGAAGATACCAGTGTCTGAGCAATTGGACCATTGGTGCACCACATCTTGTTTCCATTTAAAATATAACCCCCATCAACACGATCAGCTTTACACTTCATACTAACAACATCAGAGCCAGCTGAACAAAACACAGAAGAGTTCAGCCAAATTGCACAACCAAGCCAAGCCAAAACCCAACAAGTGCCAGCTCAATGCCAAGTGTCTTTATGAATACGAGACATATACTAAGCAGTTCACATAAATTACCATTGGGTTCACTCATTGCAAGAGCTCCTACATGCTCCCCACTGATGAGCTTTAAAACATGACAGATATACTTCATTAGTACAAAGAACACTCAGATAAAGGATAATTAAGAAAAATAATCTTGACCAATATCAGATGGATGATTCTAGAGCATTTATCTACCACATCCATGGACAGAGAGATATTATTAGCAGTAATTAGTGTGACACAATCAAATCTTTTTAAAACATATCTACAACAAGTAGATCATTGGAGAAAAGAAAAGAAGGGAATGGATTGCATTAGTCAGACCCAGCAGATCTCCTGAGCAAAATTTGATTCACTTAGATTTCAAAGATTTCTAAATTCTATTATTCTATTTAAGGTTGTCTAAAAAGGCAAAAGAAGTTTTACAGGTACAAAAAATGTCAACAAATTGCTCCATATTAGTTTATGATGATTACATATTTAAACATACCCCAGATTGGACTCATCAAGTGGATGTGTACCACATCTATGGTGTTTGAGTTATATTGTTGACCAGTCTACATGGCAGATATCTATTTCATCTTACTGTTTTTCGCTCAGTCTTTTTCATTTTTCTCTTTTCTTTTTCAAATTAGACTTCACAGCCATATTGTATACATGTATATGTGTGTGTGTATGTTTATATATAGAATTTAGAAACATGTTTAATCAGCCTGTCCACACCATCCGTGTCCCCTCCCTTCTTTTACATTCCTCCTTTTCTTTTGAACCAAGAGAAAAAGAAACCTATGACCTGACCTCAATTAACAATTATAGACTTGGATCATCCACCTCCTTTCCCTCCCTTTTAACCAAAGAAAAGCAAAAAATAATGATAGAGACAGACTAGTCATAAATTTATATTAAACACACACACACAAACAAACAAAATAATACATAGGAAAAGGAACTATCAGGCAATTTAAATTCAAAAATAAGATTATCTGGTTAGACAGAGAAAACTGAATAGGAGACCTCAGCTCCCAACAGATTCACCACATTGCTCACTCCTAAAATGAAGACTCCACTTCCAAAAGATAATAATTAACCTTCAAACATGTGTTACTTTTGCTGCTGCCAGCAACTATGAAAAACTGCAAGTTTTTACCCTAAAACATGGTAATTCTACAAATTTGTAATTCCACAACTTCTCACCTATGAACTTTTTAACTTCCTACCACTGAAGGTTGAAAGTATGAAAAGCTGCAAGTTTTTACCCTAAAACATGGTAATTCTACAAATTCGTAATTCCACAACTTCTCACCTATGAGCATTTTAACTTCCTACCACTGAAGGTTGCTCACACGTCAATGCCACACATATGGGATAGAAAAAGAATTTGCATATTTTGTATACAAAGCCCTTGCAAGTAGTCAAAGCTATGTGAAAAGGGTTGTTGAAAGTTTAAGCCCTCATTTACCAACATCGTTGAAAGATATTATTCTATAACAAAAAATAAAGAAACCAACAAGAAAGCTATGTTGATCTCAAAATCAATCAAGAATGATTCAATGCAAGGATTTTCAAGGTTATTTTAATTCCATAGAAATTTATGTATACAGAACATGCCTCAGATATGACCTCAAATGCAGGGAACTTTAAGAATTTAGTGAGATGAAGAAAATGGCAATGAGAATAAAGGAAGAGGAGAGGAACAACAAGAGTGAATGAGAGAGCAATGGGGTTCTCATCTGATGTATTATTGTGTAACTTGAGGGTAACCCAAAAAAAAATTAGATAACCTTAACAACATGATTCCACTTAGAACATAAAACAATTCAACACTTAACATCAATCTGATGCAAAACCATCATATATGCCCTACATGATTCCCCTTAGAACATAAAAGAATTCAAAACTTTCCCTCAATCTGATGCAAAGATATCACATATGCCCTGCTTGCCTAACATGGTACAGAAGCTTTTACTTGTCACCCCTTAGGTTATAATTTTTGCAACAGCCAGTAGCCCTGTAGTTTTTACCAAGTGAATACAAATTAATTCATCAGTCAGCTTCTCCTTCATGAAATCTATCTATCCACCTCAAGATGCTTAGCCTATCAAGTAAAACAACAATTTTGGGCAATGTCAACCACAATTGTTTTGTTAAATTTGATGGCTCTTTTGAGTTAAACAGCTACTCCCTCAATAAGATTTTTAGCTGAGGTAGCTGACACGGCCCATGAACCATAGATCTATTTTACTTTTGTACTGCATCTCATAAACCACCTATTTTTTCTTCCTTGAAAAGATTTACCAATTCCTCATGCAGGAGTATAATGCTAGCATAAATCATGTAACTTATGAGGCCAGTTTCCATTGGAATAAAGATCCACCTGCACATGGTCATGTTAGCAAACAAACAGAACTCCCCCAAAAGAAGATTTAAAATAACTAAGATTTCCGTACACTACCTTCATCTGCTGTACTAATTGCTTCACAACCTAGACAATTACTTAATTAGATAGTTTATAATGTTTTTATTCACAGTAAACTGTAGCAAAATCAACTTATACTTCAGTTGCAGCCAAAACAGCTGAACCAAATGAGCATACATCAGTTCTTGAACAAATAAGAACCTAAGACACTACATATTATAACACATATGGAGCAATGCACATTGTGAATGATAAGGCATCTGCTGAGAAAAATAACTAGTGTTTATGGGGGCAAACGAATAAGTTGGCCACAATATTCTATCTGCAAACAGGCATAACCACACAAACACCACATACACACACACACAACAACAACAACAACAACACAACAAAAAACCTAATGAGGAAAATGAAGGAAATAAAACCTTTGGCAAGTACTTCTGTTTCTGAGCAGGGTTCCCATTTCTCACCTACAAAAGCATTAAAACTATGTTAAACCTGTTAGATTGAAGCAATAAATATTACCACAACTCAAGCATGAAATCTTTCATTTACCAACTGGTTAATGCATAGATTTGAATGGGCACCATATGACAGTGCAACTGATCCCGAGGCACGACTAATTTCTTCCATTGCTATGCAGTGATATAAATAACCAAGCCCAAGTCCACCATATTCCTCTAGAAAATAACCATGGGTTAAATTTTGAAGAAACAGATAAAGGGAGGTATATAATCAAAATGCATTAAACATTTTGAAGGATCACCAAAAAATGTTTAGTACTTCTGCAAAATAGTTGATGTTTCATGGAAGGAAATCCCTAGGAAATTAACAATACTTCATGCAATTGAATTTATAAAGAACAAATATAGCCAAGTTACTCTAGTGCTAAAAGAGAGAATTCATAGAAAAAAATTCATAATAAGCATTATCACAAGAGACCACATTCTTTGAAGGACTGAGAACTGCTTCATTCCTATCCTTTTGGAAACCTCAGCCATTTCAATAGATGATGTGATGCAAATTTAATCCTGTATAGATATTTTTCTCTCACTCTCTCTCCCTCTTCTCCATTTAATTGCCTTCTAAACAAGCTTCCCATATACCACATCTACCATTCAAACCAAGTAATCAGCTAGTATCTTTTATCCTCTTAGGAACTGCTTGCACAAATAAATATTTGTTAAAGAATGTTTTAAGTTTTCTACCAAGAGCAACACAAATTTCTAAAGTCAAGGCAATGGAAACACCTAGGGGAATAGAACTTCAAAATAAGCCCCTTCACTTAAATCATGACCTGTCTACCTGGGGCAGTAATTCCATGTAGGTTAAAATCCCCCATGAGTTTCCACAAGTTAACCTCCTGGCAACAGAATATGAAACAATGTTAATTTGTAATTAAGTAGTACAAAGGCTTGTAAGAAATTAAATAAAGAAATCTGCCTCCACAACCTCTGGGAAATAATTTGTTCTATCTATTCTTGATGCATGAGGAGCAATGTTTTCTTGTGCAAACTGTGCAATGCTTTCTTTAAACTGTCATGTTTGCAACAAAAACTGTTAGGAAACGCGCAAAGCCATTTCACTCACTAGAAAATAAGTAACTGCAAAAAAATGGTTTTCAAAGAATAAAAGAACAAGCATCCCCATAAAAAATTATGTGTGTGTGTGTGTGCGTGTGTGTGTATGAGGATAAAGGCATCAATCAAAAAATGCAAACACAGTACACTGGGAGTATGTGAGTGTGAAGGGACAAAGAAGCAACCTACAACCACAACCCTAATCAAGAACTAAGTACACAACCACACTAAAAATATTTATCAAGGATAACAGACCAGTTTGACTATCAACTGGGAGATTCCCACAAGAAAAAGTTTCTTATATTACTAAGATAGGTTTCTCAATACAATAGGATTCAGCCCAATACAAATGTGTTCACTGTAGCTAAGATGACCAATACAAATGTTGACATCCACTAAAAATGTTGTGACAAGGAAGTCTTAAGAAAAGCAATAAAGATTCTGATCCAAAAGAAGAGGATGACACATAAAGAACACCAGCTCACATAAACTGAGCTAAAAAGTTACCAATATGTGTTGCCAGTGATAAAATACTGCAATTATGGATCGCAATAAACATAAAGAAATATTCCATATAGAATCCAATATATACATTAACAAAGAAAATAAAACAAAAGTTCCAGAACTCGATACATTCTCTGTGTTAGTTCATCAGAGATGATTATCTGGGGTTCAACAGGACAGTCAGTGCTCATAATTGAGTCAATAGTTACATCAAACCAACAAAACCTTTTTGAACCCATACTCTGCGTTAGTCCATCAGAGAAGATCATCTAAGTAAGCCCGAAAAATCAAACAAAAAATTCATGAATGCAATTAAGCAAGCCAAGATCAAATAAGGAGCATCCAGTCAAGCACCCACATTCCGCTTCCCAATTATGGATGAGCCTCCTCTATGGATGCAAAGCACTCCTGCACCTTACTAAATCACGAGTTTATAGGATCAGATGGATCAACATAGGTTTTCCGGCTTGAAATCCTCGACTCTCAGGGAGAGCTTTAGACCTATGCCAGAATACTTACCTTCTAAACCTCTTCCATTTCCATCAAGGAAATGGATCATTAGAAATTTAGAATTTAGATTCCCTGTTGAAATTTTATCTTCTCCGATTGTTAATTGATTGACAAATTGAGCGGAAATACTTCACATAAAGACAAAAAAAAGGCCATTTCTTGAGCTAATCTAATGAAACATTTAATCTAAATAAAGGATGCTGAGAACATCCAGTAAGATCATTCCAAATTCAACAAAACAAGAAAAGATTCAACCATCGTCCAACCTCCTCCACCAGTCTCTTAAATCAGTAAGTAGTACAAAAATCACCGCCAACCTTAAAAAACCATTGAATCCTCCATAGGCAGAAACAAAAATACGTCGACGAAACACCAAAATCAAATAGACATATAAGAGAGGGAGAGAGACTTGTATCTGAGTATCGTCGAAGAGCAGAGCTGTGGAGAAAGCAGCACGAAGCCTGTCCTTTCTGAACAGAGACCTCGCTGAAAACACCCTCAGCATCATCTCTGCTTTTTCTCTTCCGAGGAAGGAACAGCCTTGGCTCAGGAGTGAGCCAGAAATAGAATAAGAGAAGAAAAAAGGTCTACTGCACGTCCTTTAAGAAACCCACGTGGCTGGCTGATCATAATTTATACCAAAATCTTTAGGAGGTTGGATGAGTTGGCAACTTGGCAGACTCAGCAGTCCGCACTTATCCGGGAGAATTGTGTTTTTAAAATTATCTCGTGGTATTTGTAGGACCAATTATTTTTGCCTTTATTCAACCACTCTTCACGTGCCAACTCCAACCCATTCTCCCATTTTGGATTTTTCATTATTTTTTTAAACTCTTTTATAAATAATCTAAAATCAACATTATTTTTTTATTTTTAAATTATAAATCAAAAAATTAAATTAATGTTTCCAAAACTATTTTGAAAAATACTTTTTTTAAAACATGTTAATTTAAATGAATAAAAATTATTTTTTTACATTTTAAAAGTAAATAATTTAATGATTAAAATACTATTTAAAATAAACATATTCACTATTTTCTTTTCTTTTATACTAAAAAACATTTTAAAGTTTTTTTTTTTTACTTTTCTAAAATAATAAGTTTAAATTTTCTTTTAATTTTTTTCCTTCCTTATTTTAATAATGTTTTGAACATGACTTTTGGTAATAAGTTATATAAAATATTGCAAATTTATCTATAAAGGATTTTTTTTTTAATGATTTGAATTAATTGAAAATTTATCGAAATAAGAAAAGGAAAAAGAGAGAAAAATGATGGATAAAAAGTTTTTATTTTAAATATCTAATTCAAATAAAGTGTATAAGATATTTACACTAAGTGTACACGGTAAATGTACAAAGATGTACAAGACTATATTCCTTGAAATAATTCACCTAAATTTCAAAAACTCGCTTGCTCATTTCCCTTTGCCTAAAATGGGGGACATTCCACATATACATTGTTTGATGACACCCTTATCTCATGCATTTTTTTGACATCATACATGCTCATTCGATTACCCACCCTATTAATGATAAATATCAACATAAATTGGTTTCGATTTTTCCCTTTTTCCTTGACCCAAAACAACGAAAACATGGTTAACTTATTCATATGCACACATTACATTCTAGATCTATGAAATTTGTACAGGTGTACAAGGTATTTACACTAAGTATACTAGGTAAATGTAATAACTATACAAAAGTGTACAAAGCTACCTTCCTTCAAGGAATTCAACTGATATTTCAAAAACTTACTCACTCATTTCCCTTTGTTAAGGATGGGGGCATTCCACAAACACATTTCTTGATGACACGCTCATTCTATGCATTTTTTTTTACATTGTACATGTTCATTCAATTACCTACCCCACTAAAGATGATTATGAACATAAATTGGGTTCAATTTTTCCCATTTTCCTTGAGTCATGATAATGGAAACATGGTTAACCTACCCATATACACACATTGCATTATAAGTCTATAGAATTTGTGCAGGTGTACAAGATATGTACATTAAGTGTACAAGGTAAATATACTAACTGTACAAGGCTACCTTCCTTTAAGGAATTCAGTTGATTTTCAAAAAATTTGCTCACATATTTCCCTTTGGTAAGGATGAGAGACATTTCACAAATACATTACTTGATGACACATTGATTCAATGCATTTTCTTGACATTTTATATGTTAATTCGATTACCTACTCCACTAATGATGAATGTGGACATAAATTAGGTTCAGTCTTTCCTCTTTTCCCTGAGCCATGACAATAGAAATATGGTTAACCCACCCATATTCATACATTGCATGCTAGGCCTATGGAATTTGTGCAGGTGTACAAGGTATTTACATTAAATGTATAAAGTAAATGTATTAACTATATAAGGGTGTATAAAACTACTTTCCTTTAAATATTTCAATTGATTTTCAAAAATTCGCTCAACTCTGATTTCTAAATTTCATCATCCAAAATTTGTAACTTCATATTTTGTTTTTTGTAATCCATATAATTTAAATTTTCCGAAAATTCTCCATCTCTCCTCAATGTTTTCCTATTAAACTGCACATATACTCTTTTTCCAACATATTTTTTCAGATTTTTCTTATATCTTTAGAATTAAGTTTATATTTATGAAATTTTAATATTATTGAAAAAAGAAAAAAACCATAGTCTTAGACTTAGAGTGTAGAATGCATTACTCAAAATTTGATATATATTGTGATTTTAAAATTAACTTATGTTCTATATGTATTTTTATTAATTCATCATGAATACTAATACACCATTACACAGTGCAATTGCACCCTTATTGTGAATCTGATCACATGTTAAAAGAAAAAACCAAAAAATAAAAATAAAATGGAAGAAACAAATAAAATTACATGACGACTACTTAGTTGCATGCCCACATTATCAAAGACATTCCAAAAAATTATTTCCCATAGTGCTGGAAATTAGAATGCCCAAGTTTCAGGATGAAAATCAAAGTCCTACAACTCTACTTGTAGTTCTTCTTCACTTGTAGATCCATGGGCAAAGTTGTTAAGTCTATCACACATATTCACTTTGTTCCAATACTAAAAGTAGAATCCCTAACTTGCCCAAAAAGGAGAGCCCAAAAATAGTTCACATTCCCATCCAAACAAGCCAATTTTATTGAGAAAAAGCCAATGAAAAGTGCAAAAACAAAACCAAATACAAAATTAATCAAGATTGTGTATAAGCACTTGAGCGAGAAGTACATGGAAAACTAAATTCCCAACAACCGAAAAACTTTCACTGGTGAAGGTTTTGATGCTGACAAAGAGAAAAATGGCAACGGTGAGGAACACAAGGATGTCGACTACTACAATGATGATAATGGGACTTCAAGCTCTTTTGGGGATAAGCGTGTGGCTACAGCAATGTTGACGACAACGACGACCACCAGGATCCAAAGTAAATGATGGCGGCTAGAGTTTCGAATCGTCCGGGGCTTCAACGTCCTCAATTCTTCAAAAAATAAAAACTAATAGGAGAAATATTTTAATTGCTAAACTTGGAATCCATTTTGCAAATTGTATTTCCAACATGATTTATTTATTTTTTTTCTAGGTCAGCTAAGGGCATTTCTGAGTTTATGGAATGTCAATATCCTTCATCTCAATTTGCAATACTTTGTTGGGTTTTGGGCCCAATTATACGGGTTAGGAGGACTTAGGGCTAATTTCCAAACCCATCTCCATCTCGGTATAAATCACAATTCTCCTATATATATATATATCAAGGAAAAAGCAGAAACGGAGGAAAGTACTGTCCTGAGTTATAGCTTTCGAATAAAGGTGAAAACGGAGAAAATAGTGGGGATTGATAAAACGGTGCGTTTTGGCTTTCAAAGCAAGTGGTCTCACATTCAAACTGAATGTGTTAAGCAGTTCTGAGAACCTACTCTGCATCAAAAACCTTCGACAATGCAGTGAGAAGAGTTAATCTCCGTACAATCAAAAGAAAATATTTGTCAACATTCACAATGGACGGGGGAGGAAGAGAAAGGAGCTCCTCCCCATCCAAACCTTCAAAGTTTTCGGTGTATCAGAACCCAGCCCTATCTGCAGTCCTAACCGCCAACAGTCTTCGGCCGTCGAAGTCCACATTCCTGTCTATCTTCCTTGTCTCCACTGCTTCGGCCTTTGCTTTTCTCGGCTTTATCTCCAGGTACTCACTCTCTGTACGCAGTGCATTGGAGATGTTAATTCTTCAATACGTTTTGTTTCTGCAGCTTGATTTGAGTCTAGGGTTTGTATTGTTTCAACAATCTTGTTTTTTTAGAAACTAGGGTTTGTATAATTTTAGCATGATATGTGAAGATTTTTGTTCTAGTGCTTTAGAGGTTAGGCTTTTGTCAGGGTTTAAGGTCAACTTTTCTGGTGGAAAGAATCAAGGGAAAATTATGTATCTGTGATGGGATATGAGGCTAGTTGTTATTGAGGTTTTGTGATCATTTACGGTATTGGGGAATCTATATAACAATAGATGAAAAAAGCTGGCAACGACAGCCCAAATTTAGAAACCGAGACCATTTTCTATCGTGTTGAAGTGGTACAGAATTGGCTCTTATAAAAACGTAATTTAGATTCTACGAGAACAATTGTAATTGGGGGTTTTCCAATAGTTTTTCCCTTTTAACCCCCCCTCCCAAACATGAGAAAATGTCTCAAGGACAGTTGGATGTGTAAACCCAACTACTTAATAGCAAATAGGTCGAAAAAGAAATGTCCTCCCTGAGAATGGTACAGGCATCTGATTTTGTGCTTTATTTATTTATTATTTTTTAAAATTAGACTTCTGCATTTCTTTGGAATGGCATAAAATGGGTTTCCTCTTCTAATTTTTGGGGAATATTTTCCAGATAATGGGATGGGCATGCCAGTTTTATTAAGACAAATATTAAGTAAAATTTTCGATGTAGCTTTTTTCTGGGAAACATTTTTCAGATAAAATGTTAGATAAAATTTCAATAATGTAACTTTGTTATCATACATTGACAATGCTCAGTAGTGTTATCTTTCTGTATGAACACATTTCCTTTTTCTCATCAAGTTTTTAATTGGAACAAACAATCCATGATTGTCACTGTTTGGAACCTAAATGATAACCTCTCGACTAAGTGGAATACGGCTGTTCAGTTTGCTGTAATTTTGGAAAGCACGCGGTGCAGAATTTTGTGCCATATCCTTCCTCATTGTTTTCAGCAACTGAATGGAGGGTTAATTAAAATTGGGAAATATATTTTTTTAAGGTATTGGCTACATTTGTGTCTTGTGGTTGATTAGTTTTGAGTTTCATGTGGCTAACACAATCATTTATTGTGGATTCTTGAAGGGAAAATGGGTTTGTCAACAAATTGAGAGTCAAAAATATTTCCCAAGAGGCAGCTTGTAAGTTATACAGTTCGAAGATTGTCCCTTTGATTGGTTTAAACCCCGTCCTCTGATTGCTATAGTTTTCCTTCTTAATTATTATTTTCCAAAATTTGTGTTTGTGCTTCAGATTTTTTTGCCAAGGTAATAGAGACGGTGGTAGGCTTAGTTTTTGTTGGAACTATTTCTGCCCTTTTCAAAGCCATCTACTTGCGAAGAGCAAGAAATATTGCTGGTGTATCGGTTATATCTCCCTCCAAGGGAACTAAGGATCAAACATGCCTTACAAATCGTCAACTAGGGCTTTTGGGAATCAGGCCAAAGGTTGAACAGGTCATGTCTGAAACTTCAAAGAAGCCCCCTAAATCTAAATCTCATTTGCCGTCTGTTTCATCAGATGCCCTTGTTCCACTTCATCCTCCGGTTGCTAGTTCAAATCGTGCATCTCGAATTGGCACTGATAAGTCAAGCAGCAGTAGTGGGAATAAGTTACGCTCTCTCAGTACTCCATCTAAATCACCAGTTTCTCCATCTTCTCTATATCTTGTCCCTGGACCCACATCACAGCTACCTCCTGTTCAGACTTCACCAGGTATGGATCCATTAGCCTTGACCCCTTGGTCAAATAAGGGAGGCTCCTTCACTAAAGAGATAACAACAGAAGAAAAGCTTGAGCGGTTCTTGGCAGATGTAAATGAGAAAATCACCGAATCAGCAGGAAAACTGGCAACTCCACCACCTACCATTAATGGGTTCGGCATCACCAGTCCTAGTACCATTGCCAGTTCAGGCAATGCTTCTGGAGCTACAAGGAGTACACCATTAAGGTCTGTGAGGATGTCCCCTGGTTCCCAGAAGTTCAGCACTCCCCCTAAAAAGGGAGAGGGTGAGATTCCACCACCTATGTCCATGGAAGAAGCAATTGAGGCTTTTGATCATTTAGGCATCTATCCTCAAATCGAGCAGTGGCGTGACCATCTTAGGCAATGGTTTTCTTTGGTTTTGCTCAATCCTCTAGTTAGCAAAATTGAAACCAGCCATAATCAGGTCAGTTATCATCATTACCATCCGCATTTTCATTTCTCTCATCCTCATGTTGTTGGTCCACCATGTTTGGTAAAATGTATATTGTGTGTAACAACTATTTTGTTTTGAATGCATTTAGTAAATAATTATTTTGAGTGTCAATACAATCAGTAATCACTTAAAATTCCAAATACGGGGAATTTAAGGATTTTTTGGCAAATAGCATTTGAGAGCTAGTAAAAGTTAATGTGGAGTTCTCTAGGAGAAATTATAACTAATTTTAGAAAGGACAGAAGCAAATGCTGCTTCTAGGGAATGATTATAAGTGATTTGGAGACTTCATAACAAATTTGGAAACTGCTAAAAGCATTCAGGATTTTCATGTTTAGTTCCAAAATACTCAATTTTCTGCACCATGTTGTTTCATGTATATCCAAAAGTTGGCAATGTTCTAAACTTTAAAGATTTAGAAAAAAAATTGTATTGATTTTGATGCATTGTAAAATTGTTGCACCATATGGTAATTTTGGTAATCTCTGAAGGAATAAAGAAATAATCTAAGAGATCACGGTAAGCATTAGTTTAATACAAAAATATAATCATAAGCTCCTTAAAAATTGAGAATGTGAACAATGGTCATGTCAACAGTCTACCAGCATGGTGTATATGCATTGCAAGATCACACGGATCTCCCGACAAGGATTGCAAAAGCTGAAAGATCTAATGGGATGATAATGAGATTTTTTTTTTCTGTACAATATCCCTCTTATGCCTAATTATGGTCAAATTATCATGTTTGCAGGTAATGCAAGCGGCTGCTAAACTTGGTATTTCTATTACAATCAATCAAGTGGGAAGTGATTTGCCTACTACTGGAACTCCTGCTACTGTGTCTCCAGTCGATAGGACTAAGGAATGGCAACCAACATTTACTCTTGATGAAGATGGGCTTCTTCATCAATTACGTGCAACTCTTGTGCAGGCTCTTGATGTTTCCTTGCGTAAGCTGCTCCACCACTACTATTGTATACATATTTTTTGACAGGACTATTGTATGCATATTAAACTTGCTGGATTGATTTTGTGATGGATCTTTGTGGTGGATTTCATGTGTTTATTGTCATCATTTGCAGCAAAGTTGTCCAACATACAACAATCACCTCAGCAGAATCCAATGATTCCTATCATGCAAGAGTGTGTGGATGCCATTACTGAGCACCAAAGGCTTCATGCATTGATGAAAGGAGAGTGGGTTAAAGGTTTGCTGCCACAAAGCAGTGTTCGGGAAGATTATACTGTACAACGGATCCGGGGTAATTAGAATCTAATCTTGCATTATATGCTTATCATTTATCGCCTACTTTAGATTTCCTTTACTCATTTGAAAATAATTATTTTAGTGAAATAGACATTAAGGCAACCATTAGGTGGCGCCTTGTTGGCATCTCGAAAAATATAAACTCAAATATTTAACGATTTAAAATGATTTAATATGGATTTTGCTGAATTTGTAGATGCAAAACTTAGTTCTTAATACTTATTTTAAAAATCAAGGCTGTTTGGTAAAATCAACCTAAAAGCTTTTAAAACTATTAAATTTAATATATTTACACTTATTAATGTTAAGTGATAAGGTTATGGGAGAGAAATAAGGGATGAAAGGTTTGGGGCCAGTTTTAGTATTGTTGCAACTTCTAGAAAAATCACTTTTAGCTATGTTAAAAGAAAAATTAGTTGTGACAAGAAATAGTTGGGTGCTGGGTAAATTACCGTTTCAAAGGTCCTATGAGTTTTAAAACTAAGATATAAGTGTCTAGTAAACTAGATTATTAACTTATTGTTTACATATACAATGATCAAAATAGGGATGTTAAAAATTTAAATACTTCTTTAGTTTGATATAAAAGTCAACATTTAATTTAATAAATTATTATATTATTAAAATGTAATTATTGTTTTATTTTTAAAAAGTTCTCATTTCTCTATTTTGACTGAATTCAAGTGAAAGCATTCATAATTGTATTTTATTTTTTTATTTTTTTGCCTTTTATAATAAGTAGCATAAAATCAAAATACCAGTAGAAAAGGTTTTGGAATAGAAGAGAATGAGAGAAAAAAATGTAAAGAAATTGTAGGAGGAAATTATTTGAAGATACAATAGTCAATTTAAAATAATAGTTTGACAATTATCTACATTCGCTTCCTTTTGCTTCTTTCCAAGCTTGAGGCTCCTTTCACTAGACCTAGGACTTCTTCAACCAAAATTACCCAATCTTCTTACACTTGGATTCAAGGTTCCAATGGACCTTTACAAGCTTCAAGTGATCCCTTACACATAATCAAATCTTCCTCACATAAGGTACAATACAATTACCAAAAAAAAAAAAAAAAAAAAAAAAAGAAAGAAAGAAAAAAAAAAGGGAAAAAGAAAAAAGGCTAGAAGTGCAGTAAATGAGGTTTGTAAGTTTGGGGGTAGGTGTGCTCAAGAGATTGAATGGAAGCTCTTAAATTAATAATATGAATGATTTTCAAGAGTTGGTAACATCATAAATGAGTTTAAACAACTTTAAATAGGAGTTCTAAGCTAAAACTAGTCTTCAGGCACAAGTTATAGCTCAGTTGGTCAATCGAGCAGTCAACCATGCACTATCTGTTATGGAGTTGCAAAGTGACTGTTGGAGGTGAGTGGTCAACTGGTTATGGTAATGGTCAATTGGTTGGTTCCTCAATTGGTACCAAGATTGGAAGCCACTGCCTAGCCAACCTTCACACCCTTGCTCAATCAGTAGCCCCTTGATTTTTCCAGTGTTGACATTTTTGAAAATTTAAGCTCTAAATAGTCAAGGGGCTAGCTAGATAAAACTGCAAAACAATTTTTGAAATCCAATTAAATGACACTTCCGATTAGTTGTCTTGAATTGAGCTTTGACCATCTCATCTGAAAACCAATTAGTGTTCAGTGAGGGTAGGCCAAACTTTTTATGATAGTCAACATCACATCCCCTGGGCCTGTTCTAAGAGTCATCATTTGGGTGACCGATCCCTGGGCTTAAGAGCGGCATTGTTGCACCCTAACAATCCCTCCCTTAACAGGACACTCCCTTGACTTGAACTCATGACCCTTGGCCCTAATAATAATTCTTAGATCAAGCTTCAACCATCTCATCTAAAAACCAATTGGTGTTCAATGAGGGTAGGTCAAACCTTTTATACCATTCAACATCACACCCCTCAGGCCTGTTGTAAGAGCCATCATTTGAGTGACTCACCCCCGGGCTTAAGAGTAGCATTGTTGCACCCCAACATTGTGGTTTTCGTCAAGTCTCATTTCATCCAATTTTAAAGAATCTTAGAACAAATTTAAGGGATAATTGGTTGAGATGTTTTAAGAAAACTGAAGTGCAAGGTGATTTATAAAATATATATGTTACCCATCAGGGTGCTCAGTTGGTTGGGACAAATGTTAGGATGTGTGGTAGAGGTGCACGGTCCAAGGTTCAAAGCCCTGGATTATGCAGTGCTGGTTGTAGTGGGTGTGGTCATTACCCCAAGGTTTGGTTCCCCATGGAGAGTTTGAGGGGCTTAGTCATGGAAGGTTCCTTAGTTATAAAAAAATAATAAAAAAATAAAAAATAAATATATATGTAATCCTAATTGAGCACACCTCGACGACTGCACATGTATTAAGACCTAAGAAAAAAAATCAACTTGAAGCTCTTCCTTGGTGCATGGTCTTGTGTCCTTGGCTTGATTTGATTTTTTAAAAGATTGATTGCCAATTATATAACCTGCTTAAACAAAACTCAAGCACATAATTAAATGTTTATCTTTTGTTTTGTGATCATTAAAATTCATGATGGGAAACCTTTGGCTAACACATTTTACCTGCTTCTCCAAACTGCTGCCAAAGCAGGCCAAATTCTCTGATAGTCACTTTTTTATTTTTCACCAAATATATTTGTTGTAAAAGATTATTACAAGAGTGATTTTGAGGCCCTACAATCAATTGCAAACGGCACCTTAATATTGTGGTAGAGAGTTGAGAGGATCCAAGAGTTTGAACAGATGAAGGCACAAACTATTTTGGATTAGAAAAAACCTAGTTTTTTTTTTCAAAATTATCACTTTAATTTAATTTAAACTTCAAGTAGTATTATTAAATTATTGTACGGAACATATGCTTATTGACTTTAATTAGGTTATTAAATCATTAAATCATATTAAGTGATTAGATTGTTTTGCCAAATGTTCCCTTAGTGTATGCAATCTAACCTTGGCTTGCCCACTTGTGGAATTTCACAGAGCTTGCTGATGGAACCTGCTTGAAGAATTATGAGTATCTTGGAAATGGAGAGGTTTATGACAAAAGGAACAAGAAGTGGACTCTTGAGCTTCCTACTGATTCTCACTTGCTTTTATATCTATTCTGTGCTTTCCTAGAACACCCTAAGTGGACACTGCACATGGATCCTACATCTTTTATTGGAGCACAGTCTACCAAAAATCCCTTATTCTTGGGAGTTTTGCCTCCAAAGGAAAGGTTTCCTGAGAAGTACATAGCTGTCACATCTGGTGTTCCTTCTACTCTTCACCCAGGAGCTAGTATACTGGTTGTCGGAAGGCAAAGCCCTCCAATCTTTGCCTTGTACTGGGATAAGAAGCTGCAGTTCTCTCTTCAGGTAGGTGGTGGTTGATGATAAATAATATATTATGTGATTGCACTGGGTGTTTGTAATGCTGGTTATTAGATTACCATTAATATTTTTATCTGGAACCAAGGCAAAAATAATACATATCCATTGCTTCTTGAAATGTTTGAGCATGATTGAAATAAATGAAACTACAAGGCCGTAGTCCTGACATGTAAAAGCTACACCAATTAAAATGATGGCTAATGGTATATAATAATTATGCGCTTGCATTGGGATTGAAATAAATGAAATCTATTAGGGAGCATAGAACTCAATATATGTGTTGTAATTTCTTAGCTAGCATGTGCTCAACTCAACAAGGCCATAATCCTGACATGTAACTACACCAGTTAAATTGAGGGAACTTTTGTTAATGTGATATATATAAGCACATTAAAAAATTGTGCAAAATTATGATGATATTTCACTGGTTCGTTAGCAAGATCTTGGAGGATAAAATGTGTTGGACTACTAATTTTCATAAAAGCTTAAGCTTATAGGATTTGGATGTAGATCAATACACTTTAACACCTTCCCTCATATGCGGTCTCATATATCTGCACGTGGAGAGACACACAAGCCCATTGGCAAACAACAACAATCAACCTCTTTTGGCTTACATGTGAGCTTAATAAATTGAAGAAATAAATAAATAAATATTACGTGGTGAGGCTTGAACACATGAACTCCTGTTAAGAGAGGTTTTGATACCATATTGAATTACCAATTTTCTAAAAAGTTTAAACTTTTTTGGAAAATTATTTGTCTAATATGGTATTAGAGCCTTATTTGGTGGAAGGTCAAGTGTTCAAACCTTACCACTGTATGTTTATTTACTCAATTTATTAAAGCTCACGTGTAAGCCCAAGAATGAAGGTTACATGTGAGATAGGGTGTTAGACTGTGTGATATAGACAATATCATACAAGTTTTAAGTTTTTAGGAAAATTGGTAGTTTAACATGATGAATGTCATAGGCAATATGAGAATGTTTGCCATTTAGGTTGGAATAAAAAAAATGTCAATTTATTTGTGACTAAAGAATTGTGACAACTTCAATTAATAAGGAGCTGCACTTTGAGTGGGTATGAAGTTCCAAAAACGAGAGGAGGATAAGGCACAACTAGTGCGGTTTCTAATCAACCTATATCATGGATATTTCATTACTGATCATCCATTATTTTAAAGTGATATAAATGTCAATCTTCGTCTTCTCTGCTATGATGCTTCTTTTCCTGGGCTCATGCTCATTTGGGCACTTAGAATTCAATTAAACAAAGCCTTGATTCCAACTACTCAGGTTAACCACAAGATCAAGTTTTGCTATTCAGCTCTATTTAGACACTTTTTAGCCATATGTTCAAGTATTATTGTCTTTGCTCTATATGTTTGCAAAATGTCTATGTGCTTTATATGATTGCAGACACACAAGGTGAGTTTTAGTAGTAACATTTGGATCTTTGTTTTTCAGGGAAGAACTGCACTATGGGATTCCATCTTAATTCTGTGCCACAGGATTAAGTACGGCTATGGGGGAATCATCCGGGGCATGCATCTTGGTTCTTCTGCTCTGTGCATCCTCCCAGTTCTTGATTCAGAAAGTGAAGATTGAGAACTCACACGGCATCCCACTTTGTGGTTTTGCTTGTACTAGCCGTTTTGGTGCAGAAATCAGCGAGGGTGGACTTGGACCAGACCAATGTGTTCATCAAATCATGCGGCATACCCTGATGCAGAAGATTCTGTCAGGTATAGGAGGGCTGCTTTCAGATTTTGTACCTGAAAAAATAGATCATTGTTAGAGATGCTCCTTTTACTGCTGATAGATGATTGACACCGGACTTGGGGGAGTCTGGTTTAAACTTTGGAAAAAAAGTACAGTTTCCCTCCTTGTACTTTTGAGGCAAGTAACTTGTTTGAAACAATTGACTTGTTCAATTCGCATTATTGCTAACATGTGAAACCAAGGTGCCTTTTGGTGGATTATTCCAAGTTATAAGATGAACAAAGGCCCATTGCTGATTTGCTATGCTGACGCATCCAATGACATAGCATATAAGTGAGGGGTATTTGTTTTGTGGGTGTACGTGGGTAGGGATGGTATTCCATGTTGGTATTGTGTTAAAATTTAAGCACTTAATTCAATATGCAAATTCAAACTCAAATAATAATGGAGTTAA
The DNA here is from genome assembly GCF_004353265.1 of Vitis riparia. Classification (NCBI taxonomy): domain Eukaryota; kingdom Viridiplantae; phylum Streptophyta; class Magnoliopsida; order Vitales; family Vitaceae; genus Vitis; species Vitis riparia. The sequence goes on along the minus strand of NC_048436.1, from coordinate 19,126,952 downwards.
AAACATGAATCAAAACATCGTCTAATTTTTTAATATCTATCTTTCATCAAACACTTTTTGGATAACAAGTTCAACGATGAAAAATGTTAGAACGATTTTATAATGTCATGGAAGTTATTTTATCTCATTCATTTTAATTAAATGTTTTTTAATATTATTAATCTTTCAATATGACATATTTATAATTTAATTCATCTATTTATTTAAAATTAAATTTTAAATGAGTCAAATATATTATAATAATTATAAAATTAATAAAAATAATTATTAAATATGTCAAATTATAATAATAGATTAATCCAAAAACAACCTATTTATTAAACTGATACATGACGTGTATTTAATCCAAATACAATTATACTTGCATATGATATGGTGGATTAAAAACACTTATTCTCGAGGAGAATTGGATATGATATGGTTGAATATGGATGTTTGAAAAATATCATGCCTTTGAGTTGCCAAAAATTATAGCTTAAAAATTATTTTTGATTCTTTAATTTAAAAATAATTTTTTAAAAATAAATGTTTAAAAAAACATGATCAAGTCATGATATTTTTTTTCTTTTTAAAATTGATGAAAGTAATTTATGACTATTTATTTTATTTTGTTTTTAAAAAATAACAATCAAACAATTTTCTATTTTTAAAAATAAAATATTGTTTTTAAATCATTCGGCCAAGTAACCAATTTAATAATTATGAGAATGAGAATTTCAGTATTCACTGGTTACGAGACCCGGGACCAGCATACTAATACTTGAATGACCCCCGCTGCCACCCACCCAGACAGCCGGGATCGGCCCAAAGGGTATCTCTCTCTGCATATACGCTCGAATCATTTTTCCAATTCTGTATTGATCTTGGATCCGCAGAGATCCTAGTCTTTTGAGTGTTTCATTTTTCTTGTTTCGTCTCTGATATCTGATTCTCTTTTTGGACTTGATCCGGTTTTTGCAGTTGCGAAATAAGGTTTACATCTGGCGATCTGGTTTGAGTTCTCCAGATGGAGGAAGATTTCGAGTTCGCTGATAAGGTTCCTCCCTCTTTTGAGCGCATGGTATGGTTTCTAACATCATTCGATTATGTATCAGTCTTCTTTTGTTTTCTTCATAGATCTGATGCGAATGTGTTGTGTGGAGTCTTGATTTGGTTGTCCGGAAAAGAATAGAGGAAGAACATAAATTTTGGTTTTGAATATTTGACTTTCATTGTTTGGGATCTTGGTGTGAATTTTTGGATTGGTTTAGGTAGGTTTTTCTTTTTTTTTTTTGTTTTTGCCCCCCGCATATATTATAATTTATATTGTAGTTGAATTTTTCTTAGGAGAAAACAGGGATGGATAAAATGAAAAGAGAGTCTGTTTTAGTTAATTTTTTAGACTGAATTGGTTAATGGTTAAGTTTCTTGTTCTCTGTGGACGTTTATTCCTTGGTCACGAATTCACTGGATGGTCTGAGCACATTCTCATCTGGATTAGGTGAGAAATATGTTCATCTCAACAAATACAGTTTGGATTTTGATACGGCTGCAATAGATGTAGCGAAATTGGGGGAAAGATTATTCATATAATAAAGGGGACAGAATTAGGAAAGTCTATGACAGAAGTCTTATGTTTGGAAGTTGGAGCATGGAAACCATATTTTGCTTTAAAACAGTGAAAGACAAAAGCACAACTTGTGATGCAAGTGTAAGGATTCGAGGAGAGGAGAAGATCAGGCATGGATGATATGGTTTAGGGGATGTGTGACCTATATTTTTGTTTAAAAACATGCAAAATGAAGACATACTCGTGATGCTTGGTCTTTGATCCCTGGTGAAAAGATTAAGAGTAAAAAGAAAAAGGAATTTGGCATGGATATATATAGCCTACAAATTAGTATTGCTTAAATATGTGTAGCAAAATAGTTAAATTAAAATTATTTGTGTAAATTATGCCTTCAAGTTGCTTAAATTGATTTTGAGTTTTGAAGTTACCAACAATGTTGTTTTTGTAGCCAGTTAGTGATGGAATAACTTGTGTGCTCCTCATGGATATTCCTTTTATTTGCTCTTTACTGTGGTGTGATAAAGATGCCTTGGTTTAGTTGAATGTTGTGCATATATGTGTGTTTGTGCATCTACATTTACATATATGAATTGGAGGAAGCAAAGAGGACCATGCTTTGAAAATGTCAATACAAGATCCCCAAAAAGAGTATGAAGGATTGTAGAAAAAGGATGCTCTATTTAATAGGACCTTCTACATCCCAAGATCTGCCAGACGAAACCTTGATTAGTATTTGGAGCAAACTAGGAATAAAGCTCATTCATCTCAAATAGCCAAGAGAAAGGGCACTGCATAAGAGACAATGGGTATGTTTGCAATGTATTTTCTAGAACAGTTTTCTATTTTTAAGAACAAAAAAATAGTAAAACATGTTTGATAATTAGAAAACAGAAAAAAGTTTGTTGTTCTTAAAACATAAAACAAGGTTAGTTCTTTTTTGTTGTTTTCACTTGTTTTCTAAGGGCTGTTTTAAAAAATAATTATACAAATATGAAGAATGATTGAAAAAAAAAAAAGAAAACAATTGTCTTTTTCTTAAAAACATAAAATAAGGTATTTTTTGAAAATATATTTTAGTTGTTTTCTCAATGTTGTTTTAAAAAATAATTTTATAAATACGAAGGATGATTGAAAATAAAACACTATAGATAAAAGTTATTTTTTAAAAATATTTAAAAACATAAAAAACGGGTTAAGAACATTTCAAGTTCCCAAATAAACCTTTGTTCTACAAAATATCAGAGAATAGTTTTCAAAAACTAATTTTAAGAACTGTTTTCGAAAACACTTCCCAAACAGAACCTATACTTTTTGTTTTTTGACCTTCCCTTAGTTCCCTATCTCTAGTGAAAGTCTTGTTATGTTAAGGTCTTCAAGGAGAAAACAAATTAAAGATCCTTTACCAGCTGTGGAGGCAACAAAAACAGAAAGTAATGGTCTGGAAATCTAACTTTGGTTGAGGCAGCATCTATTCTTAGAATTATTTTTTACCCAGGATATGTAGGAAATTTTAGTTATCTGGAAAGTGGAAACATGACCTCCTTGTCATGAAAACATGGTTTTAGTGATGGTCTTCATTATTCATTCTGTTGTTTCTTACCATCCTCAAGATTCTGTGGATAGAATTTTTTACTGAATACTTGCCATACAATCAGCTAGTAGATTGTTCTACTTGTTCCACATTTTCTTTTATATTTAATTTTGTTAGCGCATCATTAAAATTTTTATTTCCATGATTGAGAAACTTTTACAATTTTATTTTGGTACTGTATCTGTTCAGGCCCTCTTGGAACTGTTCATCCTGCAATTATATATAAATCTTTCTGTGCTATCATGTGGATAGAATTTTTTACTGAATACTTGCCATACAATCAGCTAGTAGATTGTTCTACTTGTTCCACATTTTCTTTTATATTTAATTTTGTTAGCGCATCATTAAAATTTTTATTTCCATGATTGAGAAACTTTTACAATTTTATTTTGGTACTGTATCTGTTCAGGCCCTCTTGGAACTGTTCATCCTGCAATTATATATCAATCTTTCTGTGCTATCATTCTTAACGTAAAATTTGTTCGGAAAATGATTTTTCTTCAATGAACAGAGTAATAAAATTGCATATTTATTCTGCCGCTACCAATTTCTACTCTTGCCACCTTGCTACTGTTAGATTTGTTAGAATTTTTTTTTCTAGCCCTCCCAAAAAAAAATCACTTCATTATTATGATTATCACTGCTATTACTACTATTATTACAATTTGATCAGAAACAACAATTCATCGAGTGAGTGAGAGTACAAGCAAGGATGGAATATTTTGCAAAGCATACAAGAACTGATCAGAAGAAGAGAACCTAAATGCTAAAGGGGACAGCAACCACAAAAAATAATTTGGGAAGTGGAGAACAAGAAAAGCCCCATATAGGTCAAAAGCCCAAAACAAAGGCCAAGAGACAAGATGGCTAAGGAGGCATGAATTCCCCAACAAAAACCTCAAAGCTAGAAGCACAATGCTTACCCTAAGAATCCTCCAACTGGTTGGAGAAACATGGAACCTAGATAAAAGAGCAGCCAACTCAGCCGACAAATCAAGGTATCCTTTGCATATGCAATCTTCCATGGACCTTTTTTGGCTGATAAACTCAAAATTTGAATCATCCTTTATTAGGAAACTGACTTAACCCAAAGCAATTCCCTAGGTTAAGCCTTCCAACAAAGTATATACGTCTGCATTTACTGTCAACACCACCCCAACTGGCATGGGAAAAAAAGCTCTGAACTTATTTATGATCATGGAAACCTCTACCAAAGCCTATCTACCCCAGGAATTAGCATATGTTAAAGCTGAATGGGGACAAGATCTACTTCAGGTACACCCCTACAGTTGTCCTGGTGTCACAACCAACAAGCATTTCCCCAATCCAAAGTGATCACTCTAAGTGGAGTGCTTGGGAACTCTGAAGAGATGACACCACAACCCAAACTGTCTCCAATATTCTGAATCTGTCTCAAATATCTTGGCATTTTCTCTTAATCAGATTGCCTAAAGTGAGGCAAATTTAGCAACATGCCATAGCATTCTACCCATAGCAGTGCCACCAAAATCTCAAATAGCAATGACCATAATAGTTTTGCTGCTTCTCTAGGCCCAAATCCAGCAAGCTTGAACAGTCTATGACATAATTCCGTTGTTACCAGATAATAGGTGATCAACTCTCCTCGCTACCTAAACATGTCACACACTCAAGGTTGAGGCTTTGTGGGCCTCCTCAACTATAGCATCTCATTGGCATTGGCCCCTCTATTAGCAACAGGCCAAACTTGTGGGAAAGTAACTTATTGCATGGAGTTAATCAGCATTCTCTCTCAATCCGCATTATGGTTCATGTAAAATTATCTTCTGCACTACTTGTTATGATTTTAGTTTTTCATTTTTTTTTTCATATAAATTTATTTTGCCTTTTGATGATTGAATAAGTTCTCAATGTTTCTTTATTGACAAACAGGGTAATGTGATCAAGGATGCTGATGCCAAAGGATTTAACCCAGGTTTGATAGTCCTGCTTCTTGTTGTCGGTCTGCTATTGGTTTTCCTAGTTGGGAACTATGCACTCTATGTGTATGCTCAGAAGACCCTTCCACCAAGAAAGAAGAAGCCTGTATCCAAGAAGAAGATGAAAAGGGAGAGGCTCAAGCAAGGTGTCTCAGCTCCAGGAGAGTAATTGAGTAGTCTTAGGGCTATTTATTTTCATTTCCTCTTATGTTGAGCTATTACAATGAGATTTTCCTCTTCTTGATGCCCATTGGCGTTTGAAGACAATATTGCTTGGGTCTTGAGTCACTTTTGATGGACATCTAGTTGATTTTGGATTAAAACCCTAGGTCCGGGAGTTTAAATTATATGGTTGTCATGAAAAATTCAGTTAATGTGCTTCCCTTTATATGGTAACTTATCACAGGAGCTCTAGCCCACCCTACACAGGCAACGAAACCAAAACCCATGGGTGAGTTACATCCAACCAGCTCTCATATTTGTATGTTTTTTGTGATAGCTTACTAAGTGGTGTGGCATTTTGTTCACTAGTTAATTCCAGCCAGCCTTGATCTTGGTGTTAAAATGAGGAGAAAACCTGGCCAGGCCTGCTCCTGCCTCTTAGGTTAAATATCTGTTTAAGGGAGGTAAAAAAAATGGGCTTGATGCCATTAGCCTTATAAAGTTGCAGAAGGGCCTACAGGTTCTAATCGAAAGTTGAGATTTTGAATTCTCTGAGTAGCTGAAACTGAAAGTATTACATCTGACCTTTCCATAACGTTAAGTTGTAATTTAACGTTAAGCTGTGACTTGTCACAGCTTGACGGTTAAATTTGAAATGTTCCGACTCTATATACGCGTGTACCGTGAACCATAGTTTTCACTGTTGACTTTAATTTAAGTTATAATTTTAAGATAAATAGTTTGATATTATAAGAGATTTTATTAAACATCTAGAAATTCTTGTGTTGGCAAAAATAAAAAAATAAAAAATAAAAGCTTTTAAAATTTAATTTTTGTTTTAGAACAACGTTATTAACCTAACATCATTCTTAAAGCTTGGGTGTGGGTTATTTTGCTTTAATTTTTATTTTTTATAAAAAGGAAATTTTCTATTTTTCTTTTATAAACAAAATTGTGTTCAAGGATATTTTTTATTTATTTAAATTTATGAACCTTTGTAACACTTTCCTTTTAAAACGCGAAAAATAGAAGTTGTTTCATTCCATTTTTCTTAAAATGAAAATTGACTTAATCGTATAATTTTTTATTATTAAAAATGGTTTGAAGCATAACTTCTTTTTTTTCCGTGACATAAATGAATTATTAATCAAATAGCCTTTTTTTGATTGAATTAATCTGAATTAATTCAGAATTTTATTAAAATAATCTTGGTTTTCTAGGAATATCTTATTAATAAAAAAAACCCTAAGCGAAAGAATATATGTATACTTTAACTCTATCACCTGTTTGTAAATATAACCTTTCTTTAATTTGTGCAACCTATAGTATCACCTTCATATAATATTGTTGTATCATCTTTAATTGAGTATAATTCACATGGTTCTTGAATATATTGGATCATAAATCTTAATCATATATATTCACGATTTATTTCATAAATTAGAAATATTTCCAAATTATTTGAAAAAGTGAAAAATCATTGTTTACTTTATGAATCTAAATGATATATTAGTACTACCACAAATAAATTCGTATCTTATTTGAGATTGAGCTTTATAAGGGTCCAAAAGATAACTTGCATTCACCTACCAAAATAATTGTGATTTTGAATTTCTTAAATAAAAACAAACCTATTGCCCTATGAAGATAGTGCAACATATGTTTGAAACTATTCCAATGTCTTCTATTTGTACAGCATCGAACCTTGTTAGTAAATTGACAAAAAAATACAATATGTAGTCGTATATAATTTGCAAGATATGTAAGTACACTAATTGCTCTAAGATATGATATTTTAAGACTAAGTAAATCTTCTTGATCTTTACAGAGAGGAAATTGGTATTTATTCATTTTCAGTGAATGCACGACCATCGGTGAGTTTAATGAATTTGTTTTGCCTATACAACACTACTTCAAAGTTTTATCTATGTATATTGATTGATAGACAAAAATTCCATCTAAAACATACTTAAGTTACAAGTCGAAGCAAAATTTTGTCCTTCCAAATATCTTTTATTTCAAAATTTCTTTTCAAATAAGTAATCGTTCTTATGAACTCTTCAAAATTTTCAACAAGATTTAAGTTATTAACATATATTACAATAATTGAAATTTCGATTTCTAACCTCTAATTGAACATGTATGAACAATCAGATTATTTGTATATCATTTTTTTTACTATGTATTCACTACGGTGATTATACCATAAACATATGGATTTCTTCGATCCATATAAGGATTATTGTAGTTTAATTGAATACAAATTGAGGTTATGAAGTAAATGCTTCAAATATATTTTTTTCTTTAAGGCTATGTTTGGTTCCTGGAAAATGCGAGAGAAAGAAAATTGGAAGGAAAGAAAAAGTTAAGGAAATGAAAATAATTTTTTTCACTTGTTTGGTTATCCATATAAAATTTAAGGGAAAAAAATTATTTTCTTTTATTTGGTTAACCATGAAAAAAAGTTAAGGAAAAACGGAAGAAAAACAAAATTGTCTTAGATTGTTATCAATTTGTTGAATAATAAAATAAATTTTGTGTTCCTTTTTAATTATCAATAGATATCAAGTTGTCTTAGATGGCAGGTGTACTGTACGAGCTGCTGCAACTATACTCCGGGCTCCCAAATGCCTCGCACGCGCTCCTGCACACGCTGTCGTCTCCTACCTTCAGCTCTGTTGGACAGCCCTGGTTCAGATCCACCGTGCAGCCCGTCGACGCGCACATTCTTGACCAACCGCTCCCTTCCACTATCATCGACAGGTTGCAGCCATCGATGAGGCTCACATTGTAGAAGTCCTGCTTGCCGGTGCCGAGAGTGAACTCCGCCAGTGTCGCCGACGGGGCAGCACCGACACCGTTGCATTCGATGGTCCCTAACCCATAGTCGCCAGTGACATAAGAACCCAACCCAGATCTGTCAAAGTTGCACCCTGTTCGCCCCCAGAACCTACTAGACCAACCTGATCTGAAGACAAGACAGGGATTCGAATACCATGAGCCCGATAAAATTTCCTTCTTCTTTTCCCTTATCTTTTTCTCTTATTTTCCTCATTATTTTTTAAGGAAAATAGTTGGAAAAATATCATAACATTTTTCCTACTATTTTCCTTTATTTTTTTTTCCATTATATTTTGCATGTCATCCAAATTAAAGAAAATCATTTTTCACATGATTTTTTTCCTTTCCTTAGCATTTTTCGGGAACCAAACATAGCCTTAGGATTTCCCTATATCTATCATGGATCTGTATATATAAGTTGTAACCACATCCAACAGATGTATTTCTAGTCATTCTAAGACCATTACACTTATTAGGTATTAAAATGTGATTGCATCTGTCATGCGAGAATATATAATCAATTTCATGTCTTTGTAAGAAACATTATGTCACAAGTTGTGTTTTATATCATGTGATCACATTTTTCTCAGTGTACTTTCATATTAATTCTCCTTTGTATTTGACAAGTTTTATGCCTTCAAACATTTGGACACGCATCCAAATATTTCTCATGTTGATAATGAGTTTATTTATGTTTGGATGACTTTTTTCCATTTTGTTCAATGATGTCTACATTAACATTCTTCTCTATTCTATGATTCAAGATTTTAATCGTTACTTATGATGTTAATAGCTACTTTGAAAGAAAAAAACATTATCAATGATAATTGTTACTTCAATCCTATATTGTCCCCATTATATACATAACTAAATGAGTTCTCAAGTATTAATGTCTTTTTATTAGCAAACCGTTATATTTTTGCTACTTCTATGGCTATTTGTGTTTTGCCTTCTTCTAGGTGACCATCTCAACTTAAGACTAATTAATTATTTCTATCAATTCTTTTATACTTTTAGTTCAAAATTGTTTTCCTTTTCTTAAGTTCCTCCTTGTGTTTTCCACTTTTGGGCATTTGTATCTCTTGAGTCAACAAATCTACCACATTTCAGGCATATTTTAAATTCATTTATGAATTGTCTTGTAAGGATATTGATCTATACTAGAGTATTTGCAACTAAAATATGTGATTTTGTCATTATTTTGCATTAATGAATGCATGCAATAATTGATTGACAATATTTTACAAATAGGTGATCTATTGAACTTCTGATTCACATTTATTTGTACGATGATCGAGATAAGACAAAGTTGATGCATTTTAAGTAATATCTTGTTGTCCTTCTAGAATAAACTTTTCTTCCCCTAAGGATGACAATAGGACAAGTTCACTACAAATCATTCTCATTCCAAACCTGTCCCATTTGTTCAAATCGGTTCTCATGAAAAAAATTTAAAGAGATTAGAGCAAGTTGGGAAATTTCCCATACTCATCCCATTGTAACTCATTTGATGAAATAAACTAGTTTTCTTTTATATGTATTAAAAAGGAAGAAAATAAAAAATAAATTAAATTTGTTTATTTAATTATATTTATAATCGAGATGGGATGAGGTAAACAATATCCAAACTCAACCTTGGTTTTTAAAATAAACTTCTCCCAAACACATCTTGCCCACGCACCCTACTATGAAGGGTAAGATGAGGTGAGTACCTAATTTATCATATTGTCATCCCTTCTCCCCATATTAGCGACTGCACTTGATGAGAGATCTTGTTAGCAAATTATAAGTTTGAGTATGAAAAACAAGATGCTCAACACGAATCCCAATTGAAGTACAATAGTAACAAACATTTTGGATGTAAATTTGTCATCGTTATTAAGACTTACTATCTGACTTAGGTGATACAAGAATTAAACCTACAATCGAATTATTTGAATAATCAATCAAGCAAATAAAACATTACAACTAGAAAATAGGCAACCATGTTATTACCTAGTTGAAATATCTATTCAAACTATGAAATATTGAAATGACCCACAATGTGAGTGGATAGATTCACATATGTCTCCTTAAATTTATTCTAGAAAAACTAATAACTTAGAGTTGAGTTTAGCAAATGATGATTTAATAATCAATTTGCCTTTCAAGGAGACAACACAATGGAAATCATTGGATAAAAAAGTCTTTTGATTCCTTAAAAGATGCCAATGAAAATTGGATATAATAGGACATATCATCAAAGAGCTTAGATGAGCAAATCAATAATGCCATAGTAGCATTTTTTGGTAGAGAACTTCTGGGTCATGATTATATAGGTTTCAATAAGTGTGATAGTGGTGTGATATTGTTGAGATATTAGGAATGTTTTCCTTATATCATTCTTTCCTTATATCATTTAGTGTTGAGATATTAGGAATGTTTAGATATTAGGAAAGTTGAGATATTATGAATATTGAGATATTAGGAAAGTTGAGATATTATGATATTAGTTGTTATTTCCTTATATCATTCTTTCCTTGTATCATTCTTTCCCATTCTTAGAATGGTGATTACCCTCTATATATACTCTGTATATGAACGAATGAAAGTATGAATGAAAAAACTACCATTTATCAATTTGAAGATGGTATCAGAGCCATGGAACTGAGATCTTGGATATTTTGTCGCTATGGTAGTCCGACAGCGATCAACCATCCTAAGACAAACCCTAATATTGATAAGTCAACCTTCAAATGCACTCACTGCAATAAGACTGGTCCCACCAGTCTGGATATCCCACAATTTCAAAGCAACGACTCTTGGTATGACCAGGAAAACAATGAGGAATCGAGGGTTTGAACCATGGACCTTTAGATCATGTTTAGGCTATCAACACTTTGTTATTAATGATAATAATCGTGATCAACAGAAGAAGGATTCCAAGAAAACCTCGACTGCAATTGTTGCCGAAATAAAAACAGAGGCTAATGTTGCTGAGAAAGCCTCTGCATTGGTAGTTGTTACTGATTATGGTGGTAAGTTTTTAAATACTTTTACACATGTTATTAATAGTGCATGAATAATTGATTCTGGTGCTACAGATCATATGACTTTTGATTCTAGACAAGTTTCACCCCTTAGACCTTCATCACAAAAAATTGTTTCCATAGTCAGTGGTAACACAACCCCAGTCATTGGGGAAGGATCCTTAACTCTTACTGATACTTTGAATTTGGATTCTGTTTTAGTTGTTCCATCTTTAGATTACAATCTTTTGTCAGTTTCTCAAATCACTGCAGCCTTATCTTGTATTGTCATTTTTTGGCTTGAATTTTGTGTGATTAAGGACATCCAAACAAGACAGACAATTGGTTGTGGTATTAAACGGGAAAAACTCTATTAGTTGGACTTGCAGTCAAAGGATTCAAATAAGTTGCAACAAGCCTTGATGACAGATGGATCTAAGGGGGAAAAGAAAAAGTCTGAAATTTGGTTGTGGCATCGACGTTTGGGACATGCTTCCTTTGGTTATTTAAAAAAAACGTTTCCTAGTTTGTTTACAAAAAGTGATATTTCTAGTTTCCGTTGTGATATTTATGAATTGGCTAAAAGCCACCGTGCTTCGTTTCCATTAATTTTGAATAAAAGACCATTTCCTTTTATGGTTATACATTCTGATGTTTGGGGCCCATCCAAAGTCCCAACTTTGAGTGGCTCACGTTGGTTTGTTATTTTTATTGATGATTGTACCAGAATGACATGGTTATGCTTGATGAAGACCAAAGATGAAGTGAACTTGTTGTTTCAAAATTTTCATAAAATGATTGAAACTCAATACAATGCAAATGTTCGGGTTCTACGTAGTGATAATGGTGGAGAATATCAAAGTTCTGATCTTCAAAAATATTTGGAAGGACATGGTATCATTCATCAGACTACTTGTTCCAATACACCCCAGCAAAATGGAGTCGCTGAATGAAAAAATCGGCACTTGTTAGAGGTTGTTCGTGCTTCCTTGATAGCAGCAAAAACACCGATATCTTATTGAGGATAAGCAATCACATCTGCCGCATACTTGATCAATCGGGTACTTTCTAGCTCAATTAACTTTCAAACACCTCTCCAAGCTCTTACTAATGTCGTAGTTGCCCCAACCATCCCAAATCTACCTCCTCGTGTTTTTGGTTGCGTGGCATTTGTGCATCTACACAAGCACCAACGCACCAAGTTAACTTCCCATGCATTGCAATGTATGTTTGTTGGATATGCATTGCACAAAAAGGGATATCGATGTTACCATCCTCCAAATCGACAAATGTATATTACAATGGATGTGGTGTTTCATGAAGATTCGATGTATTTTTCATCTGAGTCTGAACTTCAGGGGGAGTACCATAAGGAAATTCAGACTCTCAATTATGATTATCATATCTTTGAGGAAGATGAATCTAGACAATCTGAACTAGTGAACCAAGAAGCGGGTGAGTTGGATATGAGTGGTCAACAATTTGGGTCCGAAGATGTCTTCATTGAAATACCAAACCAATTGTCGTCTGTTGAGGGTGTTCTTAATTTAGAACCTGATCCATTCATGAAATGGTTACCACACCGTCATAATAGAGGTATTCCTAAACCCACATATGAACCTGAATTGTCTATCAAAGTTAAATATCCTATGAGCAATTATGTGTCTAACCATCGTTTGTTTGAATCAAATAAGTCATTTGTAAATCAATTATCTACTGTAGCTATTCCTAACAATGTGCAGGAAGCCTTAGCTGATCCAAGGTGGAAAGCAGCCATGAATGAAGAGATGAAATCATTGCAGAAGAATGAAACATGGGAACTCATAGAATGTCCACCAGGAAATAAGCCAGTTAGGTGTCGTTGGATCTATACTGTGAAGTACAAGGCAGATGGTAGTATTGAACGATTTAAAGCAAGACTGGTAGCAAAAGGGTACACTCAAACTTATGGAATTGACTACACAGAGACATTTGCACCTGTAGCTAAGATCAACACAGTTCGAGTATTACTGTCTTTAACTGCAAACCTAGATTGACCATTACAATAATTCGATGTGAAAAATGCTTTTCTGCATGGCGAGTTATCTGAAGAAGTATATATGAATCTTCCACCAGGATGCATGGTGTCAGAAAAGCAATGTCAGAAGGTGTGCAAATTGAAGAAGTCATTGTATGGGTTGAAGCAATCCTCGAGAGCATGGTTTGGAAGGTTCACAAAGTCAATGAGAGCTTTTGGCTATCGTCAAAGTAATTCAGATCACACTTTGTTCCTGAAAAAGCAACATGGTAAGATTACGACACTCATCGTATATGTGGATGACATGGTAGTTACAGGAAATGATCCTGAAGAAAGAAAAGTTCTGCAAAATTATCTATCTAGAGAATTCGAAATGAAAGATCTAAGTCATCGAAATGTTAAAAAAGCTGCATGTGACATTGCTCATAATCCAATACAACATGATCGTACAAAGCATGTCGAGGTGGATAGATTCTTCATTAAGGAAAAGTTTGATGATAAGATTGTGGAATTGCCTAAGATTCGATCAGAAGATCAATTGACCGATATCCTTACCAAAGCTGTCTCAAGTCAAGTGTTCTCAAAATTTTTAGACAAGTTAGGCATGTGTGACATATATGCACCAACTTGAGGGGGAGTGTTGAGATATTAGGAATGTTTTCCTTATATCATTCTTTCCTTATATCATTTAGTGTTGAGATATTAGGAATGTTTAGATATTAGGAAAGTTGAGATATTATGAATATTGAGATATTAGGAAAGTTGAGATATTAGGATATTAGTTGTTATTTCCTTATATCATTCTTTCCTTGTATCATTCTTTCCCATTCTTAGAATGGTGATTACCCTCTATATATACTCTGTATATAACGAATGAAAAATCTACCATTTATCAATTTGAAGAGATATAGCCTGGATGATCAAGTAGATATTTTTTTTACTAATTAAGACATACTTTCAACCAGAAAAAATCAATACAAAAATACTTGACATTACTTTCTTGCTTAATTTCAATATAATCCATTTTGATGGACATCTTTAAAGCCAAACAAATCTTTTCTGGATCTACTAGATTATAAAACATCATGGATTCGAAATTTTGTTCCATTTCATAATTCCATTCATGGATGTCCTGATACAAGGATATAATGTACCTTTTTATAGGTTTATATATATAAAACCCGAAAATTTTCTACGTAGTACTCATTTTTAAAATAACATAACATTCATATTTGTTACATTTACGATACAAATAAGAGCTAAATACACTTTACCTTCTTAATCTTAGGCCTGTTTCATATTTTACTTCATCACATTCAAAAGTTAATACTTAACCTCCCAAATTTGTTAAAAGAGTAATACTTTGTTCCTCAAACTTATTAAAAAAAATCGGTAAATAAGTTGTTAAAGTGAAGAAATAAAGCTAAGCTATTTAACTTCGCAGTAGGATATATAAATCATAAATAGTTCTACGAACATTTATCTAAAATCAAAAATCAAAATTGGTAACTACTATATTTTAAAGGTATTTGAGAAATTTCACTTGAAAGTTATTAATTCAAAATTAGTTCTATCCAAATTTAAACCAATGTTTGAATCAAGGTGCTAAAAAGGGTGATCCTTTTATAATTTTACGAAGAGTTTGTAATTGAGGGCAAAATATCGGTCTTTAATAAATTCGGAAAGCAAAGTATTGGGTTTTAAATATAAGAGAGTAAAACCTAAAATATGTTAAAGGGTAAAGGGTAAAGTATATGTACCCTATTTTTAGAATAATTTGTATAAAAAATAATTTTATTAAAAAAATTAAATAATATTTTCAAATGTATAAGGCACAAACAGGCCCAAAGAGAGAGGAGAAGGTAAAATGATTATATTATAAATTTATAAAAGCATAATAATAAAACTAGATTTGAGGTGATTAGGCGTTTTAGAAGTGAAGCCTCGGCCTAAACCCTACGCATTCATCCATTCCATTCTAGGGTTTTCACTTTTCATCTACACCAGGTATAATCTTCTCTCTTCTCTATATTTCCCTTCGCTTTTCAACTTGGCTTAAAGCGTTTGGTTGCTTAGAAAATGTAGAAAAAGTAATATAAAATTCACATCCAAATTGAAATGCAAAGTCTCTACGATAGTTTTTTGTCCGTGAGTTAGTGAAATAATCCAGAGTTTTTCTTTTTAAGGCATTGGTGGATTTTTCACTTCGGCGTTAATGTAGGCATTATTGCTGAAATCCATGGTTGAGTATGGTGTGTATTCTGGATCCTCGACAGTGTCTTAATCTCCTTCTCTTTCTTTAGCTTTACACACAAAGCATTTTCAACTGTGTACAGTATCATTTTATTTTCTTTTGATATTTGTAATCAAATCATTGCTTTTTGTTTTTCCTAATTTGTTGGACCGGATCTTCAATAGTTTAAGTCCTGGATGATTTATACCGGCGGTTCAATGAAAACCCTTGCAACTTTATTGTTTGATGATGAATGCAAGCTTTTGGTGAATGATAAACCAACAACTTGTTTGATGAACAACCCTGGCTATGTTGAATTTGATATTATTCAGTTTACATAACCAATTGAAATAGTTGAATTTCAGATCTATTGGTTCCAAATCCGAATACATCATCCAGATACATCATAATGATTATCTAATTAATCATGGTGAAATGTTCCTAATTGTACAAAAATCCAAAGGCTGAGAAGAAAATTGAATATTTCAAGTTTCCAGCTATAATTGGGTAGTCTATCCACCTACTTGTTCATTGGTGGCCTCATCAAACAATTAGTGGGCATATCATTGTAATGATCTATACTTCCCAATAAATGAAGAAATTTTATTCTCTTGTTTCACATGTATAGTCCCTTAACAGAACCATATTGTTCCAGCTCCCTTTAATTGCATCTTTTGTTGTTGGAAAGCATGAATGACATGGAACACCGGAAGACCAACGATGGAAAAGGAAGAAGATTGGATGGAGAAGAAGAGGAGGAGGAAGAAGATGAAGACGAGGGAAATGGAAGAGGCCTTGATGCATGGGAGAGAGCTTATGCTGATGAGAGATCATGGGAGTCTCTGCAAGAGGATGAGTCTGGACTTCTTCGCCCCATTGACAACAAAACCATTTACCACGCTCAGTATCGAAGGCGCATTCGCTCCCTATATTCCTCCACAACCACTGCTCGAATTCAAAAGGGTCTCATTCGCTATCTCTACATTGTTGTTGATCTCTCCAGGGTATTTGATTCATCACTTGAACACCTTTTGAACTACAGAATGTAATTGTATGCTGCAATGAATTTGCTTCTTGATGGGTCACTTGGTACTTAGTGGATTGACACAAAGGAAAAGGAATTATATATGTATTGGATTGTTCTAGTAAACAAATGATGAATAATAAGTTGCAAAGGAACTTGCCTTCACTGCGAAGATAATATGAGTGAGTAGTACTGAACATGTATCGTGCTGATTGATGTAGTTTGTCAAAGTCTGATTGTTGTGTTTAAACCACAGAAGTTAGTGGCCTAATCTATGTGTGCTTTACATGGAAACTTGATGTTGTGTCGTTGTATGTTTTTTGCATTTCATTTGATTGGTTTTTCTAATCTATGTGTGCTTTACATGGAAACTTGATGTTGTGTCTTTGTGTGTTTTTTGCACTTCATTTGATTGGTTTTTTACAAGGACATTTTGAGAGAAAATTGAGGTAAGTGTTAGTAGGATTAAATTATCAAAAGCAGCCTAATAAGTATAACATGTTATTATCGATCTGCTGGGTGGATTGCATGAGTCGTAAATACCATCTTGCATGCTTGTACTCACAGGTTATCACCCAGAATGATGTACTGGTAGTTCCATCAACTTCATTTGTATTCAGATCTGTCATTCTCTTTTATTTTCCTGGTTTATGGCTCAGGAATTATCTTCCTATGGAAAGGCTAGATAGTGCATTTGTGAGTTTAAAAGTTATGGAATTTCTCCATGTTCTTTATTTGATTTATTTGTTGCTCATTGGGTTTCTTTAAACATGTTTAGGCAGCTTCAGAGATGGATTTTAAACCTAGCCGAATGGCTGTAGTTGCAAAACATATTGAGGCTTTCATTAGGGAGTTCTTTGACCAGAATCCACTTAGTCAAATTGGCCTGGTGACCATAAAGGATGGGTTGGCTCAGTGCTTAACAGATCTTGGTGGTAGTCCTGATTCCCATGTTAAAGCTTTGATGGGTAAGTTGGAGTGCTCTGGTGATTCCTCCCTACAGAATGCCCTAGATCTGGTTCATGGGTATCTAAATCAAATCCCATCATATGGTCATCGTGAAGTTCTGATCTTATATTCAGCTCTCAGTACTTGCGACCCAGGAGATATAATGGAGACCATCCAGGAATGCAAGAAATCTAAAATACGTTGTTCAGTTATCGGCCTTTCTGCAGAAATTTTTATATGTAGACATCTCTGCCAAGAGACTGGTGGATCATACTCTGTTGCATTGGATGAGGTGAATTCAACTAATTGAAACCCACATGGAATTCAAATTATTTAAATTGAGTTTTCATAGCATTTTTCTGCAAGCTCTGCTATCTAAATTTGGTCATGTTAAAAGTCAATTTTGGGGGGGGGGGGTTAGGTTCAGAAACGAAGATAAATTTTATTGATACAAGAAAGAGAGAAGGATGAGGGGTCCTTCTCACAAACATACAATACCTGATAAAAGTAGAGTATACTCCACTATACAAGGAGAACAACACAAAATAACAGAAAACTGAGAACAACTCCTCACAATGTTATCCACCCCCTATGTGTTACAAACTGAAAGCCAACTTAGTTGAATAACATTAAGTGGAACTCCTTAAAAGTGACAGAACAAGAAGCCCAAAGGGAAGGAATAGAAATGGATCTTATTCCTAGTCAGGCTATAGAGTAGTGTGTTCAAATTCTTCCAAATGCTTTCATTTGCATTTTTGCTTATTTAATATTGCTTTATCACAAATATATCTGTGTTATATCTTCTCCTGCAGTCCCACTTTAAAGAGTTGCTACTAGAGCATGCACCCCCGCCACCAGCAATAGCAGAATTTGCAATTGCTAATTTGATCAAGATGGGTTTCCCTCAAAGAGCAGCAGAGGGTGTTATTTCAATATGTTCATGCCATAAAGAGGCTAAAGTTGGTGGGGGCTACACTTGTCCAAGATGCAAAGCACGTGTGTGTGACCTGCCTACAGAATGTCGTATTTGTGGGCTGACACTAGTTTCTTCTCCTCATTTGGCAAGGTCATATCACCATCTCTTCCCAATACCACCTTTTGATGAGGTGTCTCTCTCACTTTTAAATAATCCGCATCAAAGGTCTTCTAGAGCTTGTTTTGGTTGCCAAGAAAGTCTTCTGATCCCTGGTAAGTACTCTGATGGAAAAAAAATGTTAATATTTTGCAATGAGTTTGATTATAGCATTTCTATTGCCTGCCATTTGATTGATTGTGTTGTTTAGTACTAAAATTACTAATGGATGTATTGTATAGATGTAGCTGAATCGTGTTTCCTTTCATCTCATAATGTTGTTGTTTTTATTAATTTATTACTGAAGAAAAGTGTTGTACAAGATAAGCTTTTTTGGGGAAGAGGTTGTGGCTGGCGGACCAAGTTATATTCTAGAAATCTGATTACCATAGACAACAAAGGAATAGATTATTTTAAATAACATAACAATAATCTAGTCCAATCAATGTTTCTAGATATGTTGTAGATGACTTGAAGCTGTTAGGACTTAGGAGAGGTGCAGGCTAGACAATGGAAATCTTCTCTAATTGTCTAATTGATGCTTCAGTAAACACTCTTTTTAAAATGTTCAGTTAAAGTACCAATATATTTCTATTTATAGGATGCCTAATAAGTAAAAATAAGTTGTTTATATTGACACATGGAAAACTAAACCTGTTAGCCTAAACTTATTATACATGTGATGCATGTCCCAAATTGCCAATGGAATGCAAGGACCAGTATCAGAACAAGATGATCACCTCAGCACCCAGTGCTTTGTTGCTTAGGCCTTGCCCAAGTATGCATGGCTGCCAAGTTTCCTGCCTGAGGTCTGGCAGCAGCTGGTCCAGACTAGTGAGGCAACTATCTATGTTCTGAGTTGAATATAATACTTTTTTTTTTCCTCTAGTAAGTAGTAGGACAATTTTGAAAATATTTCCTACTTATACCTTTTTATTTACCATATCCTGTGGTTTATTGATGTTATTTTGCTTTACTTGAGTAATAGTGGGGCTGCAATCATATATGGTATGAAATTTCTAGGATGCCACTTAATTGATCCATCAGATAGCAAGGATCTCTTATCCAAGTGTAGGATCTTTCTTGCCATCTTAGGTTGTACTTTTTGTGATTGTGAAATCCAGCCGAAAAGTCACATGTGTGGAACATAAAGGCCATCTGGATATGAGTGATTATCTCGTGAAAGCTATAGACACCTGAAAGTTTACTAGTATGCATGTTTTTTAATTCCAATTTTGCAATTTTCTTTAAAATTTTTAATTGAACTCACACCATTAATAGGCATGTTTTTATACTGCAATCAGCAGAATTGCAGTTGCAATCTTAAGAAACACCTAATAAATTATCGAAGAGTCCATAAAAAATGGAACTAAGAGAATCTTGACTATAGTCATACCTCAAATGAATGAATGTTTACCATGGCATGTGAACTCAAAGGTTCAACCATTTTTGTAGCAAAACATGCATTTCAGTTGGTGAGTAGTGAGACAGTAAATACATCTAATTAGAAGCCTCCTAAGAGTTAACATGGTTTTGTAAAATAATCACTCCCTGCCACGGAAACATCAAAATTTGTTTTCTTTTTTTTTTTTCAAAATAGAAAATAATAATAATGATAATAGTAGTAATAGTAATACCAAATGATAGTTGAAGCTCAGTTGAGTTGTTTTAACTTATAAGGCAGGCCCAAACTGGCCATTGACCTATTGTGATGATCGGTAAGAACAATGGTTACAAGTTGACATATGAGCATCAATAATTCTGGTCTTGCTGTATTCATCGTCAATGTAAAGGTCACCCTTCACTCACTGTCAAGGTCAGTTTTTAAACATTAATGATGTAACCCAGACATGTTCTCCTGCCAGGAACTGGACCACCAGTCTATATGTTATTTTTTATGAATATATAAGCAAGAGAGGTAGTTGATGATCTTATTTGGCAAGAGTTTCAGGGTTTTTAGCCTTTGCAAGTTGAGGACTTGTGATTGCATGTATGATATATGTTGCCCTAATCGCAGGTGATGTGAAAAAAACAGCAGTGAAAGCTTTACTGAAATTCTAACTGGCTAGTTACCTAATGATAATATATGGGGTATGAGTTGTGCTAATCATAGAAAAGTTATTCACATCTAGTCATCATATAATGTGACATATTGTTCTTAGTAATGCAGTTTTTCCTTTCATCCTCAAATCAACCTTAATACTTGTGTGTGTTGTGCACATGGGTCAAGTCCACTTCATGCACTTGCTTTGGTGGAATCCTATTTTCTTACCAAGAAAATGATATAGCACGACATTTCTTGCTCACATGTTTTTACTGGTTTTGACACAGGAAACAAACCTACTCTTTGTGTTGCTTGCCCAAAATGCAAACAGCACTTCTGCCTTGATTGTGACATTTATATTCACGAGAGCCTACACAACTGTCCGGGTTGTGAGAGCTTCAGGCATTCTAAGATAGTAAGTGTTACTGAGGAATGACAGATTACTGCAGCATATTTTTTATAATTTGTTTCTCTGGGCCTAAGTCAAGCATAAGCTCATGATATGCATACAAGCTACTGGCCTCAATGTAACACAATCCACAGCATTCAGGGAAAAGCTGCTATACCCACCGCAATATACCCGTAAGTTGTAAACCAGCTTTGGGCAAAATTTTGTTGCCTTTAGATTGACACTTTAATAGATGGTGAATATGAATTTTCATTTGTAATTGTGATTGCTTTATTTAGAATAAATTGAGGTTTTTTTTCCACTTTGCATTCTCTAGGGTGTTTCACTATGACGATTTTTTTTTATTGTATACCATGGGAAGAAAAAAAAGGGAACTAGGAATTTGCACTGGTCTTATTGCTTCCAAACGAGAAATTACAATGGGCAATCTTTGGTTGTCAAGGTTAGGATTTGATCTAGTGAAAAATGAGGTATTGATCAGTCATAGGCACTTAGAAACACTCTAGTGCAGCTTGTTAGGGCTTAATGATCATTGGGAGTATTCACTTTCTTAGAGCCATGAGAATTGTCTTACAAATTCAGGATTATTACTTGATATTGTGTGGTCTCAAATCAACGTCTATTTGGTCTGAACAGGAAAAACCCTCAATTTAGGGTGCAAAAAGATAGAGCCAGCAGGGACCAGCTTGCCAACATTGGCACAAGCAGCAGAGGTGCAATTTTTATGTGCAAGAGAAGCACCAAGTGGAAGCTACCAATTTACATTTTTAGTGGATGACTCCCACTTACATTTCCCTAGGGCAAATAGAAAACAATCTTGCAACATAGGCATATGATATGCAGGTAAACCAATTTCTTTTACATGCCTAACTAGGAGGGAGGGAGGGGAATTAAGCAATATTGCATTTTACATATAACATAAGGAACCTCATTTTCAGTTGATGTTGGTGGGTACTGGAAGGTTCTCCCTTTTATGAAATAACTTAGTTGTTTGAGGGTGGGTGGTTTTTTTGGTTTCATACACGGACATTATGTTTTAATTTCTTTTGCCATCAGGGAATGACTCTGCCAAGGAAAAAGCCAACTTCTGCGATTTACGTCTGGTAGGACGCCTCTTAATGGCACAAATAGAATCATCCATCCATGCTATGACCATATGCCCTATGCCAATATCAATAATCAGGCTTAAGGATTCAATTAAACTTCTCTAATCTTTTGAGGGCACAACCATTCATATGCAAAAATAAGATTTTATCGAGTAAGGGCACTGCGGATAAAGAAAAGTTGAGCATGAAAAATAAATGTTTCTCTATAAATATCTGAATCTGAGATGGTGAAGACATTTTTACAATCTAATGTGCTGTGATGATAAAACAGACAAAAAGGGCATTATATCTTGTGTTACTGAAAGGGACTACCCTTCTACACCCAAAGGTTTACCCAATGGATTCACTTTTCGGTTTCCAGTCAAATGACTAATGTACAATTTTCCAGCACTGGACCTGCAGATCTTCATTGACAAAAAGGGCAAAAGAATTTGTAGCAGCCCTGTTACAACAAATGCTATTAGAAACATGGCTTGCATCAACCATCTACACGCAAGGTTGAAAATAATTTTGGGGGATTATGCCTCACCAATAGCAAGAAATTCCGCAGGTGCCGGCACTTTTGTTCTTTAAAAGCGTCCACGTTTCTTAGTGTCCTGTGCATGCCTAGCACCCGTATTCAGGCCTGGCACTTCTTGATGATGAAAACCTTCAAAGCTTTCTTCTAAATATAAACCGAGTTGATAATAAGAGATGGGTCAACATATCACTCCAGGAAATGTCCTCTTCACAAGGGGAGGGGTTATATCCGGTAGCATCTCCAATAATTTTCAAGAGGGCTACGGTAATGCTCAGCAAACAACTCTACTCAGAGTCTGAGTCAATCGAAAGATACAGCCTTGGCCTCACAGAGCGTCGCTGGCGAGGGAACGAAAAAGGGCTACCTGATCGTTGCCTGCTACTTGTCTTGTCAGATCTACCATCATTCATACCAAGAAGCAAAGAAGCTGCATGAGAAAAAATCAGCCTCACCACATTTAGAAGAACATGAAAAAAAAATATGCAAAAGAGAGGATTGCCCCTTTCACTGCCTGCAGAGTAACCTACTTGTTTGTAAACACATTAATGTAGCATTCTGAAAATTCAAATTATAATGTTATATCTCTATCTCCCAGACCAGTAAGATGGCTAGAAAGACACACATCCCACCCTAGATTTATTGGTCTGGAATCCCTTGGTAAAAAACATGTGCTGGGTAAAATGGTTTATAACACTGGGAGACAAAACTCCACTGGTGACACCAATCACCTTGTTCTTTAACTCAAGAGATGTGGGCATGCACCAATCATGAAGCATCCATGTTTCATAGCTCATGATGTGTTTTCTTAAGACCAAATATATGCATATAGTATTTGCAAGTAAAAAGGGAACAAACCAGTGTCAGCCAAAGAATCCATGTCACCATCTGTGGATGGTAATTGCTGTCTGGTATTCAATCCATTTGCAGCTGGAGATTCAACATGACCCCCACTGCTACCCCCAAGCCTCAGAGAAATCCAATCATCAGCTCGGCTACCATTTGACACATCAGCTTGATTTCTCAGATCAGTAGGCACTGATGCATCGGAGGGCCTTGTAGGAAGAAATATTTGAAGAGATGGGTCATCCCCACCAAAGGCCAACGGATTATCAACCAAGCCATCATTCATGTCGGTATCAGTACGACCAATGGAAGGATCAGGAACTAGAGCAGCAGATCCCATGACAGCCTCCGGACCCAATGTGTAGCCATTCATTGATGTGGGAGAGTTGATGGGATTATGCTGCAAATCAGCTAAAGCATCTGAGACATCTGTAGCAAAAAATTGGAAACCAGGGCCTGGTTGAGTACCAGGAGGTAATGGCCAGAGGGATCCAGACATCCCAAAATCATCATCGGCGGTACTAAAAAGACCCAAGCCAGGCCCAGCAGTGGGATCTTCTGCATATGAATCCGGAATACCAGTAGGAATCGAGAAATTAATCCCACCAGCATCAGCTCTACTGTTGTTGTAAAGGGTTCCAGAAGACATCAAAGTGTCATTCTCTTCTTCTGAATCACTGAGAACAATAAGCTCTGTATCCCCCATTGGTGCAGGAGTATTTCGCTCTGGAAATGCATAGGCATTGTTGTCTATGTTTAGGGAAATGGAATCAAGCTCAATCCCGGGGTTGGTGGAAAAATCATAATTCCCACCACCATCCTGATTCACACTCGGATCCTCACCATCCCTACCACTTCCAGTGGCACTGCTGCTCATTGGGATAACTTGCTGACCAGGGTCTTCAAACTTTTCTTGTAGTCTATTACAAGTGAGGGTATTCATTTCATCAGGTTTGCTGACTTCCCAAACCCCATTGCGATTCTTAATTTGAAGTTTCAAACTGGAATGACATTCTGAAATTCCTTCCTGTTTGATTTGCTTCAACACATCCATTTTTGGTTTAAATTCTCCCTCAGCAAGGGGACAGAGAGTACCATCAGCATTGTGCCACTGTGCTAGAATCCCACGTTCATTCTCAGGCTTTACACGCCAACAACCATCAGGCTTCACTTGTATCTCAGTTACATCTTCTCCACAAGACTGCATCTGTCCCACAGAAACAAGGAAAAAGAAAATAAATAAATAAAGATCTTCAATACCTACCTGTTCAATTAACTCCAGAGGAAACTAGTCAAACTCAGTAGCTCCACAAAGAAGAACATTACCGAGGATGTGATGCGATTGAAATATGGATCAATGATAACATTCTCTAGAGAATAGTTCTTGAGACAAATGGGACATTGCCACTGTAAACAAAGTACAATGCTTGGTCAGAAACACAAAATTGCTAGAAGAAAATAAAAGAAACAAATCTGGCAATCTGTCACTTGCCTTCCTAGAACGTTGGTTCATTTCCACAAAAATTTCAAGATCAAAACAGCCCATGTGAGCACAAGGTTTGAATCTTCCAGCAACCTTCATTCTTGAACCACTCATCTGTAATTTACATGTATGAGTAAAAATATATGATTCCAAAAGTAATCAGGTTACATAAAAGCATTGCAACAAAAGTTATTGGGTTTTCTGCACCAAAAACAATGCTGTTTAACCCCCATTCCCCGACCTACATATGCAAGTGAGATTAAGTGAAAAAAACTTTATCAAATTAAAGAATTTTTACCCAGGCCACAGGACAGGTAAAAAAAACAAAGGGCAACTTGAATGGTATGTGTTTGCATCCATCCTTGCAACCATAAGCCTTTTTTTTTTTTTGGGGGGGGGGGGGGGGGGGAATTAAAAGCAGAAGATGTATTTATTAAGATTAAAAGGAATAGGAGAAGGATGAGGAGTCCTCCCCACAATTACAAAATATGATTGAACTCCTCCACTACACAAGGAGTCTAAACAAAGTGTTTAGACTACAACATAAAATACAAAGCTGTCATCTCCTCAAATCTTGAATAAGCTCCTTTCAATGGTGTCCACACACTTTTCATCTACACACCAACATCAATTGAGTTGAACAACATTGAGAGGAATGTGTTTAAAAGCCTCAATACATGAGGTCCAAAAAGAGCAATAGAAGTGAAGGAAATCACACCACCTTTCTGCTGTCCTCCACTTATCCTAAAAAATTATAGCATTTCTTTCTCATCATGCAATCCAAAGCAATATGAGACAAGCAATTTACCAAAGAGTCTTGTGAAGCTCTCAAACCCCTATATGAAATGACCATCATATTGCATATGCTCCTAGGGGGTACCCAATCAATCCTAACTTGTCGAAATGGACATTTAAAGTCCCAAAGTTATCGAACAATGCAGAAAGAGATGGTCAATCACCTCCCCACTCCCCTTATATGAAAGGCACCATTCAGGATTAAGGGATTTGAAAGGTCTTCTCAACTGTAACATGTTGTTGGTATTTATCTTCTTATGTGTCACTAACCAAGCAAAGGCCTTAACCTTACATGAGGATTTAGATTTCCATATAAATTCAACTAGAGAGAAAGTAACTATATTTCATGTATTGGACAAATCCAAGAAGAATAATTTAATCGAGAATAACCTTGAAGAGGTTAATGACCATGCTCTCGCATCTAGGGTGCATGAAGACAAGTGCACACAAGTGAGGGATGACATAGGTCTTTCAAGGTTCTTAATCTCCATGTTCGTAAGGGTGCGATGGAAAGAAGTGATCAAGAATAGCTGAAATGGTGGGATTTTTAACAGTAACAACTCTCTATAAGGACTTGAAAATTGTGAATACAAAAGCTGGTCCCCCCATTACAAACCCTCCCCAAAACGAATTTTCATCCATTCACCCCCATAAAGCGAGTGTGACTAGAAGGGGCATTGATGTGACCATTTGACTACAATGTTGGTGTCTCATCCATGAGGATATGTCCCATAAAAGCGCATAATAATCTAATGCCAAAGGGCAAAACTTTCCTTACAGAACCTTCAAAGCCATGTTCCTAAGAAAACATGATTCCTCAAAGAGATCAACCTGAATCCCAAACCTCTAGACTCCTTAGGCTCATACACTAGGTCCCAATCAATTAGATGATCTTTTTTACCCTCCCAACTCCTGATCAAAGAAAATCCCTTTGCAATTTCTCAATCTCAAATGCTACTAACACTGGAATTTTGAAAAGAGATAAGAAATAGTAAGGGATGTGGGACAAGTATGACATAATTAGAGTTATTCTACCCTTAGAGACAAAAAGGCTTTTTTTCCATCCAATTTGCTCGAAACCTTGTCAATCACTAGATCCCAAAACACACTTGTCTTCAAATTCCCCCTTAATGGAAGACCCAAGTAAGTTAAATGCCAACTTGAAATTTTGCATTCAAACGCCAAAGCCAACATGATCCAATCTAGACTTATTTTGATACTCGATAGAGTGCTCTAATAGACCATTCTGCTCCACTCTCAGCATCATCCTGCTTAAAACATCAGCTGCTATAGTAAAAGGGAATAGGAAAGAGGATCTCCTTGTCTTAACAATTTGGATGTCTTGACCCATCCTTTGGAATTTTCGTTGACCAAAACCTCAAAACTTGTTGAGGACAAGCAACCCATCATCCAAGACCACCATCTTGTACTAAACCCTTTTCCCTCAAGTAAGTGGTCCAAAAAAGCCTAATCCACATAGTCATTTGTCTTCTCAAAATCTATTTTAAAGACTACCCCATCCCTTATCGATCACCTTTTCTCATCCACTAATTCACTAGCAATCAAAACTACATCCAAAATTCGCCTGCCCCAACAAAAGCTCCCCATGAGATGTATATGGTTTCATGGAAGCATTGAAGCGCCAACACAAAAATTTCACATAAACAACCACCGATTGGTAATTGGGTGTAATAACCGTGTGCGGCTAATTACATATATAATATATAAATTTTTTTAGCATAAAAGAATTCAGAAATGAAAATCACATGATTGAGCACAAGGACAAAGGCAGTTGAAAATATCAAATTACACCTGAGAGGAGCATGATGGGTGATACTAAAGGCTTCATTCCATCCATCACATTGTAATGGCTCATGAACCAATTGAAAAGGCTAAATGTAGTCATTACGACTAGTCTGATAACTGATAAAGAATATCATGTGGCAACCACTAACTCATCAATCCAGATGGGCTTCACTTAGCAAAGATAAAGTCTGCCACAAAGGTTTTTCTAAACGCGTTAAATTGATGAATTAAAACACATGTATAATGGTGGTTACCTTCATTAACCAAAAAGAAAATTCAATAACTGAAAGTTGAGAGATATTAGTGTGGGAGAGTCTTCCTAACCCCTAACTAAACTAATGAATTGAGAAGCTTAAAATACACCAAGAAATCAACAGTAACATGGCAAATCACACCATAATGATGGAAATGACAAATTATCCTTTGTCAGTTGAAGCCACAATTGCAAAGAGGCAACCACATGATTGCTGAAAATTGAATATTATTGATAAGGAAAATGAAAGCACCAGTGTTCCCTCCAAACATAACTTTGATAAGGTATTGACAGTTGCACATCATCGAATTATGCAACCTCATATAATCAGCCTTTGATACACCAGCAGGAAATTCCTCAGATCAACAACAGAAGGAAACCTCCAGGAAGCTTATTATAGATACTGTTTCTACTGACATCCTCTAGATAGACAGTGGACTCTTCAAGAATTTATTGAGCTAGGAGTGCAGTACGAGGAGAATATCACATAAGATAAATGAGTGATATTTCCTTTGGGACAGTGCATAGCTTGATTGCTCAGCATATTTGAATATATAAAGATAATGCATGGTTGTTTTTCACCCACACAGCATTACTTACAGGACATCGTAGATTGACAGTAAAGAAATCTGCAACCACTTCCAGGTCACTGTCACTATCAGCATTATCAGTTGCACCTCCACCACCAATGCAACGACGAACACGAGCCAGCGCATCTTCAAAACGCTCACCATCTGATTCTTTAGGAATCAAGCTTAAAATCTACAAAAGATGTAAAGAACTAACATGATCACATATAACAAGGAAATAAAAAAAAAAAAAAAGACTCACATCTTGATGCAAAAGTAAAGCAGAAATTCATGTAATAACAGCCTAAACCTGAAGATTTAATTCTAGAAAATGCAATAATGTCAATAAGTCATTTAATTGACGCATAGTAAAAAAATATATATATATACAATTTAAACAATCATTTAAATTTTACATGCTTGATCACTCATCAGGGCACATGAACTTTGTGAAATACGAATGTAATGGATAACTGATATTAGATATGACCACCTAATGTGACCCACAAAATATAGATTTCCTCAATTGCTACCTATTATTATTATTATTATTGATAGGCGATCAAACAGGGGCCCGACAGTGAGGCACAACACAGGGACACAAAAAGTGCACAGAGCACAAACATGAACAGTAAAAAAAATGCACACTGCTTCCCAGTAACAGCTCAACCCAAGTCACCGAACTGCAACTAATCAATTAAATCTAACAAATATTCCATCCATGAAGGCATCCAACAATGAGACCTTTGACCATTTCAGCAAAGATCACCAATGCATCTTTAAGAATAAAAGTGACTGCTCTACACCTTCAAAATTCCTTAACTATGCTTTTTCCATAAACACAGAAGATACTTAACAGGGGCCACCTGCCTCACTTTTGGCTTGCACTTTTGCTTGAACTTTTCAATCCAACTTGACAGTATCTCTTTTATCGAGAGAGGAAGGTAAACACAGTTTATGGGAGACCAGAGATATAGAAAAACAAGATCCATAAACAGGACTCATGATCAAAGACAGTTCCTTTCCTCAAGAACCCACCAAAATCCTCAATGTAGAACACAAGGACTCCTCATGTCAACAATCTGCTCCCTCTACTTTCCCCAACCCAGGATGCCAAAAATTAGTCCAAACCTTCACATTTTGCCCCTTCCCTAAAATACATTCATGAAAAAATTAAATGATGTCTAACCTGCACTGCACTTACACAAATGTTTGCTAATCTATTACCAAACCAATTTGAATAAGAAATCAATGAAAAATGACCTATAGATCATTAACAAAACATTGGACTCTTTCAGACCAATTACAAGATAAAATTTTTATAAAATATCTCTATTTTCTTTTTTTGATAGGTATAAAATTGTTATAAAATATCTCTATGATTACTCCTCCAGTTACCACAAGCCATAATTGAAGAAACTAGTACAAGAAATGGGAAAGATGAAAGCCTCAAAAAATATATTCATTCAAAAAGGACCTTAAGTTAGGACTCAAGTGGTAAGGGGTGTCAAAGGACAGCCTTGCTGTCCACACCTTCCTTATTTTAGCCCTCCACACCTTCCATATTTTAGCCCACACTTGTTGTCCACATCTTCCTTATTTTAGCCCTTCACACCTTCCTTATTTTAGCCCTCCACACCTTCCATATTTTAGCCCACAATGTTTCCTTATTTCTCCATTGATTATTCTGTACAGTTAGCATATATTATTTGATAGATTATAGTTTACATGTATAGGGCTAGAATCATGCTGTAATTTATTTGTTTTTTATTTGCTTTCCATGTAAAGCATCCTTGTAAAGTCTATATATAATATACAAAACTCAAGGCCAAGGTATTCGGTCATTCACACAATATTTTGACATGGTATCAGAGCAAGGTTGCTAATTTTTCTTCCCTCAAATTCTTTTCTGTCTTTTCGGGTTCGGAGGTGCCTCTCGTATCTTTCGGTCAAGTCTGTGTTGATCCGTGCTGCACCCAACCACAACCATTTTTCTCAGTATTTCTGTGGTTGTTCAGTTTTCTTCTGGGATTTTTTTTTGGTCCATCCTTTTGTCTCGGGTTCTATTTTTTTCGGTCAAGTCTATTTATTTTCTATGGATTCCGCACCTCTGTGTGTTAAGTTTACAGGCATAAATTATTCTACCTGGGCATTTCAATTTGAATTTTTTCTCAAGGGAAAAGACCTTTGGGGTCATATTGATGGCACGGATGTTGAAAAACCATCAACTTTTGACAAATCTCAGGATGTTGGGTCTTCTCCTTCATGGGCTGTGCTTGATGCACGCATCATGTCTTGGCTTCTTGGTTCAGTGGAGCCTCATATTGTCACCCACTTGCGGCCCCATCGCTCTGCTCAATCTATGTGGGCTTATTTGAAGAAAGTTTATCATCAGGATAACGATGCTCGTCGCTTTCAATTAGAACATGCGATTGCCACGTTTCAACATGGTAGTCTTTCCATCCAGGACTACTACTCAGCATTTCTGACTCTTTGGCATGAATATGCTGATTTGGTCACAGCGGATGTTCCTATTGCTGCTCTTTCAACTATTCAGACTATTCACGCGACTACCCGGCGTGATCAGTTTCTTATGAAACTACGTCCGGAATATGAATCTGTCCGCTCCTCTTTACTGAATAGATCTCCTGTTCCCTCTCTTGATATTTGTTTTGGTGAGTTACTTCGCGAAGAGCAACGCCTTAGTACTCAAGCTATTTTGGAGCAATCTCATGGCAGTTCCGGGACGACAACTGTAGCTTATGCTGCCCAAGGCCGCGGACCACCTATGCATTCTAAAAACTTGCAGTGTTTTTACTGCAAGGAATATGGGCATATTGCTGCCACTTGCCCTAAGAAGTTTTGTTCTTATTGCAAGAAGAAGGGTCACATTATCAAAGAATGTCGTATTCGCCCCCAGAATCGTCAGGCCCACGCATTTCAGACTTCGGTTATTATCCCTCCTGTAGCAACTTCTGCAACACACGACTCTCCTTCAGCTGCGTGCTCTATTCCTGCACCTCCTGCACCAGATTACTGCACCCCAGAAATGGTGCAACAGATGTTAATTTCAGCATTATCAGCAATGGGGTTTCAAGGTAACAATTCTACTAAACTCTGGTACGTGGACTCGGGGGCCTCTAATCACATGACTAATAATCCCACCGCTTTGTGTCATGTTCGGCCCTACGCTGGTCAATCTTCCATTCAGACTGCCAATGGCAGCTCTTTGCCCATAGCTGCTATCGGCGATGCCTCCTCTAAGTTCACTGACGTGTTTCTTGCTCCTCAGCTTTCCACGAATCTTATTTCTGTTGGCCAATTAGTTGATAACAATTGTGCTGTTAATTTTTCTGGTAATGGTTGTGTTGTGCAGGACCAGGTAACGGGGAAGCCGATCGCAAAGGGACCTAAAGTGGGGCGCTTGTTTCCACTATTTTTACCTGTTCCAGATTTTTCTCCACTTTCTTCTATTAAGTCTTTTGCTTGTAATAATGTTTCAGATCTTAGTATGGTGTGGCATCGTCGTTTAGGCCATCCCAATACTCAAATCTTATCTCATGTATTGAACTCTGATTTACCTGGTAATAAGGATCGTTATTCTTTATCTCTTGAGTGTGATTCTTGCAAACTTGGTAAAAGTAAAACTCTTCCCTTCCCTTTGCATGCAAGTAGAGCATCTCATTGCTTTGATCTTATCCATAGTGATGTTTGGGGACCTTCCCCGGTTAGTTCACATGAGAAATTTAAATATTATGTGACTTTCATTGATGATCATAGCAGATTTACTTGGGTCTACTTTCTTCGCTCTAAATCTGAGGTCTTTCGTACTTTCACTGAGTTTTTAGCGTATGTTGACAATCAATTTTCTACTTCTATTAAGACATTACGCACAGATTCCGGTGGTGAGTATTTGTCTACTGAGTTTCAAGCATTCTTGGCTTCTAAGGGTATTATTCATCAACGTTCATGTCCCTCTACTCCTCAACAAAATGGAGTTGCCGAACGCAAAAATCGTCATCTTTTAGATGTGGTACGTACTCTCTTGTTAGAATCTTCTGTTCCATCCATGTTTTGGGTAGAGGCTCTAAAAACTGCTACTCACTTGATTAATCGTTTACCTTCTCAAGTCCTACATATGGAGTCTCCCTATTTCCGCTTATTTGCTAAGCAACCTAGTTATGATCACCTTCGTATTTTTGGTTGTGTATGCTTTGTTCATTTACCTCCTCATGAGCGACATAAATTATCTGCTCAATCTGTTCGATGTGCTTTCTTGGGATATAATATGTGTCAAAAGGGATTTGTTTGCTATGATCCTACATTACATCGTACACGTATTTCTAGGAATGTTATTTTCTTTGAAAATCAACATTTCTTTCCTATATCCTCTTCTACTGTGTCATCCTCTTCTATTGTGGTCCTTCCCTCCTTTGAGCAACAGTTCTCAGATCTTCATCCAGTCAGTTCTCGCTTTCAACCAGGTATTGTGTATACGAGACGCTCCCGCCCACAGTCTCTTTCAGTGGCTCACCCGATATCTGATCCTACCACGCTCCAGATGCAGTCAGTTGCAGCACCTTCAGTACGTCGCTCTTCTCGAGTGTCTGTACCTCCGAATAGGTATGGATTTCCCTCTTCCAGTTCTGGCAATTCTGTTTTAGCCCTTACTGCTGCATTGTCCAAATTTGATATTCCCACATGCTACTCACATGCTGCTAAGCATGATTGTTG
Source organism: Vitis riparia (assembly GCF_004353265.1). Lineage (NCBI taxonomy): Eukaryota > Viridiplantae > Streptophyta > Magnoliopsida > Vitales > Vitaceae > Vitis > Vitis riparia. The sequence goes on along the minus strand of NC_048436.1, from coordinate 19,093,987 downwards.
GCGACAAGCTATGCAGGAAGAAATTGCCGCTCTAGAGGCCAATCACACTTGGGACATTGAGCCCTGTCCTCCCACTATTGTTCCTCTGGGTTGCAAATGGGTTTACTCAGTCAAGGTCCGATCTGATGGAAGTTTGGATCGTTACAAAGCTCGGCTTGTTGCACTTGGGAATAATCAGGAATATGGTGTCAATTATGAAGAGACCTTTGCTCCTGTGGCTAAAATGACTACTGTTCGTACGATTCTAGCTCTTGCTGCTTCCAGTGATTGGCCACTACATCAGATGGATGTAAAAAATGCTTTTCTTCATGGGGATCTTAAAGAGTGTATTTATATGAAGCCACCCCCGGGATTGTTTCCCTCTCCGACTTCACATGTGTGTAAGCTTCGTCGCTCTCTTTATGGTCTCAAACAGGCTCCGAGAGCCTGGTTTGATAAATTCCGCACCACTTTATTACAATTTTCATTCAGGCAGAGCAAGTATGACACTTCCTTGTTTCTTCGGAAATCAGACATGGGTATTGTTGTTCTTTTGGTTTATGTTGATGATATTGTGATCACTGGTTCCGATTCTGCTTTACTTGGTCAGCTCAAAACTCATCTCTCCGAGTCCTTTCATATGAAAGATCTTGGGTCTCTCACATATTTTCTTGGTCTTGAGGTGCATCATAGTCCCTCTGGTATTTCCCTCAATCAACATAAGTATGCGAGTGACTTGGTAGCTACAGCTGGTCTACAAGGGGCTACTTCTGTTGATACTCCCATGGAATTAAATGTCAAGCTTCGCAAAGAGGAGGGCGACTTACTTGCTGATCCCAGTTTATACAGGAAGTTGGTGGGTAGCCTTGTTTATCTCACCATTACTAGACCAGACATTTCTTTTGCTGTACAGCAAGTCAGCCAGTTCCTTCAGACTCCTCGTCATCTTCATTTGGCTGCCGTTCGTAGGATCATACGCTATGTTCAAGGCACTTCTACTCGTGGCTTGTTCTTCCCTGCAGGCAATTCTACTCGCCTTGCTGCTTATAGTGATGCTGATTGGGCTGGTTGTGCGGATACCCGTCGCTCCATCACTGGTTGGTGTGTGTTCTTAGGTGATGCATTGATATCTTGGAAAAGTAAGAAGCAAGACAGAGTCTCTAAGTCATCTACAGAATCTGAGTACCGGGCGATGTCTCTTGCTTGTTCTGAAATCATTTGGCTTCGAGGTTTGCTTGCGGAGTTAGATTTTTCTGAGACCGATCCTACACCTCTACATGTCGATAATACAAGCGCTATTCAGATCACGGCCAATCCTGTCTATCATGAGCGCACAAAGCATATTGAAGTGGACTGTCACTCTATCCGTGAAGCCTTTGAAGCTCGTGTTATCACTCTTCCACATATTTCCACCGACTTACAAATAGCTGATATCTTCACCAAGGCTCTCCCTCGTCATCGACATTGCTTGCTAAGTAGCAAATTGATGCTTGTTGATCAACCTGCATCAATTTGAGGGGGGCTGTCAAAGGACAGCCTTGCTGTCCACACCTTCCTTATTTTAGCCCTCCACACCTTCCATATTTTAGCCCACACTTGTTGTCCACATCTTCCTTATTTTAGCCCTTCACACCTTCCTTATTTTAGCCCTCCACACCTTCCATATTTTAGCCCACACTTGCTGTCCACACCTTCCTTAATTTAGTCCACCCTACTTTCCTTATTTTAGCCCACAATGTTTCCTTATTTCTCCATTGATTATTCTGTACAGTTAGCATATATTATTTGATAGATTATAGTTTACATGTATAGGGCTAGAATCATGCTGTAATTTATTTGTTTTTTATTTGCTTTCCATGTAAAGCATCCTTGTAAAGTCTATATATAATATACAAAACTCAAGGCCAAGGTATTCGGTCATTCACACAATATTTTGACAAGGGGTTGGAGTGAAGATGTGAGAGGTTCCAAGTTTGAGTCCGAATAAGGACAATTTAAAAAAAATATAAGAATTAAAGAAAAAAATCTGGCCTATAAACAAAAAATGTTCATTCAAAGAATTGGAAATACCTGTTGAACAGTTCGCCGCTTTACAATTCTAACCCCTAAACAGAAAATACGAGCATCGCATCCCGTTAAGGAAATCTTATTAACTCCATCTTTGGTACATGGTGTGATCTGATTACACCAAACCAAAACCAATTAAAAATGTAAGCATGTTCATCACCTATAGTAAAGTAAAAGAGAGGAGAGTAGAATATGTAAAACACATGTATCGGTGCCCATGTATAGCAATTCATAAAAATGGTTAGTACATGAAACAAATATAAAACATGACAATCTACAAAATAAATGGGAACACTTCTCCTTGTATGGAGCCAACACTCACAACAGGTCCGTCATCACGTCCATTAGCACCTAGCAACTGTGAGCCAGGTCTATTGATAGCACGAACTGCCATACCTGAAAGTTAAAACACGATAAAATGTAATAAAGGAATTAGCTTAAGAGTATGTGGCTCAACAAATAAAAAATAAATAACATGAAACCACATAAATGGTAGGCATGCAGAGCCTTGGTTTTATTTTATTTAGGTAAATTATTATCCCCATTTGGGACTTGAACCTAGAACCTCCCACAAACCCTCTCCAACCCTTTACCACTTGAGGGCACATGCAACGCCTTGTAATATTGATAAGAACATAAATATTCTAGTGATACCATAAGTTGATATGTCTTTCAAATGCTTAAAACTCTCAAACTCACAAAAGAGAACTATAATAAGAAAAAATAAAAAATAAAAAGCAATTTCAGCTATTTATCTGTAGTGATGTATCACTTAATGAGTGGAATCAAAGATCAGTTGGCATACCATTGACTTGTAGGTCTGCATATTGTGGCCACTGCATCCTAAATGAAACCTTGTCATTAAGGAGAATACACCAAGCCTAAAAAATAATTTCAATATAAAGAAACAATCAGAACATCTATAACTCAATACAGATCATAAATTCACCAACATCATTTAAGGCACTAACCAACCTGAACATCATACTCAGGTTTCGATACCATGTCTCTGTCAGCCCTTGTGAGATGAAATGTTTTCTCAACACTCTGCACTGGGTTTGTACTGGAAATTTTGTAAATAAAAGAATCAATATAAAAAGGGGAAGACTATGGAGGCAAAAGAACACACAGCACATAAAGGACATATTAGGCATCCAATAGAAGTTACATACACCAAAACTCTAAGGATGGAAACTAAAAGTCCTAGGAGAAGTAGCAAAACCAGTTATATCGTTTCTTCAAGACACATTGGAAAACTGTTTAATTAGGACTCAGGACCTACAACAGAAAGGCCTTCTATTAAACCACACACCCAATCCAACCCAGCCATGTGCAGCACAAACCAACAGCATAAATAATAATAAAAGAACAGAATGAATACAAGAAATACCACTCACAAAATCAAAAGAATAAGAACACATTTTTCTGTCCACTTTAATAGAAAAGACTACAAAAATCTACATAATTGGCTCTGCTAAATGCCTCAATTAACATCCAGCACAAGCAGAATGAAACAAACTGATTATATCCATCCAATTTGAAGCAAGCTTCCACTTAACCCACCAAATACAGGTTGGAATACAAAATCTGTCACCCCTTGCAAATAACACTACCAAAATGAAGAGACAAATATGTTAACAAAATTCCTTAAGTTATCCACATTGTCCCTGAAAACAATTGCATTTAACTTACAACCTAAAAATCATTACATTTTCTCTTGGAAATTATCAGTCACTCTGGTTCACTGAAAGAGAGAATTAAAGTGGGATGTTTATAAATGAGATAAGCAGAAAGTGGGATGTTATTAGAGAGAACTTTACCTCCATGGCCACCAAACCATTATCTCAAAAGTGAGGTGGTCTAGATAAGGGAATTCAGTACAAAAAAAATATATATATATTTTACACAAGATACAAGCCAGACAGGAAGGGCCCATATTTCTTTTTCCTCTCTACTGTGTCAAACAAACCAAAGAAAGCACCCAGTATAAATTTTTTTTAATTAAATTGTAACTTTTATTTAGGCTTCTTCAAAAAACCTTTCAATAGTAGATCTCACAAGATTTCACTAATTTGAATGGTGGGAAACTCCCTGTCTGCGCGCTTCACAAGGATCCGAGCCCACTGCAACTCAGACGAAGAAACCGTGTCTTCATCTCCACACCCATCACCAATTCTTTTAAACACCTCCGTACTCCACAAATGAAGCGGGAGCCCGACCACCCTTACCCAAACCTCATTAGCAATGAAGTCCTTGCAAAGGCACCCCACCTCAGGGTTCCATTTATCCATAATAATAAAATTTTCCTTTATATTTCTTAAGCCTCTGGCTAGAACACGCTCAGCCTCACTTGGCAACTCGAAGTCAAACAGCAAGAGACCTCTACCTAACACAACAACCCTCAGATTCCCCTTTAAAGCCCAATGCTGCAGAGCCCAACTCCTTACGTAACCCAACTCAGGAAAAGGAGCTGAATTGATACCCTACCAGCCTACCAGACACTGTCTCAACTGATCTAACCTTCCTCGCACTTCTCTTTCCCCCACCTCTAACCAAACTGACTCGCCTACCCTTCCTGGGCTCGACTCAACAGCATCTGCATATGACTTCAACTCCACTCCTTTCTCCCTCCACAGGACCTTCAAGCCCCCCTTCGCCCTCAACAAATCCTCTGGACCTCTGGTTACCTGTAAGCCACCTGTCGGGGCCAAACCAAGGCCTCTCAACCCCACGCCCAAGAAATTCCATCCAAAAGACTGTCCCTTCCCTTCTGGAAAAATAATGCTATATCTTTTTTATTCAATATCACGGACTGATCAGAGAATGAACCTTCCTGCCTCATTTAAACATCGCTCCAACCTATACTTCTTATTCCCCTCCTCCCAACCAATAACCCAAACTCGGTTATTAGCCTCTCTACAACAAGCTTCTACTCCATCCAGTAACGTAAACTAGCCTCCCCGAATCTAATCCAAGAGGAGACACCTCTGCTTCTCTCCCAAATGCAGCCTTTCAGCTTTCCTCCCAAATCCTCAACCAAAATCTCAAAAGGATTTGGACTCCACCACAAAACAACTTCTTCCACCCCTGGCAGCACCAACTTCTTCCCATGCTCTCATCTCACCGTAAGAAATCAGATTGGGCCAACGCATCTAAATCTACTTGTGCAACTACAACCTCAACATCCTTCATCTAAATCAGATTGAAATGTAATATACCAACTCCACTTCACCTCCCAAAAGGAAAACAGAAAATTTCATGAGTTCTCTTCCACCAACACTAAGCATCACCATATCCTCCATCCTCAACTCACACTTCTCTACCAGGTTCTTTCTTGATAGAACTTTAGGTTACTGATTCGTCTTCTTTAATGGCAAGCCAGACAAATTTTTAAAGCCATAAATCACCTATTTATTGGATTTTACAGCAAAGTACGTATGACATTAGACCTTTTTTTATAGGTTCCATATGACATTAAACCATAATGGCTTTCGCAAAAACTAAATCAGCAGTGAGTATAAGTTTCAATATAAGTCCTTAAGGTAATTCTATTCAAACAATAAAACAAAAACCTTTTTGCAAGTTTATCCCAAATCAAGAATTACTACAGAGGTCCAAGAATGAATAAAAAAACAAGGATCATAAACCATAAGAGTCAAGAAACAGAAGTGCATTAGCAGAGAGAAAACTCACCCATCAGTTGGAATACTAGTTGTTGTCAGCTTCACAGGATATAAAGGTTGTGTCACAGTAACCCAAAAACTGCATAAGCACTAACACATCAGAAAATACAAAATTTTCTAATTTCTATCAAGTGCGAAAAAAAGAAGATAACACTATACTGTAGCATCTAAAATGCACCAAGTGAGAATAGGCAAGAAGCATTGATTAAATGAATTCAATTAAGAATTTGCTATCATGTCCTTACCACAAACCAGGCAAAGAATTTTTTTAAAACAAAAACCTAAGCAGAATAAAAGCCAAAATCCACCAAACCAGAATTAGCAATTTGCTAAATTAAATGCAAACTGTCTACCCCATGCAGATCTAGGAAGGGAAATTCAGAAGGTTACCCAATTCGACATCAAGCCAAACAAAAACAAAAACCCCCAGCAAGATATTACATATCACTTTCTCTTTGTTCAATCATATCACATATAAGTTCCTTGGTGTTTCCTGATTTATAACACAACCTATATGCTGCCACATTCGACAAAAACCTATATCTAAAATTGTGGTTAATTGCTAATCCCAAAAAATGGAAGACATCAGGAGCAGATATGGAAAATTAAGAATAAGAAAATGATTGAAAAAAATTAAACAAATCAATATTGAACAAGATGAATTTTGGTAAAATTGGAAATGTGGAACCATCTAAAATCTAAAGCCTCGACCACAAAGCAAGATATTTCATTTGGGTATATACCTGACTGACAATTAAGTTTGTGCACTACACAAGGTGCAGACTGGGTGAAACATTGGACTTAATATGGTCATCAATCAGGCTCAAAGTCTCAAATGAATTGGCATATAGTGCAAATAGGTGACAATAGGCAAAGAGGTTAATAAAGTATACCAGTCAAGACTTTAAAACTTGAATGAAAAGTATTTATTGTCATTTTGCTCAAACATTCTTTTATCACTGCACTCTCCTCCTAATCAATAAATATGTTTCCCATAGAAACAACACAAATCTTAGTACCAAAATGACAAAAAAACAATTTATTTAACAGGTAATATAACAAGCAAAATAACAGCATGCACATAAATCATTTGGAGAGATCCAAATATTTATACACAGTTTTAATTTAAATAAGGAAAAAAGAATATAGAAGCTACATACGGGTCAGCTCGACTTAGTCGACAAATTTCACAGTAGAATGGGTCGGGAGTTGGTGGAATACCCTCCATAGTTTTTTCTGGAATTATAACACAACCTATATGCTGCCACGTCTGGCATTTTAGATCGTCACACTGCCAGAAAAAGGGAAAAGGGAGAAGGACCAAAGCATAAGCAACAAATTAATGCTAAAAAGAGGGAATAGTAATTTGAGTAAATACATAACACACAAAACCCATATATATAGATAGATAAATATATCACTAAATGTTTTGTAGTACTCCACCTGGACCACAAACAATGTGATTTTTATTAGAAAAAAGGTTTTCTGCAGATGGCAACTACATTTACTTCTAATAAGAGATCATAGATTCATAAATTCAACTATATAATTTTTTTTCCACCAATTGAGTCATGTATGCAACTTGACAATTGCAGCCTCATATAGAAGTTATATGTGGATATACAAGTGAGAATCCAGGGAATTATGAACTTATGAAACGCATGCATTCATCTTATGCAAACATGCTTAAGATATAGTTCATAAGCTAAACTAGCTTCACATTAAACAACAGTCTCATGTGTCCAATATGCAAAAGTATACAACCACCTAAAAGGGAGTCCAACTTGGACAAAAGGAAAAAAAAAAAACAATATATTTGGTAAAACCTTAAGCATTGTCTCATTTGGCAGTGCGCTTCCACATGGACAACGAATCTTCATATCATTATATGAATCCTCAAGTTCTTCTTTGAATTTGACATTACTGCTATCTGAGAGAACCTGTCCCTTTGATGCTAAGTCAGTGGCTCCAGATACCTGCATTTTTCTGGGCACACAAACAATTGGTCTGAGCATGTAAAGGAAAATGAGGATGTTGAAACTAGACATCATGATATTTAGAACAGAAAAGGCATTATTAAAAATGAAATAATTGTAAAACTCTTCATATTGATGAAAAAATATCTGGAAACCAGCTGCCAGTGTTAATCACTATCTGTATTAACACAAGCTAAACAAAAATGTACAATGCAAACAAAGACCAAATGAACATTTAAATCAATTGAACTGCCCCATAATCATGAGAGAATAAGTTATAATAGAGATCAATGCAAGGGAAACTAATAATAAACCAATCAGAAACCTGTAAGTATCCTCAACTAGTTTTGCTACTTCTTCCTTCCCAACAGCATTCTTCTTTGCCCACATCCTGGAAACTGCGCAGGAAGGCCAAACACTTGAGATTTTTCATAGTGGAGACACTGAATTAAAACTTCATATTTAGGAATTAATAAGACCAAGTTGATAGCCCCAAAAAACATAGTTTAAAGCCTTCTCCGGACAAAACACATAACAAGCACATGAATCCCTAAAGGGAAAAAAAGAGGACCCAACCAAAATAAAAACCTAAGAAGGCCAGTTAATAGAGGAAGAGGAGCTACAGAAGAGGAGAGGGCTCCCACCTTCTTTCTTTTTGTTTGTGTTGTATATGCCATGTATACTTTTAATTTTTATTCAATCTGCATTTACCCATTAAAAAGAAAAAGAGGAGAGGGAAAGGGAGAGCAACATGCTGCATTCTTTAAAATCATTCTGAATCATGTATGTACAAAGCAAGTGTCGGGCAGCAAATAGGTTTGACTATGGATGTAAGACGACCTTAGCATGATATCATTCGTGATTTCAAGTCACACCGCAAGCCCATTACAGGATACATATATTTTCCATGCGTGTCATGTACACCAACTCTTACATTAGTTAAATATAGGCAGTCATCTGACCCTAATAAGGAACTAAAACCTCTGATTTTATGACTTTTTAATCTTAATTAACTTGATTCTTACCATGCACAATATTCAAGGAAGACAAATGTAATTCATTGGTGGGCTAGAGAAGAGATGTTCTCCTTTTATAGTTGTGCATGGCATATAGATAGTCTTGCATCCTATCAAAAATATAGATAGTCTTGCATATACTCGCTGATTAAAGTTGGAACGACCTACTTGTCTTTTCCCCAATACTAAAAACCTAAATGAGTTCCTTAAATGAAAACATTATAACTTAATGAGAGCTCAACTTTGTGTGTTATTGAAGCATTACAACTAATTGTAGAAATATAAAAAGTTATATAACAGGTTTTGTTACTTACGGCTTGAATTTAATTTATTGATATTTTCAAAGAGGCTAGTTAATTATTAATTCATGAAATAATTCAATAATAACAGAATTGAGGTTCTGTTCTCAAAGAATGAGATCCTCCCTAGCAGAGCAAGTTCAACGAGGAAAGCAACCTTAGCACCTAGTCTCGCACCTGATATAAGGCAAAAGGTGACCAGCAAAAGGAATTTCATTAAAAATGTTAATTTTTTTCCCTTTTTCAAAAGATAAACTCGCAGTTTCAGTGGAACAGAGTTGTCCCGATGAAATCTTACCTTCATAAAGGAACAGGAAATATTTGACACTTCACTATTTTCTATAACTCTTCTAGAATTTGGAACAGTTACTTTCTAAGGTTCCTATTTATATAACTATAAATTCCCTCATATTATTTAATATTTCTTTAAATTTGTTCTCTCATTTAAAATTTCATATAACTCTGCTGCATAATTGTTAGGAACTTTTTATTCGATTTTAATCAATTATACATTCCATCAAAATTGTTATGCTTAAAATGCATTTAAGAGTGAAAATCTTATTCATGGTTTAAATTCCATTTACATCTATTGCCTATTGGAAAGTTTAACATCTATATTTCATTTAATCATCCGCACAAAAAGAATCAGCCTCCATTGGCATAATTTTCCATAGACTAATGCCACTAAGTACTAATGACTATGCTCTGCTTTTGACAGTTTCGAAACCAGCTACAACCTGTAAACATCTTGTAATTTAATAGTCACATCCAAAAGGAAAAATATATGGTGTTTGCTTTGCCCAGAGGAATGCCTTACGTGCCACCTAGCACCCCAAGTAATATCAGGCTTCATAGCTAGGAGGACACCTTTTGCCCCTTACTAGCTTCTAAGTTAGACATGTCAAAATGCAACCATGACTGCCTACTAATGGAAGAAGTTCCTGCAACTACAGCTTTAACTGGATACTCTGCATAACATCAAGAGTATAAGGAAAAACGTTTGAACATACCAAAAAACAAGCGAGTTCAACATACAACAAAAATTATCATCTCACAAATGCTTCAACTAAATATTAAACCACAGAAGATAACATCTATTTAGCATGATAAATAAGTTTATGTTATGTCCTCTGGACTGTACATTAGATATGAGAACATAATATTCATTGGTAGCACTTCCATGGTCTTTTCTTTTTCATTTTCCTTTTCTTTTTTCTTCTTCCTCCCAATAAGAAGCACTTCCAATATCTGAGCTTAGAACATGTACAATAAGGAAAAAAACATAGATATATATATATATATATATATATATATATATAAGATTGTAAGACAATTTCTTTTATAGGAAAACTATCATCATTGCATGGGAGGCAGGCAGGCAGTAGGATAAAACCAAGTTGATATTTGTAAGAAAGAACATACCAGAAAATTAATATGAAGGCAATAATTCGTGTATTGATTGTATAAGAGAATATAGAATAAAACCATTTACCTTGTTCATCAGAGAGAATGGCCAATATCCGATCAACAAGATCCTACACAATGAATTACAAACAACTGAAACATAATCTTCGTAACAAGTCAAACACAAAGACACAGCAAAAGAGGTTGATGAAGTAATTTAATAAAGTGACAAATGAATTAATAGACACAATGCAAACATGCTAATTTAGGCCAAAATCTATTATTTATATTTACTTCCTGCCTGTAATCTCCTATTTGATAGAAATGGAAATTAAGCCTGTAACAAATTAATAGCAATTTCAACACCATGCATTTCAAAAATTGATGGATTTGCATCCCCATAATGCGACAAATAAACATCCATCCGAACTGGCATTGTGGTAATCACGAAAAAACATCTTGGCAGAAACAGTTTAAAATTATTTTGCTGAAGAATTTGTGGAAACCAGAAATTTCAAATCTTTTATTTCAAAAATGCGTGCAACATTGGTACAGCTTAGTCCTCACCATCAATGGACCTTACTCTGCTCCCACTTCCACCACCTCCAAAACCAACACCACACCACTCACCACCATGCACCATTCTGATTCTACAACCAGCTCCATTGCCACCACCAGCTATCATCCAATAGTAGCCACAATCCACCACCTCAGCTACTTCCACCAACACCCATCCCCATTCCACCACTGCCCTTGCAACTCTGCCTCTCACCACCACTAATCACACAAACAGGATCACCCAGGGTTCCTCCAACTAAAACGTTGAATTTAACATATCATATGGGAAATGATAGTGACAGACAAAAACTACATTTAAAATAAAAATTAAATGAAAATGAATGACCAAGAAAAATGGTAACCCCCCGAATGTAACTTTTAGTATTGAAAGCATACAATATTATTTTTCTCCCTTTTTTTCCCTTTCTGATAGGCTCTTACTGATAGTCCAAAAGACTAAAAGGATAATCCTAAAATAGATAAATAGAAAGAAGGATCAGGGTAAGAAAGAGACAACTGATTTTCTGGATTTTGGATATAAGGTACCCAGGAAAAATGCATAAAGAGCGCAGTCCATAGAACAGAAATGAAGCCCTAAAAAGGGAGAGAAGGCAAGGCAGGCAAGGAAGGGGAGAGGGGAGGCAGAGATAAAATACTAAACACAAAGCCAGCCATCAGAGAACCAATATGAATATGAATCATTCTGCACAATACTAAACGCACAGCCAACCCAAAATGAGGAATGAATCATTGTGCTCTGCCAAGATGCAACTTCTAACACAAATAAACTTCAACCAGAACAAAAATCGATGACAAGATAAAGAGAGTGTTTTAGCATCAATGCAGATGAATGAAGACACGTCTTCTCCTTCATTTGTACTTAAAAATCCATATCAATGAACTAGTTTGTTTCTGATTTTAAATATATATATATATATAGAAAGATGAATGGAGCCACAGGCAACGAAAGCAATATTTCAGATATCACACCTGCTTCTTTCCCTGCTTTGAAAGACCAAGTTGAGTCAGTACGTCCTTGAGCTCCTTTATTCGAAAATATGCCAATTTGTCCTACAGTATGAGAATGAAAAAGTGTTGCCAATAAACCCACTGAAAAGGAGAAAATCACACCACCATTCCTAACAATGTGGTCATACATGGTACTGAATCAAAAGCCACCCAACATAAGATGAGTAGCACTGTTCCAGTGGTAGCTTCAGGAAATTTTCTATGGTTAAAAGAAAGAATTCTTGATTAATGGAGAGGGATTTTTGCAGCATTAGATCAACCATAATAAACAGCATTTCTAAAACCAAATCATTTTAACCACAACCATTAAATGCATTCACTAAAGCATTTAAAATTGAAACCCAAGCAGGCTGGGCTGCAGGCCAGCTTGAAGCTCACAATGACAGGAAAAAAGAAACCCTTGCCAACTCAGGCCTATCAAAATAATGAGTTCAACTCTAATTTCAACAATGTGTACTTAAAATAATTGCCATGCTGTCACAACACCAGCTAAACCACCCATCATCTAAGCTAGTTTAGCAACTGGCAGCAATCACGAAGATATGTTATTTGTATAAACGAACTTTATAATATAGCTGGAAACAGGACAGCATTGCATGAGCACACAACTAGTTGACACTCACCAAGGATATAGTGCTGGCCAAGAATAACAATGTCAAATTATTCTATATATTTTGATTCACAGTCTGCCAATCCCAATTTTTTAACGATTCATCACCTTATTGTAACATAAAATCAGAAACCTAAAACCATTTACTTATCCTGTTTGCAAAGTAAATTTCTTAAAAGTAAAATCCCCTAAACTTTTTGTGACTGTTATACAAGTAAACAATCTGACTGAAAAAAAAAATCAAGTTGAAAAGCACACACTATTTTCCTCCTAATTCGGTCTCTCAATGTTTTGCATTTTCAGATATAATATTGAAGAAGCGGTGCCAACACTCCATCACTGTGATCATATTGACATTGGCAGATGGAAAATAAGGCCAGTATATCAACTGTCTTCAATTTTAATTTTTCACTTCCTTCATCTCATTCCAGTCATAAATCCTCAGAGATTAGATGGGATGCTGAAATCTAAAAGGTTTGAAGTTCACTTATCAATGCAGTTATGGAACACAATTACAAAGAAGTAACAGAGCCATGGCCCCTCAGGGGGGCCCCCAACCATCACCCTCCCACAAAATTATATTCTTTAAAAATTATACTGTTAAACACTAAGAGCCAGTGGATGTGATATGATCAATTTTTCAGAAAATTAATGACATTAGAAAGCATTTGAACTAATTTGATAACTAGAATAGTCCCATTTCAATTTTTCCATCATTTAGTGGAATTTTTTTTATCTAAAAAAAAGATGATCAGTGAACAAGTGACTCTTGTGAGCGAATCTTCTATAGAAACTTATTTTCTATCTTCTTTGATAAGTTGATCAAAGAAATATAGAAGGCAGCAATCAAAGAAAAAGAACACGTTAGTAAACCTATGATTAAGAGAAAAACATAAGGTTCTAGATGACAACAACTTGGTCTCTAGAAATCCACCATATTTTTTTTCTCTTTCTATAAGAACCATTAATGCTGGCAGTGACCCTTCTAACCCTGTTATCCATTATCATCATCAATCCCATGCGTAAAGAAGTCAAAAATATTGAAGGCAAATGAACGACCACTCAGAAGACAAGAAATAAGTTTAAGACAGATGCAGTGTTACTAATAACCAATCTTCGGTTAACAATTCTCATAGCATGCCTCTTTACCACACTATGAGCTTCTTTGGCAGTTTCAAAAGGACATCAACAAGTTTGACCTATTATCTTTCTTAAAGAACATATCGTATCTTGAAGCCAAGGTCAAAAAGGTATTGCTAATTGGCAAAGGAGGAAACAAAAGAAATATAACATGGACATCCCAGTAAACATATATCTAATCAATATTGGCGTGCATGACATCGGTGGAAGTACTGTCCGATCTAATTGTAATTCATTGCTTGGATATGAAGTTACAAGGATGAAAGTTGTCAATACCCATCTCTGAATTGATTAAAAAAAAAAAAACTGATGGAAAAAATAATAGGCAAAGTGAAGCTGTAAAATTTTTTTAAAATAACTTAGTGATTTCAGTTTATGTGCTTCTCCAACCACATCAACAAGTCATTAACAATTCTTAACAAAACTAATGATGCAAAACTGTTGAAATAAGCTGATGACGATATAGTTTTGTTGATTGGTTTGGCTTTTATTTATGCAAGAGAGGTGTTTTTGCTAATCTCTCCATCTCATTGCCATTTTGGCACTGTTAATTATACTCTTACTTGCCAATCAGCAAAAAACAAAAACCTGATTACAAGATAGCAATAAACTAAACAGTATGCTTACACCAATTTCACTAACACCCACCACTAAATTAATCTTTACTATATACCACTGAAAAAATAAATAAATCTAGCTCCTTTAAAAACTACAATATAGCATTGCATTTCATTTTCAACAAGCCACAAAAAGTTGATCAAATCAGTAAATTAAGAACCAGAAGAAAAAACTACAAAATAGAATTTTTTCAAAAACATACGTGTGCAACGAAATCCAATTAAGTTACACTTAAAGAGACTTGATACCTTGCATGAAGTCACTAAATCCATCACGACACCCCAGTGAAATTAAACCCCGAATCGGTCCAGATTCTGCAGTCCACACCAACCAATAATTAGAAACCAAGCAAAGGAAACAAACACGTGATATCTATAGCACAAGCGATCTATTCAAATTAATCAAAACCATAAATAAACAAACAAAATCAATCAAATTCCAAAAGAATTACATCATCGTGAAATGAAACACGCCTAATCAAAATGAAAACCCTATCTCGAATCAAAACCCTAATCACTAAGAACCAAAACCCTAGAAACCGATTGAGTGGATACGTACGTGAATCGATTGAAGATGGAGGAGTTGAAAATTGATTGAGCAAAAGGAGAAAACGATCGATGAAACTGCCAGTGATTCAGACCATCGCGCCGACTTCTCCAATGCCCTGCGTTTCTTTTTGACCCAAAAGACTGAAATCGGAGCCAATCCTCCCCCTTTCCACCAATACCATCTTGCGGACTTGTTGGCCCCATTTGCAATCTGGTTTGTTGTCGAGAACAAGTCCGGGTTTTGTTACGGTGTAAATCTTGGTGCGACCTTTTTCTTATGTGGGCGCATGGGATTCGCTGATCAACTGTATGTACGGCCTTTGATGGTTTTTAAATCCCTAAAGAGCAGATCTGATGGTTCAAAGTTACACGTTCAACAAATGCACGGCTGTGATCTTGTCATGGGCTGATTTCTAAATGACCTGCATATTTACGTAGTGTTTTTTCAAAGAATTGGTGCTTTCTCGTGTAAACCGTGATGTGATAAATCGTTAATTCCCTTTTTTTCTTTTTCTTTTTTGAAATTAAATTTTAAAAAAATAAAATATTATTTTTTCATAGATACATTTTTTTATTTATACACAAAAATTAAAGTCAAACTTTGCACGTGAGAATGGCAGTAAGAGTAAAGAAAAAGTTAAATACGTGTCATCGGAGGATTATTTTAGTTTAAATTCTCATTTTACATGGAAAACCCACTTTAAAAAAAAAAAAAAAAAAGAAGAGGAAGGAGGAAGAGGAATCGGATATGATCGTTTGAAGAGAAAATTGAGACGTACACTCTTGTTTGTGGCTGAGTGGCAGAGACGCTGTGATTGGTGGGTCCCACAAAAAAATATGTATAAACAAAAATTTTGTGGGCCCACAAAATAACGCGTTGATAGAAAAGCTCGCTTTCTCCTATGGTCAAAAACATCCAAGAAATGATTGATAAAGGTCAAACCATCAAAGTCAGGTGATCTAACGGTTAGATGTTAATCAATGTCCGTGGGACTTGATACGTGTCACTATACGGTAGCCCACCCACTTGT
Organism: Vitis riparia; assembly: GCF_004353265.1. Classification (NCBI taxonomy): domain Eukaryota; kingdom Viridiplantae; phylum Streptophyta; class Magnoliopsida; order Vitales; family Vitaceae; genus Vitis; species Vitis riparia. The sequence goes on along the minus strand of NC_048436.1, from coordinate 19,078,029 downwards.
GGAACCATCTAGACTTCTTTTTATTTTTATTATAAAACTTTCCAATCCTATTATTGTTCCCCACGATAAATTGATGGGTGATTCACTAGTAGTATATAAAATTTTTTAGTTGATTTACATTTTATTATCATTAAATTACAAGTTCATCACCAGCCACGTGGCAGTTATTAACAATTACTAAACAAACCTAATGTGTCCATTTTTTCTAGAGATATAAAATTTAAGCCTTTTTTTCATTCTTAAAAATTTTGAACAAAAATATAATAAAAATAATAATTAATTAATTAATTAATTAATTTAAAATCAAAATTTTAATATAAAGATGAAATATTTTGAAAATATATAAATTTTTTATTAAATTTAATTATATTTAATTTTTATATTTTTTATAAAATGATTAAATATGAGAAAATAGAAAATGAATAAAATATATAAAATTTTAAATAAATAAAAAAGTAAAAGTGAAATGCCGCTTTCAAAAGGTAGGCAACTCTCACATTGTTTATTGGGTGTTGGCATGCACTAAATGCATGCGTCATTTGGTACGTAGTCCATTTGTCCATCCATTTGTTTTACAACTTGTACATTGTGCATGCATAGAAATATAGAATATGTGTATATATAAAATGGCTATCGTCATACAACTACTTAATTATTGTTTATTCACTTTATGTACCATCATGACCATTTTTGCTCAACATGCTTATCTATAAAGTTACCCATGGAATATTCTTCTTTCCTCCTTTACATATATGCTTGAGTACATACACAATTGCATAAATTTCGTTATTTAAAACTAAGTTTATATATTTATTCTTGAAAAATATTTTTAAAAATATACGGAAAAAAAAAAAGGAATATATATATATATATATATATAAACATTAATTTTTCTTGTTTTATGTATTGATTATCATACGTGTTAATGAATTATCAATCTTGAATTGACATGTGTGCTAAAGAATTAAATAAAAATTTATTTCATGTCACAAATTTTATAATATAAAACACTTGTGACAGATATAAAGTTGTCATGTACCGTTAAAGGTTCCAAAAAAAGGAAATAATGTTGTGTGATGTTTGACACATAGGACATATCATCTTTGCCATGTGTCATTCATATTCTCTCACACTAGGTTGACACAAAAGAGGAATAATCTTGTGATGGGAAAAAAATAAATTAATTAATTTTGATGATTAAAAAAGTATAATTATTATTAATCATAATTATGATAAATATAAATATCACAACAATAATAATTGTCAATAATATTAGGGCAAATTTCTTAACTCATTGAATGGAATGCTTCCTTATCTTCAAAACAACCTTCTACAATCAAAAACATTATGGAAAAGGTCTAGAATTTTTATATTAAAATTTGAAGATTTGAATATTTGAAAATTTTTTAAATGAGGATTTTTTAAATTTTAAATTTAAAGATTTAATTAAAATTTTGAGATTTTAGTTGAATAAATATAATGTCTATTTTACTGAAAATTTCATTTTTTTTTAAATGTCTTTTGATTAAAATATTTAGCATTAGGATACATGGATGATCATGGGCTAATTAATCAATTAAGAACACTTATGAGCTAAATTTAGTGATCAAAGTCTATTATGCGTTTAGGTTACTAAAGTCTATTATGAGTTTATATCACTTAAGCCCAATCAAAAACCATATAAATACTATCTCAGTTAAGGTTTTAAGCTTTTGTCTTATCCTACCATCCAAAAAGAGAGAGTTCTCACCTCCACTATTCCAAACAACCCATCATTTGTGTGCTAGGGAATAAGGATGAATCAGACGAAAGATCGTAGGCATACGAAACATCTAGTCACTTTAGATTTGTTATTTTTTAAACAAAATCGACTTGGAAAAATCCAAATCATTTGATCCTTGTTATTTAAAAATGTAATTTTTGCTACCATTTCTATGATCTAAATACCCTAAAAAGTTTTTATGTGCTTAACTTGATTTTGGAATAAGGAGCAAAGTGTTCCAAAATTATTTACAATTACAATATATTTATATGGATATAAGATAATGATGCAAACATGAAAATCCCTAAAAAATTTAATTTGTTTAAAACAAATAGTATAAAACCTTGTAACAAATACTCAGTAAAGTAACAACAATCCTTGTACGAATGAAAGTAATTCGAATGCATATGGCACAATCACCCTAGTGATGCTAAAATAAAGGTATGTTAATAACCCTATATGTCCATGCATTTTCATTAACATATCCGAAATGATATTTATAATTATTGAAGTGTATATTGATGACTGGAATCTTGTTGAGACTCTCGAAAAGCTCACAAGAACAACAAATTATTTGAAAAATAAATTTGAGATGAAAGATCTTAAAAGAACAAAATTTTATCTTGACTTATAGATCGAACATTTTTCAAATAAAGTTTTAGTACATCAATTGAATGTCAAATTTCACTTAAGGAATTATTGTGACACCACATATTTCATTATCACAAATCCTCATGATCATCCAAAATAACACATTATCTTGATCCTATAAGGTATCATTGTATCTTTATCAAGAATATCTATTGTCATCAGTTTCTATTAATTGTGACATAATCCGTAGGGAATATATGATTGTTATAAGATCTTGCTCATAGTTCAAGGCCTCCTAATGACTTCAACACAAACTTAATATCATTTTAAAGTTAAAAGTCCATGTAGTATAGTAGTTCGATGAATCATAACAACTCGATAGTCAATATCATAATTTACCATTGGTCTTATCCAATTGTAATTACTCACATTAGTACACTCATCATGAGAAACTCATTCCAATTACCAATATTAGTAATTCTTCAAATTAGGAAGTAGTATATTATAATCTTATATGAATTGTTTAAGTCCATTAACTTACTGTGAATAACTCATCAATCTTGTGAGAAACACATGACTTGGATATTTCATGTAACTCTCAATGCACCCAATTCATGTATAATACAAGTAATGCAAACCTAAATGTTCAAATTAATATTAATACAAATTATGGATAAATAAATGGAAACTCAAATTTGACTTTGTTACATCATGTATTACTTTTAAGGGTTTTATTCAAACATTTCCAACAATCCCTCACAAAGTGCATGATTGAGTAAAAAAATAGATGATGAATAGAGAAATACCATAATCTAATGCATCAAAATGAGTGTCTATAGACCACAAATCAACCTTACAAGAAGTAAGTTATGAATTAAAGAAACTTGTTGAAAATAAATTTTCTATGAACCAAATTTCTTTGTATATGTAGAGAACTTATCATCCACATTGGTTCCTCAACTCAAAACTATACATAACAAGTTAGCGTGAATAGGTCATATGTCCTACCTAAATATTAATCATGAGAACTCTGGAATGTTTGCCTAAGTTCTTAGAGGAGGTGATTCCACCTCCACTTTTATATAAGTTAATTTATTAAGTATGTCTTGTAATTAAAAATAACACCCATAAGGGATATGGTATTTATTAAGAATAAGTACTCATTCTCAATCACTACAATATGTATTCAATTTGTACTTTGAGGATGAACTCTTAGACATAACTAATTGATAAAGCATCCCATGTTCAATATGTTACTTGGAATCACCCATATCTATTTCCTAGGATTTCCATTTCAGTAATTTGGGTTACCATCGTTCTTAACTTTTATGTTAGATGTGAGTTTCATCCTCCTCGATGTTTCTTCAATTAGTTTTATATTGAGTGGTTTAGTAAGAGGAACAACCAAATTTAACCATAACCTAACAAAGTCTAATGTTATTATCTCTGTCTCAAGCAGTTGCCACATAATGGTGTGCCTCAGGTGTATGTGTATATCATTTATATTAAACATCTAACTCTTTACCTTCATCAACTGTAATTGCAACTTCACAATTACAATGCATAGACACAACGATGGTGATCTCGTCCAAAAGAGAATATCTACCCAGAGGTTTCTAAACCATTTAAACTCATAATTTTCCTTTTATAAGGTAATAAATTTAGCCTCTATAGTGGATCGAGTAATTCAAGTTTGTTTATAAGACTTCTAAGAAATTGCTTCTCCTCCAATAAATACATACCCATTGTAGATTTCATTTCATTTGAATAAGAAAGTTAGCATCACTATACCCATTAAATATAGTAAGAGATCCATTTTAGCACAAACCATGGTTTATGGTGCTTTTCATGTACTTAAGTACCTTGTGAATAGTCTTTCAGTTGTCCTGGATAGAACTTTGGGTGTATTGATTAAATCTACCTATTTTATAAGCAATATTAGGTCTAGTTCAATTACTCAAGTACATCAAGCCACCAATGATCTAAACATGTATTAGTAATAGCCATAAGTTGAGTTGGAAGCTTGATCGATTGAGTCACCATAAACCACTCAAGTCAACAGGTCAAGCTACATAACTTTCAAACAACTATCTATTGTACCATTTTGTTACCAACAACTTATTTATGCCCAAGATCAATATAAACACCTATTTAAATTTATGAGCTTTCAACGACAACATTCATTCAATGTGAAAGTGTCTCATCAATTAAAGGAGTAAATTTATTCCTTCATTTTCAAAATCATTGATTGCACCATTAGAGTCTAGCATTATTTCCATTGTACTTCAAACATGTAGTGTTAGCTCTTGTGATCATTAAAGTATGCCTTTGTTATCTTAATATGAAAGTGTGTTTTAAAGTGTTGTTTGAACATTCTTAAGAATTGTAGATGTTCATTGTTTGCACTTGCTTCTTTCTATATCGTTTAATGGTTGTTTATTTAAATTATTGCATTGTATTCATATATAGTGTTAATCGTCAAAGTACTTAATCTTTATAAAATTATTCAATACCCAATTTAACCCCATCTTGGGTGTAGGATTAGGTTAGAATAACTTGACTTTAGAAAACCCATACAAATTTGGGCCCTACACATGTAAGCTTAGGTGCCATTTCTTCTTCTCTCCCAACCATATTATTTATTAACCTTCCAAATCATCCCAACGTATTTGTCAACCTTCCAAATATGACTTTAAGATCCAACACTAAAGATTTTTCAAAATCTTTAAATTGGTTATTGGGAAATTTAAGACAAAATGCAAGACAAAAAATTAGAGATAAGAAAAAAAAAAGAAAAAAAAAAGAAAAATATAAAGACATAAAGAAGTTGACAAATTATTTTTACACATTTTAATTTTTTTTTTAATTTATTTTTCATCTTCTATATAAAGTTTATGTAATTTGAACGAGTTAATTTGAATTATATTTAACTTTTTTATATTAAGAAAATAAAAATATTAGTTAAAAACTTGTGTTTGTTCAAATTATTTAATATTTGTATATAAAAAAATAAAAGTAAAATAAATTTAAAGAAACACATAAAACAATTTATTGATTTTTAATCTTCTTTTATTTTTTAACTTTTTTCTTCGATTTTATTTTCCTTCTTATTTTATTTCCTTTAAATTTTTTAGGAATCAAACATAGAGTTAGTGAATTTTCTTGCTAACAAAAGACTCTCAAAGCTCGCACCAAGCTATTCTACATGCAACTTAATATCATCTCCACTTGAATTCAACCTTTTCGACTTTGAAATATGTCATGAGATCGACTTATGAAAAGCTAAAAACCTTTTTTAAAACACAATAAGAACTTCGATGCCTATTTTGTTAATTTTATTTAAAGAACTTATGAAGGAAAATGTTCATTCTTACAAAAAAACAAAAATTATATTTTGACTTATGTAAAAAGTTTTTTAATGATTAATAAAACTTTTATAATACTTATATTGTCCTTCAAAATTTTTTTACTTTGGTTTCAACTTTAGTTACTAGGCTTACGCCAAAGAGTGGAAACTATCCCAAACAGATTGATATTCAAATTAATACAAAGTTTAAAATTTAAAATGCATATGTTTTTTCTCAATAAATTTTTTCCATGTATACTCTCAACAATCTTCTTAGCAACATTTAATCACTCTCAATCTCCATAAGTGCTTAATAAAGTAGTTCTTCACCTTTACCCTAATTTAGACTTGATTAAATCTTAATATTCAAGAGTTAAACTCAAACTTAAAGAGAGTCTTACTAATTAATAGTTAAACTCAAACTTATTCTCTTACTTGGGCAAATCTTAGAAATATTTTCTAATTTCAAAAACAAATTTTGAGATTTAAAAAAGTTGCTAGATTCTTTGTATACACATTGCCTTGTAATATTTATTCACATATATTTATATTCATTATATTTGAATTAATTCTAAGATTAAGATAAATATGATTTCACTATGATTGACAGTGTTTTTAAAAATCATTTTTTGTTTAAAAATATTTTTGAAGAAGGATTGAGTGTCTGATAAAGTTTAGGAAATATTTTTAATAATTTTAAAAATCACTTATATTCTTGTATAACATTTTTATGATTGTCTTCAAAACACTTTAAAAGAAAAACATTTTTAATTAAAATACTTTCGAGTATAAATATTATAAAACGAAATTTTACAAATTTTATTAAGATTTAAATTTTATAAATTCTTTTTGGTCTTTTGGGATACAAGAGAATATCAAAGAAAGGAAAAAAATAAATAAATATATTCAAATTCATTTATTTAGTTTATTGTAGCAATTATAAAGAAAAAATAAATATAATGAAAATAATTTAAAAGTTTATATTTTTTTTCAAAATTTTTAATAAAATGAATTTTTTTATTAAATTAGATATTTTCTTTGAATTTGTTTCTCCACATTCTATTTTCCTTCATCTTCTATGTTGCCCATTTTCCTTCAAAATTTCCTTGAAAATTAAATTCAAAACTTGCTAGGAAACGAAAGCAGGAGAATATGGATTCTGAAATTGGGCCAGTGAGTGGATATTGCAAACCGGGTTTGGCCCATATAATGAAGACTTCATAAAAAAAAAAAAAAACTCGGCCCATTATCTATACGAACAATAATGAATTCGGTTCCGAGTCGACTCACCAACTCAGTCCACTTCGTAAAAGCAAAAGAGGTTTCTTGAGGGAAGGGAAACAGAAGTCGAAACCTAGATCCATTTATTCAATCTTCAAATACCCGGAAAGATATATGAACGTGAGTTGCAGGGTCTGATCACAGCTCTCCGATTTTTTAATACGACGTCGTTTACTGAGCAGCTCTTCCTTTGTTCTCTATGCAGTTGATGGATTCGACTCATTCCAACCCCATGCCGCTGTGCTCTCAAGCAGACTCCCAGAGGACTCTGTACGTTCCATTTCTGATCCGTTTGGAAATTTATGGATTTGGGCTCTTCTGATTTTAAAATGTGGTTCTAGGGTTTTGATTGTTTGGTGGGAAGATTTTTATTTTGCTGAGGAAGGTGATGATTTGTTGAGGTTTGGTACAGGACTCTGTACCCGTATGTTACTGGAACATCTGTGATTGCCGTTAAGTACAAAGATGGAATCCTTATGGCTGCTGATATGGGAGGTTGGCTGCTAAACCCATAAACGCAACATTGCATTTTTTTTTGGGGGGGGGGGGTTATTTTTAATTTAGGTTGTTCTCAATTTTGAGAAAATGAAGGGAAAACGAAGAAAAACATGACTACGAGTTTTTCTGTTTCTAAACACTCGATTCAGATCAACTGAGCCAATCGTTTTTCTACTGGGTCTTAAACAATGAAAAATAAAATTATTATTTTCTACTTTCTCTCATTTTCTCTGTTACCAAATGGGTTCTGGCCTTTTGATATATTCTACTGTAAATACATGGGAAAATTCTATTCAATTTCACTCTGTTTCAAAGTTGATTATGTTCTCCTGTGGAAGTACTTCTGCTTATCCCAAGCTTGCGAGCGTTGAATTGTGGTTGAGTGGTTTCTAGCATTATCAATAAGCCCTCTGTTATATACTGGTAGTTCTGATGTTTTTTTTTTTTTTTTTTTGAATACAGACTTGGTTGTGGTGTAGGCATTGTAATCGCTGCTTGCCTTGTGTTTTTGATGAAAAATGCTTTTTTTTTTCCTTTTTTCCTATTAATGCATAAGGTTGTGGTTATAGACATTTCTAGGAAGTAAGCATTAATATGGCCCCATTAGCAACCAGCTTAAGAACTGGTTAAATTAGTAAACACTATCTCTTTAAATTTGTCTAGGCAAGATGAAATTGATAAGTTTGATTACAATAATTTATTAGAAAAGTTCCATCATATAGGCATTGTATATTTGATCTTGTGGTGGAAGAGAGTAAAGCAAATCTGACTTGTTTCTAGAACTACTGCAAGTTGGGATTTTGGGCTGAACTTCTTCAATCTCAATTTTGTGTTTGCCTTGGCCCTGAAAGGCTTTGTATTTTTCTCACCCGGAAAAAACTTGCCCACATTGGATCATAGGGGAACTCCCAAAGGCAGGATTGGCTGCAAGAGAAGTAATTAGAATAGGCCCTGAGAGGCTTTGTATTTTTTTCACCAATTACTTTTAAGAGTCTTTAACTGTTTTATTGGGGAGACTAAATGACTAACTTACTATTGCTACATAGAGCGATTAAAATGCATAGACTAAAATTTTATCTAAAACCTATGACAATTTACAAATAACCACCATGTTGTGGATCAAGATTAGCTTTATCAGGGATTGTATATGTTGACCATAGCATATCACACGCACTATCCTCTTGTTCTTCCAGGCTACAATTAACATTGTGGATGCGATGTAGATCATTAGTTATGAGAAATATGATTCTGTTGAATCGTTTGTACTGTTTCTGAAATAAAATCAAATCAAAGTTTTAAAAGAACTCTTATATGTGCTGTTTGATTTTTAGGGACACATTTGAAAAGAAATGAAAGCTGAATTTTATTACAGTTACCCCGGAGTGGCTTTGTGAGGTTCCAGTCAAGTTTCCTTTTCCTGTCTCTTCTCACAAATCAGGAGGCACAGCAGGAAACCATAACCGATCCGATAAGATCATCTACCTTATGACTTTAAATTGTTAACTCTAGAAAAATGGTATGGCATTTTGTAAGGGAAAATATCTAATTAGGTGGCTTCAATGGAAAATCCTATCTTTTGATTTTATATCAAAATAACGTAGTGGCTGATTTGGAGGATAAGATGGCCTATAAGTATGCTAAAGATGGAAGATTCTTTGCGAAATCATACTATAAGGTGCTGATCTTGATTCATAGAAAATCTTTGCTTGGGAAGTAGATTGGAGAAGTTTCTTACTGTGGACCAGCTTCAGCAAAAGGGAGGATATTTGCTAATTGGTGTTTTTTGTATAAGCAGGAAGAGGATTCAGCTAATAATTTAATTATCCAGTGTGAAATATTTGCCAATTGATCATCTTTCATGATTTTCCGTTTTTTTTTTCATTCATTTTTTTTTCTCCCTTTTCTGTTTTCCTTAGTTGTATTTGTTAAATGTGTGTTTCTTCAATGATAATTCGCTTAACCTGCCTTAGTGATTGCTTCTATCTATTTTTCTGCAAATGCCTTTGCATAATTGTTGATGTTTCCCTGAAATATTTGTGGTTTAGAATCTTCATAACACTTTCAGATTGTAATACTAACTGGTTCTATGAATCCCAATTCGTGACAAAGTTGCTTATTTGTTATCCTCACATTACAGGTTCTTATGGGTCTACCCTTCGTTACAAGAGTGTGGAGCGAATGAAGCCTATTGGAAAGCACTCTCTTCTTGGAGCAAGTGGAGAAATAAGTGATTTCCAGGAGATTTTACGCTATCTTGATGAACTTATGTAAGCAGTAGCTGCTTTTACTTGCATGAAAGCAACAAATAGCTAAACCTTATTCCTTCTTATTACTTTTGGCCTATGCTAATATACAAGCTTCAAGTTAATTATGATTTCTGGTTTTGGATGTTTTACTATTGCAGCTTGTATGACAATATGTGGGATGATGGGAACTCTTTGGGGCCTAAGGAGGTGCACAGCTACTTAACTCGGGTGATGTACAATAGGCGCAATAAGTTCAATCCTCTGTGGAACTCACTTGTCCTTGGTGGTGTAAAAAATGGACAGAAATATCTTGGCACGGTAACCTTGAATTCCCTGACATTCTTTGTTATGATGCTCTGTGGCAAGTTATCAGCATTTGGGGGATATGACTTGTATTTATGATTATGAATCTTATCCAGGTTAGTATGATTGGTGTACATTTTGAGGACAATCATGTGGCAACTGGATTTGGAAATCACCTTGCACGACCAATTCTTCGTGATGAGTGGCATGAAGACTTGAGTTTTGAAGATGGTGTTAAGTTACTGGAGAAGTGCATGCGTGTACTCCTGTATCGAGATAGGTCTGCTGTCAACAAGCTTCAGGTGTGGCTCTATCTTTATGTGGTTTGCTTCATGGTTCATGTAGTCCTTGGTGCCCTTTACTGAGTTGACTAATTAGGTTCTGCAATTATCTGCTTGGAGATTGCTCTCATGAATGACTTCTCAAAGGGATAGTTTGTTTGGCTAAGTTCTTTTACTTTTGTGTGACTTATCAAACTGCAACCCGTATTTATTTAATAAATGTTTCCCAATGTGTTCATGGTTTTTTGTTAGCCATTTTCATTTGTGAAATTTTAATTGGATATCAGAGGATGTTCATGGGGGTCAAGAAAACCTTCCAATCATTCTTTGCTTATTTCTTTACCTACATCGTCTGAAATACCTATCTAGCTTCTTCTATTTTCAATCACTCTACCATCTTGTTTTTTTCCTTTTGTAATTTTTTGAAAAAATTTTCAGAACTTCCTTCAAAATCTTAAAGGAATTATTTGGTGAACCTTGTTCCCACCAAGTTTGAACCCTCTCTCTCTTTCTCTCCCACAATTTGTTAAACCACTTGATTTGAAGGCCAATGGATAGTTTAAAATCATCTCTTTAAACTACATTTTGACCAATCAGCCAAACTTTATTTGGGGGAATCGAGATACATTTTTTTTTTTAGGCAAATTATGGGTATATTTGTGGCACAATGTATTTGTGGTGCCTATCAAAAAAGGAGCACTACTCTAGGTCATGACAATTATGGAGTCACATTCTCCCCCTTGCTTCCATGCAAGTAAATATAATATAAAGGTGGTGCTTATGGATTCTCCAATTTTACTAGGAGTTTGAAGAGATTGACTTATGTTTAAGAATATGTGATTGTTATCTTGTCATGATTGGTGTCAGTTTAAGTTTTTCATGTTAATCTTAGTTGTTATTGGAGGTTGTTTATTTAAGAGAATGTTGTTGACTTCCTTAGTTTTGTCAAATTCAATGCCCTAGACACTAAATGTTTGTTGGATTAAAAAGGGTGAAAAAAATTAGATATTTGTATGTCATCATTGTACATGTGGTCTGCATGGGTGACTTGCTTCTAAATCAGAACAATTGTTTGCCTTAAAGTGTTGAAACTGAGTTAATATAAACTAAGATAATTGTCTGATATGGTTTTCCTGTAAATCATTCTCTTTCAGATAGCAAAAATAACAGAAGAAGGTGTAACCATTTCTCAGCCTTACTCCTTGAAGACTTTCTGGGGATTCTCTGCTTTCCAGAATCCAACTGTGGGTGCTGAAGGATCTTGGTAGGCAGCCAGCTGCATAGCTTCTTAAGATTCAGATCTTCCAGTAACAGATGTCGGTTAAGATACATGAAGCTGCCAAGTATGGGCTAAATTTGAAAGTTGATTTGTCTTTATGTTTTGGAAGGCAAATGTTATGGTTTGTTGAACTCATCTGTATGTTTACTGCTAAATAGTTTTGAAGATGGGCTGTTGGATTATTAGAACAAGAGATTCCTTGAAATCATTAAACTTTGCTTATCATTATATTTGGCCTTTTTTGTTTGAAATGGTGTTATTCATCAGTTAAATGTATTTTTGGAGGATATTGATTTCTTTAGTTCAAATCCTCAATCCTCAATGCTCAATCCTTTAATGAGGGATGTTTCTCAGTCAAACAATGCATAGCTAAAATTGTATCAGGATTGAGGCTGGTATAGGGGCTTTTAGCTAAGGGTTTTCGTTTGAGGGTTGAGCAGAAAAGTGGTTTGGATTTAGAATTCTCTCCAATGTCAAGAAATATTGTGTACATAATGTTGGATTCTGTATTGTAAAGCAGAGAATCAAACTGTGGGTGCTGAAGGATCTTGGTAGCCAGCCAGCTGCAAGTACAACAAATATTTGGCCTGAAAAGAGTGATGTGTGTGCATTTGAATCGCCATCTCTTTCTAAGCCATGCTGTAGATGCTGTATTTGATGATTGAAGGTGAGGATATTTTGCCAAAAATGCTAAGCGACATGAGACTCTGGCCCCTTTCCTAAGCCAAGGTATCGTAAAGGATTTAGGAGACCCAGCATCAACTGGGAGAGGGACACTACAGCAGACTGGATGGGTAGGAGTTGGAGCAGAGAGATGCCCCGATAAAATCTCTTGGACCACCTGAGGGAGCTCACCAGGGCTCTTATCTAGGTGCTGGGAATGGAGGGCAGAAGCAAATCTGGCATGGGCTTATTGCGAACACTAGCATATCATAGGCAACCCTTCTGAACTCTTTTAACTTCCAAACTCGTTGACTGAGAAGGAAAATCATTACAGCTCTTCTACATATTGCAATTCTATTGTGAACCCATCTCCTCATAAACATGCTTAATATCATTAAGAAAATTCTTGAACATCTTCCAATGGTATCTTATATATATTACAGTACAATGTTTAATAAAGCTTTTCCCATCCTGCTATTCTAGTGGGCAGTGGGCTAGCCCAGTTTTTTGGAGGACGTGCACTGAATAACTTTAGGCATTTACGAGCGCAACCATTGCTGACAGCCTGCTGTACTCCTAGCTCCAGCTGGCTACCTTTTGCCAGATTTTCTTCTTCAAGTGGGCACCTTGTTATGAAAAAGATATTCATTATTGCTTGAATGTGAAAGTAGCAAGTTCGCCATTTTTACTATTGGGTATATTTGATGGCTCCAATTCCATCAAATGGGGAAAAAAAAATCATATGATTGTATGCTATCCAGATCTTATAAAACGCTCAGAGTCTTGATCATTTCTAGCTTGTTCTGCTTGAGATTCAGCCCATTCACAACAAACAAAAATACATACAGATCTTACCTTGAATGAGTTCCGCTAAGAAGTTCAATGCCTTACTCCTCATCCGAATTTACCAGCATTAGTCAATGAGGCTTCAATAAGCTCGAAGCGTGTGAAGACTCATTTTGGATTTGAGTAGGTTGCAGTGGTAGGGGCTTGAGAGATCTATCCGAGAAAATAAGAAACCATGGCTTATGGCTTATTGGTCTGCAAGAGATGCTAAAATAGTAGGAGAAGATGTTCCTCAGCCCCAAAAGTTTTGCATATTCCATATCTTCAAAAGCTGAACACATGATCAGCCTATCCATAGTCCCATCTTTACCTGCAAGAGGAGTATACTCTCTTAGCTTGCCAAGAAAACTGAGAACAAAGAACTTAAAAAGAAACACGACACCTACCTTGAAACTCTACATATATCCTCTGCCCAGCTCCCCAGTTGACTTATTTACACATGAAAGGTTTCCTATGCAGGAGAAATGATGCTGGCGCCTAGCCCTCGAATGGACATGGGCGACGGCGTCATCTCTCCTGCGAAGAGAACCTTTCTCTGCATCTTTTGGTAGGATCACTGGAATCTTTATCTTGCAGAGGCCATTTATTTATAGATCACATATGCTGCTTCTATCCAGACTATTTCCAACCAAACAGGCCTACAAGGCCCTCAATTATCATTGATCCTCGAGCACACATTATTGAACAGACGGGTTCCCTGCTATTTATGTTCTTTTATGTGGCTACGATTTTGAACCTCCCAAGAGATGGATCACTTATCTCCCATATTTTAGGTGATGTCACCCTCCGTACGTCAGTGGCTGCTCCACATATTTGCAGTCTTACTTTTCTACAAAAGAAGGGTCATACGAGACAGACAAAAGCAAAAGGGGTGCCTTCGTTCCCTTCATCATTACAATTGCTTATCATGCTGCAGTCTCTATGTTCTCATAACAAAACAGACAATATCATTGTTAGCCCACTCCTAAACAGTTAAGCACATGCATTTTTCCTCTACTTTGAGCACCATCTTTTGAATGTGGCACATGGATTGGAAAGCAAAAAACTGCTTCACTTTGTGCTTACCACTTCTCTTTTTCTTCCAAGGATGGAAAATTCGGCCGCTATTATTGACTTAAGGCATTTGCTCCAAATCATCAAATCATCATTTAAGGTGAGAAAAAAAGGAATAGGTTGTGATGCTTTTGTTAGGAGGCTGGTCTTCATCATCCATTATCTCAGCAGTCTTGAGTTTCCACTTGTAAGCATAGGGACAGACAGCTGAATTATTGCAGACTTTATACTGTTTGCCTAGAAATACTGTGGAAATCAGATGGAATGAAATGGGTATTCTCTCAAACAGTTTTGTCGTAAAACAAAGAAGGGAAAATGCATAAAACAAGTGAGACTGATGAGAAAGTTCTCTTCTTGTATTCAACAGTCACTTCCATACTGTTCTTTCCTGTTCGAATTATGATTCATTTTATTGCCATTGACATGAACAGCTGCTTCCATATGCTATGGCTTAAAGGGTAGTATCCACTCTTTTTTCCTCTTGGATCATATGAACTTATCTTTCATCATAATTTGTTAGGCCATATTTATTCATCAATAACCAAATGAACATTGAATTTCTCCACATTCTTTCAACTGAATTTTGCTCACATGGTCTAATGTTTCTCAATTATTTTTCCAATAATGATGAAGACATGATCCTTTTGTCCTGTTCTCGCCAATTTGTTCACATTTTCTCATATTGTGTACCTTCTTCTTGACTTAAAGAGCTTAGTCCTCGTGAGCTTGAACACGCATCTAAAGTGCTCCAAATATCATTTTATAAATGCTCCTAGGCCTTAGCTTAGATACTAATTATGTGATATCCCACATCAAATAGGATAGGAAAAAAAGTTTTAACTTTATTAATAAATTTTTTTTAACATTGTAGATGCGTTTTAAGGCTGTGAGACCTCTTAAGCTCAAAGCAGATAATATCTATTAAATTATGAGCGAGTTGTTATAAATGATATTAAAGTCAATCCTCTACCTAGACCTAGATGTAGACCTTTGTTTGTTCGACTTTGTAAGGTGTATCTATCTATTTGGCTTCACAATCTTTTGAGACACAATGAATTGTGTTTTCATGGAAGGTGATTGTGATATCCTACATTAAATAGGGGAAAATTTTCCTACTACATGTATGAATTACTTTTAACCTTGTATATGCATTTTAAAGTTGTGAGTACCTTTTGGGTTTAGAGTAAACAATATCAACATAGTTAGGATCGAGTTCTTATAATGACTTGAATTCAAATCTCCTAAATCAAATGATCTTGCTATAAATTTTGAGTCTTTTTTAGCCTTTTTGGTGTCTAATATTTGCTGCTTACACCAACCTTCTCTACCAGAAACTGGCAGCCATGCGCATTGTGTTCTTCACTGGTATTTTGAAATATGTTCTTGTGTTCATATGGTTTGGAATTAGTCCTATTTCTTGGGTGGCATGTGGGGGCTTTTTGCCTGGTCTAGGCTCAGCCCATCAGACCAGAGCTTCCAAGGGATAGGACCTTTTTCCAACAGAGACAAAGTTGCTGCTGAAGGCACTTGGGGCCATATTTTCCATGACAAATGGTTCCCTGCTAGCAGCTTATGGGTAGACCTCAGTTGTCATCTCAATGAAAACTGTTGCTTATGCATGTATATGATACTAACCTTTTTGAAGAGATTTGATGTGGATAGTAGATAACATATACATCTGGCTTAAATTATGCTTGATCACCCAAGATTCTTGTACCGAAGTTCAAATTCTTACTCTCCAATTACTCAATGCCATGGCCCATCACTTTCCTTGAATGAAGTCCAAATTGTACTTCTTTTTTCCTTCTTCAATAGGCTATGTAAAAGTTATGCAGAAAATCTGGGTAAGATTATGGAAATGCAACTAAATCCCAAGTTGGGGGCTGGTTCGAATTAGCATTAGAATAGTTGAGTGCTGACCAATCCAGTAGCATTTTTGTGATTCAGATTTTCACTTTCTCCATGATAATCCATTGATTGAACCTGGGCTCATATCAATACTCACTGCAGGGAATATAGATTTTCAAGTGGTATGGAAAGCAACAGGATATCTATAAGTTGTGAACCTATCCATTTCATGTTAATAAACGTAGTGATGGAGACAGCTTCCTAGTAGGTTCTTTGAACACTACCCAAAAAGCTTTACTTTATATTCACCAATCCACTATACTATGATTTAGAAGTGTCAACCCTTATAATTGGCCTTCTGTCCATTCATGTGGAGCCAAGATGAGTGACCTCTGAATAATGGTTGAGGCTTGAGAGAGTACAAAAATGCGATGCCTCTGTAGATACTACAAGTTTCTGTTATTCAAAGAGGCTGATGAGGTTACAAACTTACAACGAATAATTAGCTTACTTAGCCAAATTATTGATGACATTGACGTTGATAACACATGATTGTTTCGAATTGCAGAAGGCAGAATGCAGAGACTTTTGGAATTTGGGAACAATAAGACCATTGGTGTGATATTGGATGAGGAAAAAGTTTTTTGACACTACATATACATGAACTCTTGACTTTGTAGATGCGTTTTAAAACTGTGAGGGCCTATTAGCCCAAAATAAACAATATCTACATGGTTGAAAGTGAGACGTTATAAATGATATCAATCTCTTCCCATGGGACATAATGAGGATTTTGTGGACAGAAATTTGGCTAGTTATAAAATTTATACATAATCATAATGTATGGACTGTAAGATTTGCTAAGGAAGAACATCAAAATAGGCCACGGGCCACTGCAATAACGCCAGTGCCTTGTCACCATCCCCACCATTACTGCCTTATTTTCTGAGACACATTTGTGGTGCATAAGAGATCTAAAGGGATTATCAGAAATGTAGGTGAAAGTAATGGCCTCACACTCAACATTACAAGGCTTGAAAAGTAAACCCATTGCAATCAAATGAAGTTAGGTGCCTTGAATTCAAATTTACAGTCAAGACACCTTTAATTCAAATGCCTAATTATTGAAGCTGATTAGTAAGATAGTCTACGGCAAAACTTATCTTCCGTCCTCCGTCTTATTTCTGGCCCTATTTGTCAAGCCACTAAAATTAATACTTTTTATGTGGTGCATTAATACATAGCTACATAATATAAGTCACCCACAGTTGAATATGCAGGCTTCAAGTATGTACTATGTTCCCCTCTGGTGATGAACTCCACTAAGAAAATGCTGACTGAACCTTGCTGCATTCCACCTATTTTCAGTACATGAATTTAATGTACCGGCTTTATGATTTGCTGAAGGCTGCTGCTTAAGGGAGACAGCCTGTTGTATCTGGTGTATCTCTCTGTATATTTTTTAGCTCATGTTCATAGATAATGGGTTACCATATGGCTGAACACCATCTTCATTTTTTTCCTCTAATGAAACCATCTTTTTGTATAACCAAACAAAAAGGAAAATCAAAGGAAGATGCCATGCCTATCTCTCATGCTTCCTAGCTTTCAGAATTTAACTCCTGTAGCCCATTGGGGAACATGCCAAATTTTCCAAGGGACAAACTTTTCACGTCCCTTCTTGTTTGTTTTCTTTTTCCCCCTTGTTTTTACTCTGCATACCTTGTAGGAGGGATCTAGGGTAAATCCTCCACTAGCTTAATGGATTCAATATATATAGAAGTCCTTGGTATAACATAGTTTGTTTCATGGTTTAATACTGATACTGATATACACATAAGCTTAAATTAGTCTTCCCAATCACTGCTGCTACTTCTAGGGTCCATGACTTTAATTTGTGGAATCTTCTTCACCGCCACCAACAGCCCCCCCGGCCCACGGCCTCCAAGTGCTCCTACTCTCTCACGGAGATTTAGGAATGAATAACAAAAAAAAAAAAAAAATGCTACAAGAACCGAAAATCCTAGATTACTTCATCCCCTTGGACAAAAATTTCTTATGAAATACCCTATAGAGAATTAAACCGAATTCCTAATATGTGAGAAACAAAAAATAGAGAAAACACACGTTAAAGAAAAAACAATCACACGTATAAGACAATATTTACATGGTTCGGCAATTTGCCTACGTCCACGGAGTTGTAGGGATATCACTATTATTAGGGAAGAATATAGAGTACAACTACAGCGGCTACAATATTTTATCTCTATATATAACACAGCAACTATACCACATTAAAAAACCCTAATTACAAAAGGTGGTTCTACAATGGGCTAAACGGGCCCAACAAGTCTTGGTAAATCTCCCATTAAAAAGCCATGCAATACTATTCGGGTCAAGTCGTCAAACTAGATCAAACAAAACTAGACTCCACAAAACCTAACAATACCCAATGTACTAATCTAGCTACTTTTGTGTGGTATATTTTAGACAAAAATGACTTAATTAGCTTTTCAAAAAATACAAGGTATCTTCTTCTGTAAAAAAGTAAAGATCCACTATCTTGATCCCGACACTTTAGCATATACATTTATGGGCACTGTAATAATACAGAGGGACCACATGTGGTTCATGAATCCTCTTCATCATACTTAAACAACAAGGCACCTACAATAAATGTGGTGATTTTGATTCATGGTCCACGGGAGGGGAATTAACCCAATGTGAAGAGGAAAAGTGGATTCTTTTATATGAGCATAAAGTGAAATAAGACAGGCAAGGAAGGAGAGCCCACACGCCTAACCATGAGGAGGCGCCTTCCTTCCCACAAAGTTGAATCAGTATACTCTCTTTTTCACAGTCCACGCCCTTCACTCTATGCCTCAGAAAAAGTGAGGTGGTATCCCCTTCCAAGTCACATAAATTGCTTGATTTAAATGCTTATCTAGAGCATATCAATACATTTCCTAACATAAATTCCAAAGCCAAAACCACATAAAACCTAAAAAGAGGGAAAAAAAAAAGGTTAAAAAGAAAAAAGGAAAGAAAGATACTTCTCTGCTCTTTCTTCCCTCTTCTCCGCCAAAGAAAATGCAATCCTTAAACCTCCATGGAAGCTATGGTCTTCCCCTCTGTGTTTCAGGGATCACTCATCGTCACACCGTCTCTGATGAGTATGTTTCTCTCCTCAACTCTCTCTCTATATATGCAATGCATTTTTTCATTTTTTTTCCCCTGTCTTTCTTTGGGTTGTCTTTGCAGGATGGCAGATCATGACAGAAGAAGGGAGGCCATGAAAAGGAAAATATCTCAAGCTAGAGAGAGCGTGCACACAAATCAAGAAATGGGTATTGGGAGAAACTATGGAAGAGAGGTTGAACAGATCAAAGAAGGTGAGGTTGATGAAGATCATGATCATTACCGCCCTTGTTTGGCTTGCACAGCTAAAGCTGCATAGTTTTCTTCCTGAATCAAAATTGTTGCAAGACCTTCCCTTCTGGGATTCCTTGAGTTACATCTCTTTATCAATTTATGTATGGATTCATCCCCTGTTGGGCTCTTCATTTCTATGATCTTGGTTTTGGTGTGTTCTTCTTCTAGTTTTCCTTACGGAACCCAAAATTCTAGACATAGGGAGTTGATTTGAGGGCCTCAAAGGGCACATTATTGTCAAGAGGAGATAATTTCTTTCTTTCCAAACATAGGATATGGCATAGTCATAGACCCTAAAATTTTAACTCATGAGAATCATAAACATAAAAACCCTACTTGCTAAATATGTATAGATCCAAAACAATGAAACTGGTTTCCTTTGCTGACAATTGCAGTATTAGTCTACAAGGCACTTCTTCCCTCAGAAACCTCCAGGGGTAGATGAGAGATCAACTTTAGGTGTAACTGTGTAAGGTTAAGGTTAACAGTGGAGTGAAATAAAATGAGGATAGATAACATCCAACTGCCCCACCAGACAAAAAATGAAATAAGTTAATGGAGAAGAGAGTGACATTAAATAATTGGGATGGCAACAATTGAAAAGAAGTCGACAGGTATGCCACCAGAACAAGACAAAACATATCCACCGGGTCTTCCCCATCAAGCCATTCTATGGACATTTGATTTGGTTTAAGGAAGGCACAGTAAATAAATCCCATATTTATATTAGTTTATCTTCACTGATGAAAAATGAGGAACAGGTACAGATTCCAATTCCAAAAGGATACCAACTTGAAGGATAATTCTAATGCCGTGACAATAAATATGAGGGCTGTTGAGAGGAAAATATTAAAGAAAGGTTTCAAGATGAGGATATTCCACCACGTTAATCTGACAACTTATATATTAAAATCCTAAATTGGATCCAAACCAGATGCAAATACCTTATTTTAATCCTTACCCATTTAACCACAGGCTGGAGAAGAAGGGGTGAAAGAAAGGTATTGGCAAAACAAGAGAAGACCAACTGTGTGAATCTTCTGGATTTATGAATGGGGTTGCGGCTCAACAAAAGAAAATAGAATATATCTGAATTATCCAAGTACTGTCCCTGTGGAAGGACACTAGGGAGTCAGAGACTACCTCTTGAGCAGTATGTTTGCCAAGGCATGACAGAAAGTGGAAAAATTGGAACAAGGGCGATGATGGGGAGAGGTTTTACGCCTAGATGACAAGCATGAAGAAATTCATTGCTCTTTTAAGTCTTATCCTAATTTATAAGTTTTTTAAATCATATCAAATTTCTGTACCAACAAAGAGTCAGATACAAAAAATAACTGAAAGAGAAAAGGGCCTTTTTTTTATCTTAGTACCTACCAAAGCAACAATAATCATAAAAAGGCCGATTCCTATCCTATGATATAGAATCAAAATGCGTCCACTTATTATTATTTTTTCTTCTTTTTTAATTATATTTATTTCACCTCGAAATACGAGGTATTCAAGACCATGATAATAAATTAGAAATTAAACGGACATAGGCACCATACCGTAACGGTTGGAAGTTGGAGACGTGTTATGTATTTATGTTGATGGTCATTGACAGTATTGACTTGGGGTTGGGTTGTTGGGACGAGACAACCAAATCAAAAGCCTCATTTCGAAACCGGATCCAAACCCGAATAACTTAAATGTCCTAACGAGAGATTTAAATCTTCCACGAGGCAGAAACCAATAAATAAACTAAGAACAGTTGATTAAAAACCAAAATATCCGGAGTAAAAGACACAACAAAACTCTTGAGCCGCTTAAGGAAAAACCGAAAGCACCTCGATCAAAAGAGGACACGACACAACATGACAATGACAAAGGAAAAGCAAAGGACTCAACCAGTTATCTGCCACCGCCTATCAAGAACCCAGTTCTGGGACAGGCTACCCAAGGAAGAAGGCAGAAAACTATGACGCACAAAATAAAGCGGAGGACCTATGACAGTAGTAATAGATAAAATGTTTTCACGACAAATCATTTTATTTTGATGATAGGAGGCTTCCTCTGTTGAGCTCCCATTGCGCACGCTTCACTTCTTCTTGGCTGCAGACTTGGTGACCTTGGCTCCAGATGGATCCTTCTTCTCCACGCTCTTGATGACTCCAACAGCAACAGTCTGACGCATGTCACGAACAGCAAAACGACCAAGTGGGGGATACTCGGAGAAAGTCTCCACCACCATGGGCTTGGTTGGAATCATCTTAACAAACCCTGCATCACCATTCTTCAAGAACTTGGGCTCCTTCTCAAGCTCCTTGCCAGATCGCCTGTCAATCTTGGTCAGTATCTCAGCAAACTTAACAGCAATGTGGGAGGTGTGGCAGTCCAGAACAGGGGCATAGCCATTTCCGATCTGACCCGGGTGGTTCATGATGATGACCTGGGAGGTGAAGTTGGCTGCCTCCTTGGCAGGGTCATCCTTGGAGTTGGAGGCAACAAACCCACGCTTGAGATCCTTCACAGCAACGTTCTTCACGTTGAAGCCAACATTGTCACCAGGCAAAGCCTCTGGGAGAGACTCATGGTGCATCTCAACAGACTTCACTTCAGTTGTCAGTCCAGAGGGGCCAAAGGTCACCACCATACCGGGCTTCAGGACACCAGTCTCCACACGTCCCACTGGGACAGTTCCAATCCCACCAATCTTGTACACATCCTGAAGAGGGAGTCGCAGTGGCTTGTCTGTGGGCCTCTTGGGCTCATTGATCATGTCCAGGGCCTCAAGAAGAGTTGGGCCCTTGTACCAGTCAAGGTTGGTAGACCTCTCTATCATATTGTCACCCTCAAAGCCAGAGATGGGGACAAATGGAATCTTATCAGGGTTGTATCCAACCTTCTTCAGGTAGGAAGAAACTTCCTTCACGATTTCATCGTACCTTGCCTTGGAGTACTTGGGTGTTGTGGCATCCATCTATTAGTTACAAAACAACAATGCAAAATATTAGTTGAAGATCATTCATAGAATAGTGCAATTGGAAAAGGGATATCAGAAATGTAAAAGAACTAAGTTTCACCTTGTTACAGCAGCAAATCATCTGCTTCACACCAAGGGTGAAAGCAAGTAGCGCATGCTCACGGGTTTGTCCATCCTTGGAGATACCAGCTTCAAAACCACCAGTGGTGGAGTCAATAATGAGGACAGCACAATCTGCCTGTGAGGTACCAGTAATCATGTTCTTGATGAAGTCCCGATGGCCAGGAGCATCAATAACAGTGCAGTAGTACCTGGTGGTTTCAAACTTCCACAAGGCAATATCAATGGTGATACCACGTTCACGCTCAGCCTTCAGTTTGTCCAACACCCAGGCATACTTGAAGGACCGCTTGTTCATTTCAGCTGCCTCCTTTTCAAACCTCTCGATAACACGCTTGTCAATACCTCCAAGCTTGTAGATCAAGTGACCAGTGGTGGTCGACTTGCCAGAGTCGACATGGCCAATGACGACAATGTTGATGTGAACCTTCTCTTTACCCATTGTGGATTCCTAAAAAGATGCTGTGGTGAAAAATAAACTTGAGTTATTTTTTTCAGATAAATATTTCTGGAAACCACACCCTCTCAAAAAGAAAGGAAGTCCTTTGTATGTGCATGCAGTGTGAGACATGGGAAGGGGATTATGTTGGGCAGCAGTCAATATATATTTTGTCCAAAAAGAGGCACATGTTACAACTAGAAATTTATTAAACAAAACACATGACAATTAGCTACTTAACAATGAAATGAGAATGTGACGTAACAAAAAGAATTTTTATATAAGATCTAAAAAAATAGAATTTTGATAGGATAAATTGCAATTGAAATTTTGAATCACAAAGAAATATGTTCAACTCAACTTGGAAATTGGCAAAAAGATTTTTTTTGAACCAGGGACTTCATGTTTGTAAAACAGAGACTAGAAAAATCAATAACATGGCTCAAGCTTAAACCAGGACAGGGACATCAGTACCATTTTTTAACCAAAAAGGGAAACAAATTAATTAAAAGGCATAAACTTCCATTAATAAGGAATAAAAACCAAAAAACAAGAAATTCCACATAAACCACGATACCTTTAAAAGATTCAATGCAGTTCCACAATAAAAGATATAGCTCATTATAAAAGGTGCTACGCTTTCACAGACTTAAAAGAGCCATTACAATTCTATTATGAAACTTATAGCCCCTTGTCAGATTTGAACCGATGCAATACACCTTGAAATGGTTTAACTCTACCAGTGAGTTAAAGGGCTATTTTTCAATTTTTGGTAAAAAAAAAGAAAAATCCTCTACTATATTGCAATCCATTGGTAACACCTTGAGATGGTGTTACTCTTATCTCCGAGGCATCGTTCCGTAAATATAATTCAGAGGTTTCCATCCCTTCAAAACTAAACATTCTCAGTGCACAATTTCAATCCTTAATGGACAGAGAAAGATGAGGAAAGAAATGCAATATAATATTGGTGGTGTAAAATAGCAAACGAAAAGGACCATCAAAATATCAAAGGATATTTTATTTATCTTCTATTTTTGCAGTCAAAAAATTTTATTTCGTATTTTACAAAATTTTCTCAACACTCAGACCACTCAAAGGACAGATCCGAACAAGATCAACAGCAAAATCCAATTGCTAACAACAAATCTAGACTTAACACTGTTCATACACATACTAAGAACGAATAGCTCAACAAACAAAGCCTTTCAAACACCCGATCTCAATCGATTCGATCTTTTTAATTAAAAAACTTTGTTTTCGAAAAGACAAAAACTTAAACCATTCTTTCTGCATCTTTTAATCAAAAGAACAAAAACATAAACACAACAATTGTATCCAGAACAGATCTGAATCACAAACAACAGATCAATAACCAACAATAGGCAGCTCACAGAAACCAAAACAAAAGAAAAACCGATCAAAACACCACAGAAATAACAAATCGAACTACAAAATCATCAAATCCAAATCAAAAGCAAAAAGAAGCAGAAGAAAAAATCGAACCTTCAGAAGGAGATATCGTGCTAAAACCCTAGCCGCAGCGAGAGAACACAGCAAACAGAAGAGGGTATGTGGGAGAGACGAGAGGTGCAGGATAGGCTTTGGGTGTATTTATAGGCGACGGCTAGGGCTTTGCAAGACGTGTGATTACACAAATACCCTTCATTTTCTTTATATTGACTAGAGTCAATGGCGGCGTTATAGAAAGCATCCTACCGAAAGTACCGATTTGGTTTCACACTTCTAGAGCGTAGGTTAAAAATAAGCCCTTTACCCAAACAAATATCCATTTTGAACAATTTAAAATTATCTCTTTCTCCATCGCATTTTATCTTTTAATTATTATTTAAAAAAAAATTGGTATGAACTCATATTTAAAATGGGATTTCAAATATATATGGAAAATGAATTTTCAAATAATAATAATAATGTTTATTAAATAAATGATAAAAAAGGTAGTATATTAATTTTCCTATTTTAAATTTTAAATTTACAAAATATTATTTTTAAAATAGTGCTTTAACTTTTAATTTTTAAATTTTAAATCTTAATTATTTAATTTTAATTATTATATATTTATTAACATAGAAATTAAATTAAAATTTTAATTTTGTGCTTATTTATTATTTTATTCAATGTTTTAATTATAAAATATTTTTAATGTTTATAATGAAATATCACTTTGATTATTAAATTAATTTATACGAGTGAAATAGATGATAAATAAATTATTGGATTATTTTGATATGATTAAATAAATAATTAAACGGATGGAACAATCATGCAATAGTGTTCTTCGAATGGTTTAGGAATCATCGATATATTAAAGTAAAAGATTTTTATTTATGTATTATGTATTTTTTTATAATGTAAACTAATTATACAAATGACATTATATTATTATTATTATTATTATTATTATTACTATTATTATTTTGAATTAAAAGTAAATTTATGTTATTTACTAATAAGGAGTTACATGAAAAAATAAATAAATTTGGTTATTAAGCTTAATCATTAAGTGATTATTTAAAAATATTTTTATTATATTATTTCTCTATGGGTCTTTGAGCTCACCATTTTCTATTATCTCATATTTTAGGTACAAATGATATTTGGGATAAGTGCTTAAAATAGGCAATATGCTTTTGATTTCTTTACTTGATTAGGATTTTTGGAATTACTATTATTTTTTTTTGGATAATTGTTGATTTTAATATTAAGTTATTAATGATCCATTTTCAATTAGTTTGGATTAGAGATATGATATATTTTGGTTTAGTGTTTATAATTTGATTATTATTTGTTAATAACAAAACATTTTTTATTACTTTCAGAGACGCATAAAAATCCCAATTTGATTGTTTCATTGACAAGTTTTATTCTCATAGTCATGAATGAAACTATAAATACAAAAACCACTCAAGATTTTCACATTATAAAAACCTTGACCATTGTTTTGATCGAAAAAATAGAAGAACTTCAAGAAAAGACCTTTAGGAGAAAACTTAAAAAAAATAAAATTATGCTATTTTTTCTTTCTCTTTTTTGTTAAATATATATATATATATATGCTATCTTTTATTTTTCTTAATTTTAGTAGGGGTTTCTATGTAGTTAAAAAAAACTCCCATAAATTGCTCTTTCCATTTTTCTTTTTCTTTTTTTAAATATTGGATTAGGTTGAGTTAATCTATTGGGCACCCAAACCCATTTGCAACATCTCCTACTAGCATAAGATGAGTTGAAATAGCCCGATCAATAACATTCAAGTCCTTCTTGTTCCTCATTTGAAGGTCATTCATACAGACAAATGGGTTATATGACCATGCGAGCACACCTACAATTTAAGAGCTAGAAACTTATGTATCTGTTAGGAATTTGAGGTGAATCCAAACTATGGTAATCACCCTAGAGGGGGGGGTAAATAGGGTGATGGTCTCTTTTTCACAAATTTAAACTATGCAAAAATAAGAGATAATTATTTGCAAATATATAATAAACAAAATAAACACAATTGCATATAATTTAAAAGAGTTAGGGAAGAGAGAGTGAAAACACGAGAGTTTATAGTGGTTCGACACTTCCTTGCCTATGTCCACTCTCCTCAACCTCCTAACCGAGTAAGGATTCCACTATCTTGAAGTTTCAACCAAGCTTCCAATCTCTTTACAATTGGATTATGATTCCAATTCACCCTCTTGAACTTTTGGCTTCAAGCACCCTTCACACTTCGCAAGAGTTATCCCATTCTTGAACAACCTCTCAAGTGATACCCCTCACTTGAGAAAATTTCTTTCAAAGATATACAAAGATTGATCTCACAAAAATCCTAGTAATAGAACTTTAGGCTCAAAGATACAAGAAAAACTAGGATTGAATGGTGCACTAAAAATATGCAAGTTATGAAACAATGGTGCACTCAAAAACACTCTTCCAAGGCTCAAATATATTCAAGAATGATTTGGGAAGGTTAAGCTCATGAAAAAATGAAGTTTGGAGCCTTTTTATAGAAGAAAAAATCCAAACTAGTCGTTAGGGGTTCGACCGGTCAAGCTAAGAGTCGATCGGTTGACTAGCCGTTAGGAAAAGTGACCATTGGACCTCAACCGGACCTTGACCGATTGAGGTTCAACCTTGACCGGAAAGAGAAGGCCATTGGGAGAGAGAGAAATTTTTTGGCCTCCCTCAACCGGTTGACCGGTTGAACCGGTTGAGCCATTTTTTTGGCTCAACACTCAACCTTTTTCAACTTAAAACCTTTTAACACAAATTTGAAAATCATTTAACACAAGGTTTTAGTTGAAAACATGAAATCATCCAATTCTTAAGATATTTAAAACAATATTACTCTTGGATGATTTTAGTGCACAAATAAAGAATGAAATGCATGAAAGTCCTAGTGCACCAACAACCTTACAAAGAGATCTTAAGAAGCTTTGGTCTTGAAAAACTATTCTCTTTGAGGTGGTCTTCTTCTTCATGATTTCTCCTTGACTTGATTTGTCTTTGGATTGCCACTTTGGAAGTCGTCTTACCTAATCACACTTGAAATATGATCATTAGTTATAAACTTTGTTTTGCTATCATCAAAATCAAGATTAACCAAACCTTGGTTTCATAGTATCTATTAGGGATACATAGTAGTCCAACTAAAAAACAAAAAGAGTGAATAACAATAATAATGTCTCATTGTACCTCAAACTTATTTAATTATATTTTATTGCATATACTCCATCCCTCAAATTTGTATACTTTACAATATTATAAGTGTATTAACAAATATATGAAATACAAAAGCAATATAATCAATCAAACGTGAGCATATTTTTGTCAATATGACCTAAAAAAATCTTCATTTTGAGCTCATGTTTTTTATATTCAAATTAACAATTTACCCAATATACCTCATAAGGATAAAGTATTTCATTTCCATAAAAAAAAAAAAAAAAATTTAAGTAGCAATATTAATTTATCACCTTAAAATATGGCCAAAAATACAAAAAGTACTTTAATGGGCTATTGTAATTGTAATATGTCCAAAAGATTTCTCACACTGAGGATGCGGGGATTAATTACTCACTTTCCTTATTTTATCACATTCAAACATATGCAGTATGAAATAAATGCTATGGTGGTTTCTTTTTACTTTGATAGCATATGTCAAACTTTCACTATATGAACCTTAATCAAAAGCACTATCGCATCTATTGGCTTTTTTTAAACTTTGTTTTGTTAAAACTTAAAGTCCAATTTAAACAAACAAATATAATTATGAGTGATTACATTTGGTCAAGATGTCATTTAGGGGGTGTTTGGTAAAACTTAATACTTGTTACTTAGTAACTTAGATTAACTTTAAGCTAAATTATACTTAATTTATTGACTTAAAACTTATTACTTAATTATAACTTTAAGTATTAAAGTTGTTCAATAAAATTAACTTAAAACTTATTCTAAATCATCAAATTGATATATTTATCTTCATAAATTATAACTACGGTAAATGAGATCAAGTAATGGTGAAGGTCGTCGTATTAGAGTAGTAAAGTTGTGTAAACCCTTTTGCCATGAGTCTTACCTTGTAACTTTTATACTACCATCACCATTGCATTTAACTATAGACACTCATTTGCAACCTACAATTTTCTTCTTTCTCGATAAATCAACAGCTTCCCAAGTGCTATTTTTTCTAAGAGCATTTATTTCTTCTAGAATTACTAACTTCCAATCAAGATGATCTAGAACTTCTTGAATGGTTCTCATAACAAACATATGAGATATTTTAAAGGTAAATGCCTTATGGTTAATGGAAAGTATATGCTATGACACATATATAACAGTAGGATGCTTAATATGGGTTCGGATGCCTTTCCCAAGTGCTATCGGAATGTTAAGATCTAATGATTCAGTATTAGGAAGCACAACATTAGAAAAAACTGAAACTAAGGGATTACCTGGATTATTTAAGGAACCAAATCTTAAGGATTATGATTGAGCCCGAACTAGGATTGTAGATTGATCTTTACTCTTATGATGAGTATTTCTTCTAGTATAAACTAGGATATCAGATGTAGGATTATTGTAATCACTTTGTAGCATTTCTCCCTTTGTTTGTGGTACATTTATACTCAACAAAGGAAGATTGATATTTAGAACAATTATTTTTGGAGTATTGGTTGTCTCGAAAAAAAAAAATGACTAGGCAAAGGTACAGATATTTCTTCCAAAGGTATAGATGTTTCCCAAAATTGATATTCTTTTCTCTCATTCTCCCCCTATAAATAGTTTTGATTCAAATATAGTTGATTTTCCAAAAAAGAAACATCCATACTAATATGAACCTTTATAGTTTTAGGGTTAGAACACTTGTACTTTTTTTAAAAAAAAAAAAAAATTTGGAGTGTAAACACACTTTTTTTTTTTTTTTTGAGATCTAGTTTGGATAAAATAAAAATAAAAATGACTAGGAATGTGGACAAACACTGTGCTACCAAACACTTTTAATGGTAAATCCAAAGTTATTCTTGATTTAGGAAAAGTATTTTTTAGACACTTTAATGGTATAGTATACTTTGAAACTTAGGTAGGCGTTCTATTAATTAAATAAGAGGCTACTAAAATGGCATCCCCACATAAGTATTTTGGAACATTTATAGAAAACATCATAGTTGTCCAACTTCAAGTAAGTGTTAGTTTTTTTTTTTTAGTAATACCATTTTGCTAAGGAGTACCACAACATGTGGATTGATAATTGAATACCTTCTTCTTTAAAAAAAAATAAAAAATCCAAATATTGATTAAAATATTATGTTCCATTATCAATGCGAAATATACTAATTTTTGTTTGAAATTGAATAATATTTTTACTTCAGATTTTTCCCTCATCAAATATACCCAAGATAATTAAATATGATCATCCATGAAAGTCACAAACCATTTTTTTTCTAGATAAAGTGGTAATTTTTTACGGACCCCAAACATCACTATGAACTAAATAAAAAGGTTTTGATACACGATATGGAATTGAAATATAAGAAATTCAATGGCTTTTTTTTTTTATAAATGACAACTTTCATACTAAAAAATTAGCAATCTAAATTTGTAAATAAAGTAGGAAATAGATGTTTTAGATAAGGAAAACTAGGTTGTCTTAATCTAAGATGTCAAAGCATTGTTTGTTCAACAACAAAAATTGAAGTAATACTACTACTATAGCTTTGAGCTTGTTTATTATTGAAGAAGTTGACATCAAAATTATTAAATACCTTTTACCATCCTAGCATTGGCATACTACTACTCTAGCCTTGAGTCTGTTTATTGTTGAAGGAGTTGTCATCAAAATAGTAAAGGTCATCTATCATCCTTGCACTGCCAACCATCATCCCCGAGCTTCAGTCTTGAAATTAAGTGAGAATCAAATAATATGACACAACAATTAGAATCTTTGGATATTTTACTCACAAACAAAATATTACAAACAAGGTTAGGAACATGAAGAACATATTTTAATTTTATTTTTTTTCATATTCTAATTAAACATTTCCTTACAATAGATGAGAATCTACCATCTACAATTCTAACTTTCTAATTACTGCAACAAGGTAAATAAGATTTAAATAAATGAGAGAGACTGGTTATATGATTTGATGCCCCTTAACCAATAGTCCATGGTGCAATGGTTAAGCAACAAGGAAAAACACTAGGATTGCTACTTGTTTAAGCCAAAGAACCACAAGGAATACCAAATGAAGAATTGGATTTTAGTAGTTTAAGAAGATGTTCCATCTGTTTTTTGTTGAAGAAACTCGGACTTGTCTTAACCTCATTTGCAGAAGGAAACATGTGGCTAGTTATGTTACCAAGTTTGTTACTTTTCTAGTTTGTGGGTTTCCCAAGGATTTTCCAATAGGTTTCTTGATTATAACAAGGTTTGTTGCAGTAGTCACACCATACTTGAGGTTTCTCGTCAGATCTCCTTTGGTTGGTGAAGAACTGACTTGCATTCTCATCAAAAGTAACTAATGTTGAGTTCTCTACTAATCCACCACCCATTTTTTTTCCAAGCATGGCACTCCTACAACTTTCTTCCTTCTAAAAAGCCTCTCCAATTGGAGGAAAAGGTTGTTGACCAATCATTTCTCCCCTTACTTCATCAAATTCAATATTTACACCTGTAAGAAATTTGAAAATTAGGTTATTCTTCACCATTTTCTTGTAGTGATTACAGTCATCAACTTTCTTCCATGTGTAATCAAGAAATATATCCAGATCTTGTCATAGCCTTTTTAGACCATTGAAATACATGGTGACGTCTCCTCCTTATTGTATCTCACCAAGTTACATTTGATTGATATTGTTCCTGTTAAAAAGTATTTTGAAACTTTTAAAGAGATTCTTGTGCCACGTGGCATTGAATAATAGGTTGGGTTGTTAGGGTTGGTTTCTTCTTGTTGTATAAATTTCTTGGTTTTGGTTCTTAATAAAAGAAGACTGAGAAAGTGAGTGGGCCTATTTGCCTGTTTTATCTTTTGTTTTTATTATCTATTTATCTCATATGGTATAAGAGTTTTCGACTCAAAGCTCTACAATGGAAACTTCACTAGAAACCTCCTCTAATTCTTCATTTTCTCTCAATCCTATCATCGGTCTTTCAAGTGAGCTAGTTACAATAAAACTCACAGATGAAAATTTTCTCATCTAGAAACAACAAGCTCTCGCTACGATTTGAGGCTTTGGTTTAGAGGGTTTTATTTATGGCACCTCTATTTGTCCATCTGAGATGACATCTAGGGTCAATGGAAGTCCACAGTCAATGAATACTGAGTATGTGACTTGGCAGAGCCAAGATCAACTACTTGTCTATTGGCTTCTATCTTCAATGAGTGAGAGTATTCTACCATAAATGGTAGGTTGCAACACAACTAATGATATTTGAAGAACCCTTGACAAAGTCTTTGCAATACAATGCAAAGCTAAGATTATGCAATACAAATTGCAGATCCAGAGTCTAAAGAAATCGGGCTTACCAATGAGAGAATATCTTCTCAAAATGAAAACGTATTTTGATACTCTTGTTTCAATTGGGCATCAAATATCAAAAGAAGACCAAATTCTCTATATTCTTGATGGTCTTGGCCTTGAATACGATTATGTGGTTTTAGTCATTACTTCTAGAGTTGATTCTCACTCTTTGGAAGATGTACGAGGGTTGCTACTAGCCCAAGAAAGTCGAATCGAGCAATATTCGGTGAATTTTGATGGATCTCAACCATTCGTGAATGTTGTTTTTCAGAATCAACATAAACAATTCAACAATGGGATTCAAAGGTTTAATCAAGAAGCTTCTCAATCCCACCAGGGAGCATAACAATTTCAAAATAATAAAAGACAAGGTTGTACTGGTTGTGGAGGAGGTTGTTCATGGAATGGTGGTTCTAAACCACAATGTTAGTTGTGTGGAAAATTTGGACACACTGTCCAAAAATGTTACCATCATTTTAACCCAAATTTCTCTGGGTTCACAAATGATTTAGTCTTTGCAAACAACAATGTTGGTAAAAACACGTCCGATGACTACAATGTTAACCACTCCGGAATTGCTCAATGATGACAACTGGCTTTCAGATTCAGGAGCAACAAATCATGTTACAAATGACCTTAGCAATATGAATTTTGGTTCTGAGTATCATGGCAAAAATAAGATCCATATGGGTAATGGTGTTGGTTTGATGATTGTTCATTCTGGTTTTTCCTCACTTTATTTTTCTGATTCACCTAGAGTTTTTTTCGTTATTTAACCTACTACATGTTCCCCACATTACTTGCAATCTCATCAGTGTCAATCAATTTGCTAGAGAAAATAATGTATTCTTTGAGTTTCATCCCTCTATTTGCATTGTGAATGATATAGCAACGAGAACACCTCTGCTCAAATGGAGACTACATGAAGGGTTATATCGATTCAACCTGTTCAAGGCTCAACCATTTTCATCAACTAGTTCACATCAGTTTCTCCCATTAGCTCCAAGAATCACCAAGGCTTGTATCTTAAATCTAGTAGAATAGGAGGTTGTAGTCCAAATTTTCCTATTATTTCTACTTCCAATCAAAATGATGATAATGTTAAGTCATCTACTATTTTGAGTTTGTGGCATAGGAAATTAGGACACCCAACTCTCTCTACTGTCAAACAAGTTTTGTCAAATTGTAATTTGAAGTTTTCAATGAATGAGAAGAATCGTTTTTGTTTTGCCTGTCAACTTGGCAAAAGTCATAAATTGTCTTTCTCAAATTCCTTGATTGTATATAATGATCCATTACATTTAATAGAATCTGATCTTTGGGGTGCTGCTTCAGTGACATCTAGGAATGGGTTTAGATATTACATTAGTTTTGTTGATGTGTATTCAAGGTACACTTGGATCTACTTCAAAATCCAAATCTAAAGTCACTCAAACATTTCTACATTTTAAGGCTCAAGTTGAACTTCTCTTAAATAGAAAGATCAAAATTTTTCAAATTGATTGTGGTGGTGAATTTAGATCATTAACTTCACTTCTACAATCAACTGGAATCACTCATAGATTATCTTGTCCACATACTTAGAACAAAATGGTATTGTAGAAAGGAAATATCGTAGAGACAAGTTTAACTATCTTAGCTCAATCTTCTTTACCTTTGAAATTTTGGGATGATGTTTTTGCAACTGTTGTTTTCCTTATCAATAGGTTGCCAACATCAGTTCTTCATGGATAGTCTCCCTTGGAGATACTTTTTTCCCACCAAACCTGATTGCTCATTCTTAAAGGTATTTGGTTGTCAATGTTTTCCGTACTTGAGACCATATAATTCTCATAAAATGCAATTTTGTTCAATTCCTTGTGCATTTGTTAGATACAGTCATAAGCACAAAGGATATAAGTGTTTAGATCTGAGTGGTAGGATCTACATATCTAGGCATGTTATATTTGATGACAACATGTTTCTTTTTGCTTCAACAACCGTTGATGAATATTCTATAGTCTCTAATCATGTTAATACCAGCTCATGGCTCCCATTGTTGATCTCGGTTCATCCTACAATCCATCCTAATACTCTTCACACTAAGTCGGATCATGTTTCCCTTTGTTCTTTGAAAGAACTTGATTCCTCTACTACTCAAAAACAAAAACAAGTCCAAGAACTAGTAACAATTTTACCTCAATTCAACCAGAACCGTTGGAAACTCAACAACCTACCATAGCACCATTAGGGAATAGCCCTCCAATGAGGACTAGGTCTAAAGCAGGGATTTATAAACCTAGAGTGCTACTAACAATTGACCTTTCTACTGTTGAACCAACTACAGTGCATGAAGCTTTTCAAAGTCCCCTATGGAAAGTTGTTATGCAAGAAGAATATGATGTTTTGATTGCTAATGGCACATGGTCTCTAGTTTCGTAACCTTCAAACAAGAAAATTGTTGGGTGTAAGTGGATTTTCAAACTTAAGAGACATCTAGATGGTTTTATTGCTCATTACAAGGCACAACTAGTTGCAAAGGGATATCATCAAAGGCCTGGTTTTGACTTCACAAAGACGTTTAGCCTAATAATTAAACCAAGCATTGTTTGGGTAGTTTTGACACTAGCTCTTGCTCAAAATTGGGAGATTCACCAACTAGATGTGAATAATGCATTTCTTAATGGTATTATTCATGAAACAATTTTGATGGAGCAACCCCTTGGTATTGAGAAATTTACAATTTTTGTTCCACTAGTATGCAAGCTTCACAAAGCCCTTTATTGATTAAGGTAAGCTCCTCAAGCTTGGTTTGATAAACTCAAGGATTATCTCTTGCAGATTGGTTTTGTGAGTTCTAAAGCTGACCAATCATTGTTTCTTCGGTTTACTTTTACCTCATGTATTTATCTTTTGGTTTATGTTGATGATATCATTATCACCAGAAATGATTCACTTGTAATTTCCATATTGATCTTCCTACTCGATCAAAAGTTTTCACTCAAGGACCTTAGCATTCTCCATTATTTTTTGGGCATTGAAGTTCAGCATATTGAAAATGGAGGAATGTTGCTCTCACAAGAGAAGTATCTCACTGATATTTTAAGAAAGGCCTAGATGGTTATAGCAGAGGCCTTTTTAACACCTATGGTTGGAGGTTTGAGACTCTCAGCACATCAAAGTGAAGCTATTCCAGATCCCAAGCTTTAACGGAGTATTGTGGGGGCTTTACAATATGCTACTATTACCAGACCTGAAATATCCTATAGTGTGAATAAAGTATCTCGGTTTATACACAATCCATTGAACTCTCACCGACAAGCTGTTAAACGAATACTTCAATATCTTAATGGCACTCTTCATCATGGTCTTTATTTTTCCAAACCTTCACATTTGTCTTTTGAAGGTTTTTTTGATGCAGATTAGGCATCTAATCCCGATGATAGGAAGTCAACCTTAGGCTACTGCATATTTCTTGGACAAAACCTAATCCTTTTAAGCTATAAGAAGCAACACACCATTTCTCGTTCTAGCACTAAAGTAGAGTACTAGAGCCTAGCAAATGCTACTACTGAAATGGTGAGGCTGAAGGGATTTCTGAAAGACTACGAGTTCCACAACCTCAAACACCAATCATTTGGTGTGATAATCTCAGCACCGTTTCTTTAAGTGTTAATCCAATTCAACACTCTCGGATGAAACACATTGAGCTTGATCTTTACTTTGTTTGTGACAAAGTTTTGGAGAAAATCTTGGCAGTTCAACATGTTTCAGCTTATGATCAAACAATAGATATCTTCACAAAGCCTCTTCATTATCCTCATTTTACAGACTTTGCGACAAGCTAAATGTCCTATCTCCTTCTACGCTTAGCTTGCAAAAGAGTATTAAAAAAACATTTTGAAACTTCTAGAGAGATTCTTGTGTCCCGTGGCATTGAATAATAGGTTGGGTTGTTAAGGTTGGTTTTTTCTTGTTGTATAAATTTCTTGGTTCCAACTCTTAATAAAAGAAGACTCAGAAAGTGAGTGGGCCTCTTTGCCTATTTTATCCTTTATTTCTCTCATAGTGTCAAAGTTCCTTTGCAGTTGGATAGCACATATAGTTGGAACTAATATCATCATCCATGGCATTCACAAGTCATGCCATAACCATGGAATTCTCAGCATCCTAGAGTATACATTTGAACCAATTAAGACTAACGTAGAAAGTAGTAACATGGGTAAATTTAGATGATACCTTTGACATGGTGTAACCATGGAATTCTCAGCATCCTAGAGTATACATTTGAACCAATTAAGACTAACGTAGAAAGTAGTAACATGGGTAAATTTAGATGATACCTTTGACATGGTGTAAGGCTAGAATGGCAGAGGAGCATGCTGGTATTTGAGTCCAAGATATTTTAAGGTTTTTTGCGAAGAGAGTTAGAAAAGAAATTTTTGCTCTGCTACCATCGAAAGACGGATATGAAGAGGAATCATAATGGTATGATTAACTTCTCATTGATGATTAAAACAATTTACAAGTTTCCTACTTATAAGCTATACAAAGCATCAATCAAGGAACAAAATAACTACTAATCTATTTTTAACTTTCCTAATTTACAAAATTTAACTAATCCTATATTTACACAAAATACAATTAGGAAATCTCTAGAATATCAGTCAAGATATTCAACATTCCAACCCTCTATGAGCTTTTCTTGATCTTATTTTGCTCTTTCTTAAGAGTTGAAAAGCTAAGCATTGAAGCTCAAAACCGTCATTAATATCTTAATTGTGATTTGTTATTATCAAAATTCAAACCTAGTTTATAAGACAAAAAAAATTGAAAACTTTCAATCTAGTCTACTCATTGGTTCCTTTTTAATTTTACCAAGGTAATGGTTGTTCGATCCAATTTTCAAAACATTTTAAAAAAAAAAAAATTGTTGAATAACTAAACAAATGTACAAAATAAAATTTCAATAAAATATAGATTACTTATAGCCAAACAAGAAAATAAATATGGGTTGTTCCTTTTCCTTCAAATCCTCATTGAAGGATGGAATCAAAATACCAAAACTTGGGTTATCTACTAAATTTGTGAAATTCTAGTAAACTTTTCCCTTCAAACATGACAATCTTACACCACAAAATGAAAAATCTAGTAAACAGTTCCCAAGCTTTCCATTTTTATTTTATTTTTACACGTAATTCTAGTACGACAAAATGATCCAAAACCCCCTTAAAAAATGCTTACCCATCCAACATGAAGATGATTATTATTATGTCCTTGGAAATTTTAGAGTAAGAGCGTGAGACCTTTTCCCTGTTCCAACTCGAGAATTGAATAAACATGCAAAGACTTTTTCTAGTCAGAGAAAGGAGAATGTGGAAACATCGTCTGTTAAAAGACCTGTGTTTGTCTAATCGCATGCTTGTCAGCAACCAAACGAGACATCAGTTTGTGGATAATTGACAAGAAAAATCAAACACATGGTTAAGATCTAAACTCCAATAAAACTGTCGAAAAGCATGCCTTAGGACTACTACAAAGCAGAAGTCATTTGGATGAGTAGAAACCTGCCAACCATTGATCATATTGTAGGCTGTGTAGCTGTCAAAGGCGAAATTTCTGAACAAATTTACTGCTACCAAGCCTATGACCATTTCATTTTTTGCTTTGACCCTACTGTTTACTTTGAAGGGCTCAGAAGCATAAAATACTGCAGAAAAGCTATCAATAGGAACAGCTCAAGCACACTTGATGCTTTGAGGCAACTTGCTATAAGCATACGCCCCAGAATAAGCTTGGTGGGGCATATGATGATGGCAAAAGGACTTAAACAAGTACCTGAAGTGGAAGATTCAAAGGGCTCGATATAAAAACTAAACAAACAAAGAAGCAGATCGTCAACAAAGAAGTTTCAACTTTCCATTGGTTGTCACAGGTTTGCAACTAAGCATTTATTAGAGGTACGAAACAATATACTTCAACAAACAACTCTAGTCAATTCTTTGAAATTTTAGCTGCCGATCATATAGAGGACATAATCTAACAGATTTCGCCTCTTCATTCTTTCTTTCCAATCCCATGAGCCATATTATAGATCCCTTGTGCCTGTGCAAAATGCATAACAACCATATCACAAAGAGGCACAGGAACTCGATCCAATTTTGTTTATCAAGATTTGATGAAAAAACTGAAGTCAAAAGAGTCTTACAATAAGAGCTACAGAAGCAGCCGCCAGAGCAGCAGGAATGGCAACCGAGGTGATCTTGTCCATTCGTCCTTTCAGGTACGTGTGTTTATGGACCTGCTGGAAAAATCGTTGCTTCTCAAGGATCTTCTCTCTTGGAACAAAAGGTGGTTCTGTCATACTGCATTATGAGTTGAAATCTAAATAAAGGTCATCCAATATAAGCAACCTTCTGGACCTAAATATGACTACAGCTGTCATTCAGTGTTTCATCATGTTCAATTTTTTCTTTTTACCTTCTTGGGATTGGAATCCTGTCATGTTGGAATTTCTAAATCTTATTGTGGAGGGAGATTCTTATTTGGGAATTCTTGTTTGACTAGTGATGAAGAATAAAGAAATAAGAATATAATGAAAATTATTTGACAACTCATACATTTTCAAATTCTTCATTCATATCATGAAAACAAGAAGGGAGAAAATTTTATTGAGCATAAACATATTTTTTATTTTCCTTCACTTCTCTCATTTTCTTTTTCCTTTTTATTTTCTTTTTCTAATCTTTCAAGCTAAACTTTCGACAATCCAACAGAGTATAAAAGTGCTAGGATCTTCACTTCTGTAGAAATTCTAAATCCAAAAGCTTAGGACAAACTTGAACAAGGACAACCCTGTGGTTCCTCCTAGCCCATCAAATGGCCATTGGACCAAACAAAACAACACCCCCAACTCCACAACAACAACAAAAAAAAGAAAAAAAAAGAGTGAAGAAATATATAAGCTGTGTAACAATGATGCTAGATGGATTGCCAAACCCTCTAGAAGTGGAAAATGGACTTTAGAAACTTCTCCAAAAGCTTAGCACCCGTTATAGGAGCCAAAAACCCTCAAGTGTATACAGATAATAAGTAACTTGTTTGACAAAGTTATAAGTCGACTATATATACATGGTAAAATATGGTAACATTTACTATAATATCCCTGAGCCATACCACAAAAATTTTAAAGAAATAGTTTTTTGTATCACATGTGGACAAAAAAATTCACCATCAAGACAAAAAGGGCTTGATCTTACATACTTCCTCAAACCTTCTTTATCCTCCATCTTGACATTAAGTAGAGGATCCATGTCCCTTCTCTGCCTACCTAGAAGAGCATGTGCATTGGGATACAAATTCCAGTAGATATTGGCTTGTGACCATTTGCTATGGTATAGTGTTTCTTGCATGAAAAGTTATTTCTAACTCTTCAAGTTGGTTGTTATCACCTTTGGAACCAAGGTTTTTACATCCTCCTCTGAGCTAGCATAATTGTAGGCCCTAGTGAAGGACTCTTCCATGCTAGCCAGTTTCATCTCATCAAAGGAACTTCTACAAATCGAAGTTGGTGAGAAGTTCACTCTTCAAGGTGATTCCGGCTATAGCACATCATATGAATTTACTAAGTACCAAAGTAGCACTAAACCTCCATACATAATCCCTTAAACCTTCTATGCCCACCATCTTAACAATAAACAAAGATACCATGCCCCTTCTCTGTTGAGAAAAGCACATGTACTGGGATAAAACACCATTCAAAGGTCAAAGGTTAAGAAACCACATGAATGCAAGACCTTACTAACTCGGACAAAGCATCTTATATAAGAGTGCATCATTTCCCTGTACACTACCATTGAGCTAAAAGGGCTATTTTGCAGTTTTATGGAACCAATGCTCAAACCTTGAGATGCTGTTTTTATGGTAACACAAAACAAAATAGAAATAGAAAGGTCATTAGAAAAAAAAAATGAAGAAAGATAGGCAGAAAATTTTGGCGTATCAAAATAGAAAGCCAAAAGGTCATGAAGATATCAAAGCATATTTTTACTTCTTTTTTTTCATAAAAATAACTGAAAACATAAATGTAAAAAGTCAATTTTATTTTACAAAGTTTTCTCAGCAGTCAGACAACCCATGGCCATAATACAGATCAGAACAGGATCAACAACTAAATCCAATTGCCAACAATATATCTAGATTCAACAGGATTCATACACAAACTAAGAATGCCTCGCTCGAAGTAAAGCTTTTTAACACCCGATCTTGATTTTTTTGATCTATAAAATTTTAAAAACTTTGCTTTCGAAGAAACAAAAATTGACATAACAATTGTATCCAAAACAGATCTGAATCACACGCAAAAGATCAAAAATAAATTTTTAAAAAACAACAAAACAAAGCAGAATCAAAAAGGCAACTCACGAAAACAACGGTGAAAGGAAAAATAATCAAATGAACACGTAAATAACAAATCGAACTGCAAAACCATCAAATCCAAATCGAAAGGAAAGCAAAATGGGAGAAAATTTCGAAGAACAGATCGAACCTTAAGAAGGAGAAGAAATCGCGCTATAACCCTAGCCGCAGCGGAAGAAGATAGCAACAGGTTAAGGTTCAGCTTTGAAAAAATGTTAAAAGAACAAAGTAGACACCCGACAGAATATATATATATATATATATATATATATATATATATATATATATATATATATATATATATATATATATATATATTTTATTAAAAAAAAAAAAAGACGCAGGAAATAATTTATTTAATATATGTTTTCACTTTTTTATTTCCTAAAATACCCTTATCAATACTGATAATCAACTTAAATAATAATTTAATCTTTTCAATTTGTTTTAATTATTTGATGTAACATAAACTATTCTTAAAATTATGATCAAAAAGCTAAAATGTGATTCAAAATTTAATATTTTTCATAATTATAATAAGAATTTAATCTTTTCATTTTCTTAGGTTTAACCTAAGGTATTTCTGAAATTGGCATAATAAACATAAAAAATAATAGAAAATTTAATATATTTATAAATGAAAATTTTAATATTTTCATTTACCTCCTATTTCTATTTCATCAACTACTTCAATAGGAATTTAATTTAAGGTTTTAATTATTTGACACAACAAAAATTCGTATGCTCATAACTTTATTGTGATTTTATATTCATGTTCATAACTATTTCATCTTTCATCTTATTTGACAAAGCCCCCCATGATCCACCAATACAATGTTTATTAGTTTCAATAATTGATTATAGGTTTTTTTATTTTATTTTATTTTATTTATTTATTTATTTATTTTTATAATAGGTATGTATGGAAGTCTAGTTATAGTAGGAGATCATCCCATAACATTTTTTGATTTTGGATTTAAAATTGATATGAAATACGGTTAAAATTTGTGTGGAACTCTCCCATAAATTAGGTTTTTTTTTTTTATTAATAACAAATTTGAAGTATTTTAAATCATATTTGAGTGTATATTGCGACAATAAATAAAATGTATTTAATATTTATATTTATTATTAATTTTTCTTTTTATCCTAACTTATCTTTTATTTCTTCAATGAAATAAATTAATTTAAAAAAATTACATTAAACTTTTTGCTTTTTATAACCATTATAGTGATTTCCATTTATTTTGAGATATTTAAATCTTTTAAATTAGTATATTTAATTAAATAATAGTGAATTAATAACAACACTTATTATATTATATATAATTATTGAATAAAAAGTTTTACAACTCATTTACATTATTTAAAAAAAAAATTATTAAGAAAATTACTACATTGTTTTTTAAATATTAAGATTTTGATATAAAATTTACTAAAATTGTGAAAAAAATTCTATTGAAATTTTAATTATTTTGATTTTTTAAATATATTTTTAGAACAAAACTTATTTTTCTTTTATATCTTTTTGGTTTGATTAAATAATTGGGTATAATATATATATATTTTTATTTGATATGAAATTATTTAATTTGATTTGGATTCGATTTTATGATATGAAATCATTTAATTTAACCTACTTCTATTTTCTATCTTTACAAACAAAAAATAATAATAAGTTTTACAAAATATATAAAAGTTTTTCAAAACAAATTAAAAATATAATTTTTAACAACATAATATAAGTCAATTATTTTTTCATAAAAATTCTTTAAAAGAAAGTGTATCATTACTTATTTGTGTCAAGTTGTATGAAAATCAATCATTAATTTTTTATTTACTTTTCATTTTTTTCATTTCAAAAATGTCTTAAAAGTTGTAATTTTCATTCCTTTAAAACCACACTACTAATATAATCAATGTTAAAAAAATTAATCATTAAAAGTTTGAAAACTTTTCAAATTTCTTGTAATGATTTCATTTTACATATTTAAAGTTTTAAATTTTTTATCTTTTTTCGTCATTCTCTATTATTTTCAAAATTTTCTCTTGGACTCTTTTGGGTATATCTGTTTTTTTTTTTTTTTCAGATTTTTTAAATCCACCAATTTCTTGCTCAAATTCAGTCATTTTTGTTTTGATTTTTATTAAAAAGCTTTTATATAAAAGAAAAAAAAGTACTTAAACTATATATGAAATAATTAACTAAAAGAAATTTACAAATTTAGTGTAAAAGAAATAAATGATGAGTTTAAATTAAGATCGGTAAATGTTATGGCGAAATACCAAGGTGGTGTTTATTTTTTTATATAAGAAAATTGGTTAAAAAATAATTTTATTGTCATAAATTTTGGTGTCAAAAAGTGTGATGTTATTTATATCTAATCCTTTTTTAAAAAAAATTTAGTTTCATGTTTAATTCAATTATTTGATTTTGAATCTCTACTTTATTTTTATATAAGTTTTGATATAATAAATTCACATACTAATTTTTTTATTGGATTTTTTTTCATATTCCTTCACGTGCTTTGGCGTTATACACTTACTAACGCGCGCTATATATATATATATATATATATAAAGAATATAAATTAACAAACCTTTCTTTACTCATTCTCATTTATTTTTTAAATATGACATCATTAATACTTTTTATTTTCAAGTAGATGATTTATTTTATATTATGTAGTCACTCATTTTTATTTTTGTTTTTAATTCTATATCTTGCTTTATAAAACTTCCTTGAATAAATAGTCTTGCTCAAAATTTTAAATTTTATTATTTATTATTAGATATTTAAATAATATAGTAAAAAACAAGCAATTATGCCCAAAATACAGGGAAAATCTTTGATG
Organism: Vitis riparia; assembly: GCF_004353265.1. Lineage (NCBI taxonomy): Eukaryota > Viridiplantae > Streptophyta > Magnoliopsida > Vitales > Vitaceae > Vitis > Vitis riparia. The sequence goes on along the minus strand of NC_048436.1, from coordinate 19,034,797 downwards.
GGCTTTTACATGTAGGGATAACAACAAGTGAGTTTAAACGAGTCACTCTATCTTAACCGATCACATTTATTTATATCTATTCTGATTCTTTCTCAATTTTTTTTTAAAGAGAACGTGTGAACCTATATATATATATATTTTAAAAAAAATTGTTTTTCAAATTTAAAATTTATTAAAAATAAATATGAGGCATAGATAAAGAAAAATATTTATAATTTATTTTTATAAAAAATAATATTTTATTTATGTTAAAAAGTTTTAAATTTTTTTAAAAATCAATTAAAATAATTTTTTATTTAAAATAATGTAATGAGGTAGGGCAATATGGAACAAAGTCATGCTTGAATCATCCAAAACCCATATTAGGTTTTTAAAAACTTTATAAATCTGCATTCAATTTATTTATTTTTATCTCAAATAATTTCTATCTAGATGGGTGTGTATTACAAAAAATATGTCCTATTATCATCCCCGTTCACATCCATAAGAACCATGACAATAGACATCTCCATAACTTGAAAAGATGTAATCTAAAATAAGAATTTAACTTTAAAGCTTATTTGACAATGATTTTAGAAAATATTTATAACCATATAATTATTACCAAATGTACTTTTAATAGTGTTGAGTTAGCTATAATAATAACAATAAGTTTTAAGACACAAGAAAAATAATTTAGATATATTTTTTATTTTAAAAATAAAAATAGTACTAATTGTTGTATTTTACATAGGAGTGGAAATATATGCAAATGACACCTAATTAAATCCATGTTTTATATTGAAATTCTCAATTTATCACGATTTTTTTAATAATTTTTTATTATATTTAAAATTATCGTTTTTCATTTATTCATTACTTATTGTTTGTTCATCAGTGAAATTGTGTCCTTAAAATAAGAGAAGCAAAAGGAGATTTAAGCCGGGTTCGGAGACCTGATGGGCCAGCCAAGCCCGCAACCTGAAACTTCCACTTGCGAAATCCTCTCTTCCATACTGTAGATTCTGCTCGACGACATCTTTCGTGTCGTTTTGGTCTCTGCAATACTCGAGGAGGTTAGATCATTCACTTTTCTCACATTTTCTAACTGATTTCGATTTCACCGTGTTCCCTTCACTTCAATTCAACCAAGGAGAAAAAGAAACCTTTTTGTTAGATGCGGAACCCTAATTCAATTTTCCTAATTTGATTTCATTTACCCTTGGTTTGATTTAAGAGAAAGTGAAAGAAAATGAAAGAACTTGGGGAATTTGAATGCGATGTTTCATATTCGATTTAAAATCTTGTAATCTTCTGTTTTCCTGCAGATTCTTAATGGCCAAACTGAGTGCCACTGAATTCATTGTATTCCGCGTCTGATTGTGTGGTTTTTGTTTAAGTGAGATCGTTTGTGTTTCTGCTCCCATTGAAATCATACGGTTCCGCTTTTGTTTTCTTAGCAACCAAACAGAGGGTCAATGAACTTTGACTGTTTTCAGTGTTTGAGACTATGATTTGTGTTCGTAGGGAATGTTTTAGGAGTCTTTGCTCTAGCAGAAATTCTATAAACCAAATTTTCTCTAGAAACCCATGTCAAAATTATTCTCCATACTCCAAAATTTACTCAAATTATACACCTTCAGCCTTGGATTTTCCATGTTATTTGCATCAGATTAATAACACATCGAATCCTAAAAAACTTTCTACTCAAATTCAGATAGGGTCCAATTCATACAAATACACCCACCTTTCATTCTATTATTCTTACTCAAGTGGAGCCTTCAGATCCTTCAAAAAGAGAGCTCGGAAAAGGTTGAAAGCCAATGCCAAACCTTGCCTCAATGAAGCTCAATTTCACCAAGCTATATCAGAGCTCCTTCCAAGATTCAGTGCAGGAGAATTATGTGAGGTTTTGAATCTTCAAGAAGATCCTATAGTGTGTCTAGAGATATTCAATTGGGCATCACAACAGCCTAGGTTCAGGCATGATGTTTCGACTTATCACATTATCATAAAGAAGCTTGGTACTGCAAAATTGTACCAAGAAATGGATGATGTGGTGAATCAACTGCTTTCTGAACCTAATATTGGTTCTGAGGCTCTATACACCACCATTATATATTTTCTTACAGAAGCTAGGAAGTTGACCCGAGCTGCCATTATATTTAAGCATATGAGAAGTTGCAGTAACTTGGATTGTAGGCCTTCTATTAGAACATATAACCTTCTCTTTGCAGCATTTCTGAGTAGGAGAAGCGATTCTTATATAAACCACATGTATATGGCAACTATTAGATGCCTTTTCAAGCAAATGGTCAATGATGGAATTGAACCTGATGTTTTCTCTTTAAATTCAATGATTGAAGGGTATGTGCTTTCCCTTCATGTCAATGATGCCCTTAGAATATTCCATCAAATGGGTGTGGTCTATAACTGTCTGCCCAACTCACATTCCTATGATTACTTGATCCATGGGTTATGTGCCCAAGACCGAACAAACAACGCTAGGAAGTTATGCAATGAAATGAAGGGGAAAGGGTTTGTTCCGAGCAGTAAATCATACAACTCACTTGTGAATGCTCTGGCTCTCTGTGGAGAGGTTGATGAGGCTGTGAATTATCTCTGGGAGATGACTGAAAAGCAAAGGTCAGCCGATTTCATTACATACCAGACAGTGCTGGATCAGATCTGTAGACAAGGAAGGATGCAAGATGCCATGAGTTTGTTAAAGGAATTGCAAGAGAAAGACCTACTGGATGGGCATACCTACCAGAAGCTGCTATCGTTGCTTGAACAAGAGTTTGGAAAATTAAACAACCAAAATCAATTTAGGCACTGAGAGCCGGGGTCCTCCAAATGGAATCGATGATGTGTTCTTGTTTTCATGTGGAGATATCTGTACTATTGTTGATATTATCTATGAAAAGGGTTCACCTCCAAATTGAGGAGGGTTGAGTTTGGTTGTTAGTCCTTGCTTAACCTTTTTCAGGAGTTAAATAAATTATGAATATAGTGTATATTACTTCGAGAAGTTGAAATCTGAATTAGTTTTATGTAGCTGTTAACTATGTTATAGTATGGTTTTCCCAGGGACTATGAAATTAACATGTCTTGCCTACCAGAATATCATCTTTCTTTGACCTCTAATTTCAATATCAATTAAAATTTCTTCATAGAGTACTTACATGAGATTGACTTATGTGAGTTAAACATCTCTCATCATGATCTCAGTATTGTCTGGAGTTCTAGTGGAGAGCTTTATTCTTTTCCTTAGCATTTTCTCCTGTTTTTTCTTTTGGAGCTATCAGATTTCCTTACTGAAGACTTTGCTCAGCTTATATATATACTCGTATATAATGTTCATGGTTTAAGAGTTGTGAAGTTAAGAGCCAAAGAGGAATTGCATTCTGCAACCTAGATGGTTTTTGCCTTTTTCATAGTTCAAAGTCGCGGTATCGGTCATTGACTCGGGAAATCATGAGGCACATCGGTCTCGGTATCTCAGATTGGTATTGGGTGATAAGCAAAAAATTCTAATTTAAAAGCTTAAAATAATTTTAAAAAATTATGAAAATTATTAAAAAAATTAAATACAAATAAGTAGAGTAAACAAAAAAATAAATAAATAAACTTCTATTATATTAAAATTATTCAAATTATAATAAAAGCATACTTTTGGGATGATTTGTAATAATATTAAAAATCTCTAAAAATATTTTAATTTAATCACTTGATAATAAATGTTTCTTATTGAAGATGAAAATAATAAAAAGTAATTTTTTTTAAATAAAAAATTGTTTAAATTAAATATTTTGAAAAATTTTAAATATATTTTCAATTATTAAAAAAATAAAATCATGATTCATCTTTAAAAAAATAAATGTAATTTTTCTTATAAAATATATTCATTAATTTTAATTTTTATATAAATATTCATTTCCTATTTATTTGATATAAGTCTAATATTTATTATTCATTTTTTATCATTATAATTTTCATCAAATTATTTAAAACCCAAATCCCCATCAAATACTCATTATCTACTTAAAAAAATAAATTCATATTATTTAAAATCTAAATCCTCATATCTTTAGATACCCATAACCCTCATCCGCGGGTCAAACACCTATTTCTCTCAAGATACCCATTTCTCCTCTAAAGCCACAAGTTTAAAGCAGCTACTTAGCAGACCCACTTTCTCTCTTCTCCCACTTCCATAAACCACCTCATCGTTGTTCTCCGTTGATAGCAACGATGCCAGAGTCTGACGACTCTGCCTCCTTTTTATGTCGCTCAGTTCCATTTTCAACGAGAACTTGGGTGATTCGAACAAGCAGACGTGCTTCTTCAACCTCGCCAACAACTTCAAGATGCAGGGTTCTAACTTCTAACTCTTTGTATTTTTCATTTTCGTGGGTTTTGATTCTCTCATCTTCTCCACAATTTCTACTCTAATATTACATTTTTTTCTATTACCAATTACCTAAATAGCTTATTCTCAACATGATCTTAGAGTTGTCTCAAAGTTCCCGTGGGATTTACTCCGAGATTGTTCATTTATCTTCAATTTAACCGAGTTTGTTCATAAGTTGACAAAATATCCAACTCAGGTATTGGTCCAGTACCGGCCATGGTCGAGGCAGATACGACTTGGCTGAGTTGTATTGGTCTCAACCAAGATTTTGAACCCTGGCTTTTTGGTAAAACCTAACATTTAACAACTTAAAATGACTTAAAATTAAAATGTACTTAAGTTATTAAGTTATTAAGTCATTAACTTGAGTTACCAAATTCATTTTTAGCCTTATATTGTAACTTTAAGTTTACTAAACATACTTAATGTACTCCATTACTTAAATCACTAAGTCTTTAAATTGAGTTATTAAACACCTTTCTACTGGTGGGAGGAACTTGGTGCTTGTTGAGTGTACCTTGTTGGATGGTTCTTTCTTCGCTCTTTCCTCTCCCTTTCTTTCAGCTCCTCAACTGTATTGGTTCAAGCCAATATTTGGATCTTCGGGTGATAAAGTCAATATGAGCACTTGAGAATTGAATTACCCTGAAATAAAGCTTGACTTTTATCGAGAAAATTTATCGATTCAGTGATTGGTTACAAAAACTGGTGCCTACCACCCTGATATGGAATGCTTAGTCAGCCATAGGGCGTTCCTCAATCCTCACATTCAAAAAGTAGGTATGAAGGGAAAGAGAAAAAGATGACACTATACCTAACTCAAGGCGTAAGTAGGTATTTTTACCATTAAAAATGCTCTAAAAAGTCACTGAAGAAAGAAAAGTCATAGGGAAGGCATTATTTTCTGTTGAAGAATGGAAGGGGTGGCATATTTACCAATTTTGTCTGGGCTTCCAATGGTATTATCATAGGCTACATGTGGGCCTGCCCCACATAGACGACAATCTAACATTGAAGAAAGAAAAAGGAAAAAAGTTGATCATCAATGTAAACCTAAAGGACATGTTATGAGTGTAAAATTAAAGGCTATGTTTGGTGTCGCAAAATGCAAAGGTAAAAAAAAATTAAAAGAAATGGTTTTCTTATATTTGATTTTGCCATAAAAAAATTATGAAAGAAAATAAAATATAATTTAAATTTGTCACATATTTATATATTTGTAAATTATTTAATCTTTATATGATGAAGGGAATAAGTAAACGAGTTTGAAGGAACATATCAAAATAATTTTTAAAATTAGAATTTATTTTTTATTTTTTTTAATTTTTAATTTTTGTTTTATTTCTCTCACATTTTCCCACAAGTTTTTCGAGAACCAAACATAGCGAAATGATATGTTTGGTTTGTTGAGGAAAATGATTTTATGTCTAATTATTTTATGAAAAATATTTAAAAATTTAAATATAATTAAAACTAGTTAAACAAAAAAGGAATTTCTTTTTGTCCAAAATTTTATTTTTATCATGCTTTCCATGAAGTTATAAAATGCTAGTGCTAGCTTTTACTTTTAACATTGTAATTGCCATTGTTTTTTCCTCGTTGATACCTTTAATTGGTCGGAGAGGGGTGGCCGACCAAGGTTGATTCGTTGTTGATTTCAGTATATATTATTATTATTATGATCGAGCATTATATTTGACTCCACAAATTTCACTTTTTATATTTAAGAATGATTCCACTTTATGGAGCAAGTGTGACAAGAATTGAATATCTAATGAACTTCTCAATTTAAGCACAAAAACAATTCATAAAATAATAAGGTGATTGGTTGTGCCCCCATCACAATCCCATAGGTCCATTATAAAATAATTTCAAAATTAATCCTTGTTATTTTCCCTTCATATTCCATATAGTAGACAAAAGGAATTAAACTATAGTTAAATATGAACGTTCATGAAAGTAACGAGGTAAGGTAAATGTACGATATTATATACTAAGTGTCTTTTTACCATGATTTTTACTCGAAAGTGTTGTTTTTATTTAAAATGCTTTAGTGAAAATGTTTTCTCTTGAAGTATTTTTAGGAGAATTATTTATTAAAAACATGTTTCACAGTGGTTTTATGAAAATATTTCTAATTTTTCTAATATTTGAATTATAAAAAATTTCAAGTGTTAAAAATGCTTTATAGAATTGTTGTCAAATGAGTTCTAAAAATGTATTTGACAATAATTTTAGAAAGTATTTATAACAATTTCAATATTTGAAATATAAAATTTTTATATTAAGAAATACCAAAAGTACTTTCTAAAATCATTATCAAATGAAATGATTGTTATTTGTTTGAGAGTATTAAGTATTAGATTATTTGTTTTTATAATATTTTATTTATATTAAGTATTAAAAAATAAAAAAACTAATATATTACTTTTTCCATTTAAAAAAAAGTCAAATATTTTTAATTTTTCTATTAAATAAAAAATTTATAATAAGTTATGAAAAAATAAAAAAATAAATAATCTATAAATGGAAAGCAAATTGCTTTGAGCAAAAAGCTAAAAAGGCAAACATCTTGTTTTTTTTTTAATAAAAAGTACAAGCTATTTTTCAATACTAAAAATGATTTTTCATATTTTTAAAAATATTCTTAAATTTTGTAAACACCTGTTTTTTTTATTTAAAAAATATTTTTTAGGCTAAAAAGGCTTATTGATTTCAAACAGACTCTAAGTCACAAAGACTTGGAGCTCAAATTTTATTTTTTCAAATTGGTATTTTTCAAATCAAAAGAGGTTTAATTGGCCAAAAGAAATGAAAAATAAACCTAAATTAGGGGGAAAAAAAAGGTTTATATATGGTATAGGGGAGCTTTATGGGGAAAAAAAAAATCATCAATTATGAATAATAAATAAAAATTCATGAAAAAGGGTAAGCAAACCCTAGCACCCAAGGGCGAAAAATGAGGCTGATATGGTAGCCGTTGGATGGAAAGCTAAAGATCCAACGGCTCAAAGAGAAACCCTAAGCGCACTGGGGAACCCTAGCCACTTTAAAGCAAGAGTGACCTCCCGCAAGCTCAGCCTCTCTCATTTGGCATTCTCTCTCCCTCTGCTTGAAGGCGAGAGAGATTTTCTCTTCTTCTATCTGCTTCTAGGTCAGATCTCTCTGTTCCTTTGTCTCCTTAAGGTTTCTCTATTGTTTTTCTCTATGATAGTAATAATAATATTATCAGTATTGTCTTGTTTGAATTCCTTATCTCTGTTAATATAATCTATATTCTGGATAATCTGGATGTGGGATGATTTGATGAACTAGCTTAGAATTTGCTTCTGTTTTCTTTGTATTTGTGTACTGCTTGATTTGAGTTGAAGTATTGGATTTTTTTTCTGATCCATATGTTTAGATCTGTTTTTTCGTATCGATCACGATGGATTATGTGGATCACCGATCTTGAATTTTTTTTCGTAATTGGATGTGTCTAGGTTTTCTGTTTGGGATATATTAAAATTTTCTATTGTTCTTCTACAACGCGTGATCTTATAGGTCTGCTTGCTCGTTTACTATTTTTCGATTGCGGTTTTTGCTTCGGATTTTGGGTTTTTTAATTCCAGATCTGGAGCGGTTATCATATGTCATCTGTTTGTTCGGTGAGGAATTCGAAAGAAAAAGAAAATTAAAGCTTTAGCTTCACTAGCGGGGGGGTTAAACTAAATTTAGTTGGTCAATTTTATGAATCATGCAAAAAAATTTCAATATTGTTTGTTAGATCGGCATGACTCGTTATTTATACTGTTTTCTTTTTGGAAGTGAATAAAGTAATTTATGGGCCGGATCTTTACTATAGAGTAATGCAGATCCGGTTCTAGTTGTTGATGGAAATATTATGTTATTGGATTTTATTTAATTTGCTTGTTACTGTTTTAGTTTTCTCATATCATCTTGCATTCTTCTAAGTATTTATAATAGTAAAATATGATTATATGTTGTATCTCTTTCCTAGGTATAGGGTTTTGGTAATTTTTAGTTTATTGTACCTTGGCATACCTACTGGATTTCAATAAGTTTAATTTTTGTTGTCATTCTGAATCAATCTGATTTTTATTTTCTGTTTCAAGTATGGAGTTGACAAGGTTTTGCAATTCTAATTGTGTGGCTTAAAATATATTTTTGGCTTTAGATTGCTGTATGATATGGATTCATGAAATTGATCTTTAATTCAATCAGATTTCAGTTTTTCTGCTAAAAATTCATAATGGGTAAGGAGAAGGTTCACATCAACATTGTCGTCATTGGCCATGTCGACTCTGGCAAGTCGACCACCACTGGTCACTTGATCTACAAGCTTGGAGGTATTGACAAGCGTGTTATCGAGAGGTTTGAAAAGGAGGCAGCTGAAATGAACAAGCGGTCCTTCAAGTATGCCTGGGTGTTGGACAAACTGAAGGCTGAGCGTGAACGTGGTATCACCATTGATATTGCCTTGTGGAAGTTTGAGACCACCAGGTACTACTGCACTGTTATTGATGCTCCTGGTCATCGGGACTTCATCAAGAACATGATTACTGGTACCTCACAGGCAGACTGTGCTGTTCTCATTATTGATTCCACCACTGGTGGTTTTGAAGCCGGTATCTCCAAGGATGGACAAACCCGTGAGCATGCACTGCTTGCTTTCACCCTTGGTGTGAAGCAGATGATTTGCTGCTGTAACAAGGTGAGCTTCATGAATAAGCATACCCATGTTTTTGTTTCAATAGTTAACATTGGAAACTAATTTTCTTGTATCACATGGGTTTGTAGATGGATGCCACAACACCAAAGTACTCCAAGGCAAGGTACGATGAAATCGTGAAGGAAGTTTCTTCCTACCTGAAGAAGGTTGGATACAACCCTGATAAGATTCCATTTGTCCCCATCTCTGGCTTTGAGGGCGACAATATGATAGAGAGGTCTACCAACCTTGACTGGTACAAGGGCCCAACTCTTCTTGAGGCCCTGGACATGATCAATGAGCCCAAGAGGCCCACAGACAAGCCACTGCGACTCCCTCTTCAGGATGTGTACAAGATTGGTGGGATTGGAACTGTCCCAGTGGGACGTGTGGAGACTGGTGTCCTGAAGCCCGGTATGGTGGTGACCTTTGGCCCCTCTGGACTGACAACTGAAGTGAAGTCTGTTGAGATGCACCATGAGTCTCTCCCAGAGGCTTTGCCTGGTGACAATGTTGGCTTCAACGTGAAGAACGTTGCTGTGAAGGATCTCAAGCGTGGGTTTGTTGCCTCCAACTCCAAGGATGACCCTGCTAAGGAGGCAGCCAACTTCACCTCCCAGGTCATCATCATGAACCACCCGGGTCAGATCGGAAATGGCTATGCCCCTGTTCTGGACTGCCACACCTCCCACATTGCTGTTAAGTTTGCTGAGATACTGACCAAGATTGACAGGCGATCTGGCAAGGAGCTTGAGAAAGAGCCCAAGTTCTTGAAGAATGGTGATGCAGGGTTTGTTAAGATGATTCCCACCAAGCCCATGGTGGTGGAGACTTTCTCCGAGTATCCCCCACTTGGTCGTTTTGCTGTTCGTGACATGCGTCAGACTGTTGCTGTTGGAGTCATCAAGAGCGTGGAGAAGAAGGATCCATCTGGAGCCAAGGTCACCAAGTCTGCAGCAAAGAAGAAGTGAAATGTGCCTTTGAGGATATTTATCCTAGATAGACTAGTTATGTCTTTAATTGGTGTTATTTGTTTTCGATTTTGTTTTGTTGATTTTGGCAGTTTTGGGTACAGCTCTGGAGATTTTCATTTCAGTTCTCTAATTTCACTTGCAAGGACGCAGACCTGGGTGCTTGATAGAAGGTGGAAGCTATAGCTGCCGTTTATTGTTTTGGTCACTTTACAGTACTCAGATGAGTTGCTTCATTTGGTTGATAAACAATTTCAATTTCTGTTTATTGTCAGGATCTTGGATTTCGGTACATTGCTTTTTAGCATCATTTTGTGTTTGGTATGAATTTATCCTCCGTTTTATCAGTATTTATTTATAACTGCTTTCAGGTAATATTTGGATCAATTTTTGCCTGCCCATTTTGATATTGGAAATGTTGCTTTTGTTTGACTGTCTTGTCTGTCTATATACCATCTAGCGAAATAACCATACAAGTATTCACATGTTTTATGTAGCTTTGTTTCAGACTTGTGGCATATTGGGAAGATGGTTTAATTGAAATTCAGCACTGATTCAATTTCATTTGTAATATTATTGCTGGTATCATTGTAAAATGTGCAGTACATTACATCAGTGTAAAGCTACAGCCATCTCTTGAAGCAAAACTTTGTTAAGACTGATGATTATAGCAGAAATCTGAATATTTCTAGTGTATCATGGAGGGAGGTTTACAATGATATAAGACTGATGATTAAAGCAAAATTTCCTTGTACCAGAAATAGGAAACAATACATGGCTATCGCTATTCAAGCGAAAGAATAGGGGAGATGATATGATAGTGCTATTTTAGAAGTTCATTCACAGAATCTTATGTTTTATCAAAATGGATTCTCGTAATAATATTTTTTTACTAATGGGAAGTAGGTTGCTTATGCAAATTTCAGTCAACCCATCCAATAACATCACACCATAAAGATTCCTGTTTTTCTTTTGGGAGAGTTGTGCTTCAATTGGACCTTGAAATTAACTTTTAAGAGACAAAAATACCTATGAAGATGACACATTATATTTTTTAAACAGTTAGTTGATTGCATGTGACAATGACTTGAAAAAGACCCTAATTTTTTATTTAATTAAATAAAAAAATGTTATTTATAAAATATCTTTTATTTTTTTTGTTGACAAATATTAATTTTTGTTTGAATTAGAAAATATTTATATAAAACAAAATAATCTTTGTTTTAAAAAAAATTCGCAAATTTATTTAGAAAAGTATTACAATTTTTTTTTTTAAATTATCCCCGTTTTATCCTAAAAAGATATTTTAAATTAATTATAAAAACTTAAGAGAAAAAAAGTTCAAATTTATTTAAAAATTGTGATTTCAAATTCTAAAAAAAAAAAGATTTATTTAAAAATAATAATTTATTAAAAAAACTCAATTTATTAGAAAAGGAAATTCGATTTTATTTTTTACGAATATATATTTTTTCCTTTTCAATTTTACTCTAAAAATGTTTTTTTTACTACTTTTATTAAAAAAAAAAACCATTTTTCAATTTTTATTTTGATGAGTTCTATTTTTATTTATTTTTAAGTTTTTGATATGATTTTTAATCTGAATTTTGTGTTTTTGTTTTTTCACATTGAGTAAAGGGCATTTCAAAAAATATTGAAGTTTCGTACCTTTCAGCTTAAATGGATAGATTTTATGGACTTAAGACTATTTTTTCAGCTTAAATGGGTAGATTTTATGAACTTAAGACTATTTTTCTTTTGACCCAATTGGATTAAAAGCACAATTTTCCCTTTTCTTTTTTCTAATCTTAAAGAGTAATATCGGATAAAATGTGACATGTGGATATGCACATCATAAATCTATTTATGTATCTCCACATAAATCTATTTATGATTCGGGGAACATAGATTAGGATTACAAGAGTTCGAATTAAAATTAAAAAAAAGTCGGGAGGGATTTGTCATTGTATGCCCATGCCCTTCGTATTGAAGGAAGGTTAGAAAAACCTCATGTCTCGTATCCATTTGAATTCTCAATGATGCATGCATTCCAGGAGGTAGCCTGGTAGCCTAATTATTAATTGTCTATGAATTGTTTTAATAGGAATAAAGAGCTGTTTGGCTTTATATGATTCATCATCATCCCATTAAAACCAAACATGGATTTCTCTCTTTTTAAGCCTCAGATGCAGTATTTATTGTTTGTGAAGCTTTATTCGACTCAGATAACGATCACCAAAATAAAATTTTACCACAATAATAATCAAATGTCTTTCCACAAACATTAGATCATGAGTTCTAAAGTAATATCTCCATCTCCCAACACCATCTAAAAAATGTAGCCCCTATGAAATTTTCTTTGCATCAAATTTAAATAATGTCTTTCTAAAAACTTAACATCAAACCTCCTCAAACAGGATGCTGCGGGCTGGCCAAGCCCTTGGGTAGAAACAAAATGTCAACAAAGTTGGTAGAGGTGGCCCCTTAACCACATGCTGATCACATTACAGAATGGAAACAGCACATTGCTTAGGATTTCACCACATGATGGCTGAGTTGGAAATGGCCCTCTCTCCATTTCTTGCTTTCACTCAAAGGGTTAACCTCCCCGGTTCCACTATTAGGAAGCTCAAATCTGCAAGTGATCAACAATATTTAAATGTCAAGCCAAATACTAGTGAATTTTTTAAGGATCACTGAAACAAAGAATTGCACCAACTACCCCTTGTTGAAAGTCATTTGCAAAAGAATACGGAGATCAAAATAAGGCTTCTTGGAGTGGTTTCACATTTATTCTCTCCAATAAATTTCAAGCTCCTTCTATAATAATTGTACAAAAGAAACTCTAGCAATGAGAACTGAGATTTACCTTGCAAGTTAACTACAAATCTTTCTCATTTTCGAGCTCTGCTTTCATTGCTGCTTTTTCTGCTTCTTCCAATACAAATGTTTTAAGTGACTCAACATTCCTTGGTCCTGTTAATGTATCCAGTAGGCAACAGAGAGAATGTATCCTTCAGTTGTAAAAATTCTCTAAATTCAGTGACATAGAACTCAAAGAATGCACTAAAGAGCAATAATTTCAGTTACATGCATCTAGTATAAAAAGTTGTTTTAGGGAACTTGCAATGCAGCTTCCAAGCAATGTGTTTGATGGCAGATGATAGCTTTATTTTGTGGCTTCAGAAGAAAATTAAATCATTGAAGAGCAAAGGTGATTATACAGAATTTCAGAAAATCATTTTTTTTTCTTTTAAGAATATTCTTCTACTCATACGAAATATGTAAGACAAGAAACTTGAAAATGGCTATTTGGAAGACTGAAACTCAATCAAGGAACCAAAGTTACAGAACCAGATGCCTACAAACTAGATGCTCACCCATTAAATGAAGATGAACAGATGACCATCATAGTGACACTATAAGCAATGTTGTCAAAGTAAGCATCAATCTTTCTAGCGTGACAATAGCATCAACACCGAAATTATCAGGTTACTATTGTCAACAGATGATTGTCATCATTGTCAGAATTGCCAATGCTCCCCAACAAGACCATCAATCATCATTTATCAGCAGAATTATATTATAGCCATCATTACTGTCCATCATAATGAATGCTTTGAATAACATCTATGCTCTATATTCAATATAATGTTATAAAAGTAAGGACAGAGAATGATAACTGATTTTGTCAATCCACTCCAGATGGTGGCAATCGGTAGATTTATATTATCGCCATCATTACCGTCCATCACCATGAATGCTTTGAATAACATCTATGGTCTATATTCAATCTAATGTTATAAAATTAACAGAGAATGATCAAATCATGGAACTGATTTTGTCAATCCATTCCAGATGGTGGTTTGGTGCACACTGATTCTCAGAGGTCACTAAAAAATGGAGAAGGCTATAACCTGGTCCTGTTCCTGTTTCCAAGGCTTTGGAAGCAGACTCAACCTTCAGCTATTTTCCATAAGGTGGTTGAATACAGAATTGAACCCTTGTATTCAGGCTTGACAGCTCAAGAAGAGAAGCCTCTTTTCAGCTGGTAGGTACTTACATTGGAGTGCATCTGGCATTTCACCAGAATCACCACTGGTGATATCCTCACCCTAGGTGCAACAGTCTCTCACTCACAGCTGCTAATGCCATTAGGCTACTAGTCTCCTAGAAGATCATTTAAGGTGTTGGTTTCCTAAATTTTAAATCCCACAATCAGTGTTAAGACCTCATTATGCTACATGACAAATGGCACATAATTTCCTATGTGCATGGGCATTGTAAAATGCATGAAATCCCAGTCTTATCCACTGTGCAATGTTATATCATTATGAAATAAGTGTGGAACAAGGTTATGATCCACATCAACAAGAATGTCAAAAAAGGAAATAGCAAATGGAAACTGGGGCACCTATTTGTATCTAAAATGATGAATCCCTTCCCTCTGGATCATAGCAATGGTGAAAAGATGTAAGTAGGTACAAAAAAAGAGATGATAGAACACGAAGAGGAAGAGAACACTAAACATAACTAGAATGAATAACAGAATTCAAAACCTCATGTTTTATTAAAGACATGGAATAGGAACTGTTTTGCAGGTGCCACAAAGTCCTAAATGCTTAGGTCATATTCAAGTGAGGCCTCCTTTGGGATACCTTTATGGTGTTTTACTTTAGCTAGAACCCTAGAAGTTGAAGTTGAAGTCAAAGCTACAATTTTTGAAGGACAATATTAGTATTAAAAAAACATGAAATAACTTTTTGCATAAACCAAAATAGTGCTTCTACAATAAGTAACATGGTTTTGACTTTCATATTAAACTCTTTTTTAAACCGTATGATCTTCAAATAAAAATAGTTAAACAAGTAACAAAGCTCTTATTAAGCTTAAAAGAGAGCTTTTGGCTACTCAAAAGCTGATCCTAACAGGAGCTGAGACATAAACTTCACCCATGCATGATATTGGTAAAGGCATCCATCATGAAGCTTGTGTTGAGGCCCGACATTCATATAAATATCAATAACCCCTTCAAACTCAGCATAAGACTAGTAATGACTCAAAAAGGCACTCCATAGATACTGAGATGGAAAATTTTGTTCCCAAATCATTCATCCAATTACTGTAATACTGTTGATCCAAAGATAGAATAAAAAATAATTAACAGATATAACATATCTTAGGTGGATGGGTTGGAGAAGGTCAGAACTTTGGATTTGGAAAACAAGGATAATACTAGTCCGCATAGAAAACCACATATCTCACAAATGTCCCACAAAAATGCTATGCAGCTGCATTCAGCCAATCACAAGGATACCATTGAGCTATGGACAACAAAAATTTATCAATGAATATGACATGTCTTGGATGGATGCCTGAGAGAGGATGTGTTTTTGGTTCTGGCATCAAGGACAACAATAGTCTGACTAGCAAACCATATTTCTGAAACATGTTCCTTATTTTTTTTGATAGGTAAAAAAGAATATATTGAACAAGAAGAAAGGACACCCAAAGGGTGACCTGAAGCATACAGTAAGTATCCAGTTATCACCAAAAAGAAGAATTTACAAAAAAGAGGGGTAATAAAAAACACCACCCATTCTCATCTAGAGCCCAACTAATCAAAAAAGATGATTAAAGGAAGAGACCATTCATCTATACACAACTTAGTCCAAGCCCAAAGAGTACGAACAAAGGAGTTTTCAGCCTTTGAACCGACAGCTCCTCATTATCAAAGGCAAGTTTATTCCTTTCCTTCCAAATTGTCCAAAAAATAAAAATAGGGGCTGCCTTCCAAGCCTTTTTGTGTTTCTTGCCCACCAAGGAATCATGCCACCTGAGAAAAGTCTCTCTTAACTGTCAAGGATAGTACCCAGGACACCCCAAAGAGAGCAAAATTTCTGAAACATGTTCCTGGACAACTATGCATGTGCATTGCCTACTTCTAAGGTGTCAGAGACAGAGTTGCCATATTTTATGCACACCTCCCTAATCTTATTGTAGTGAGCTGCCTTCCACATTAAGTTAAGAGCTCTCTTGGATTAAGCACTTCAATTGTCACCAACCCTTGGTTGGTTCTGACCTTTTCTGGTGCTGTGGGGTATGCACACTAGTTTTGTAGGAAAAATTAACTGACATGTGGCAGTAGAAAAAAAAAGGAAGAAGAAGAGGCATCACATACCTGCTATTAAGACAAGGGTGGACTGTGTAACTAAGCATATACAAGTTTTTTCTTACTATAGGATTAGGAAGACCTTTTACTCATAAAAAAAGTTTAAGAAGTTCTTTTGGAAGTACAAGTCTATGTAGCACTGTTTGATTTCATTTTCAATCTGACGACTCTTTGTTTTCCATGTGTCACACATATTACTTGGTTGATTCTATTTACAGAGAACCATGCTAATGGCTAAAGCTTTTGATTATCTGAAAGTAATGATTAAGTTTAGTTGTTTGCATAATAAAACAACTGTAAAAATTAATTACAGATTATATGAAATAAGAAATACTAACCAATCATCTAGCAAATGACGAAATTTAGAAGTTACCTTGATACTTTGCAACTTCTTCTCCATCATAAAAGACCTTAAATGTTGGATAAGAATGAATATCCACCTTGGAACAAACTGATTTACTAACACCACAGTCAACTTGTCCAATCTCTATCTCATCTTCCCCTTCCATTATCTTCCCCAGGTCTTCCCACAGAGAACCCAAATTCTTACTGAAACCCAATGTAGTCATAATTAATAAGCAAATAGTATGAAATAACAGTATTAGGAGCAACTAGCCTATTATCAAATCCAAAACAGATGGTCATAATTACCAATGCTTACACCAAGGAACGCAGAATTGCACAAACCATGCAGTGTCCTTCTCCTTCACCTAAATGAAATACACAGATACACAAACAATAAGTGATGTATCTAAAAATAGCCTTTGAAGCTAAGAAGGTGAAAGGAACAGAAGAAAAGAAAATTGATGGTTTCGTATTCATGTTATTTTCTTTTCAAACGAAGTTGAACCTTGGCCAATTCAAATATTAACCTTAGAAGAGTTTTTTCTTTCTTTCTTTTTTTTTTTTCCTAGGGTCCTAAAAGCATGAAAATCTAAAATTCAATTGATTAGATCTTTTTCCCAATTTGTACTGAGAATCTGAGCACAGTACAAAATATTCTCAATACAGGCGCCCTCATCACTCTGGGATTCCAATTTCAACCATCTTTATTATCCGTGATTTCAATCCCGGAAGGGCAGGCATCGTACTGGGGAAGTACTACACAGAAAAAATTCCTAAGATTTTGTCATAAAGAACGATTCCCACCATAAAAACTTCACACTAATGGATGAAATCTCCAACAACCCTCCCATTAAAACCACTTTGATCGATCCCAATTAACTTTCAAACACAGCCATTGATTCAATCATCCAAACAAAAATTCTTACAACCCTGACACTAAACCTTACCCCAAAAATAGTTGCTATTAGCTAGCCCAAAGTTGCCCAAATCTTGAACAGATCATAGCAGCAATACGTGAACGAAAAGGGCAAACCAAAACATTTTCAGAGATTATAAAATTTTTAGGGCTCAACTTAGCCGTAAAATATCCCACACACTAAATCCAGAGCACGATTCAAATGCATATGCAAATAAAAACCCTAACCCTAGTTCCTTGGATCTGATCTTACAATCAAAACAAAATGAATCAAAATAGAGAAGAAAAATAACCTACCTTATCCGAGAAGGTATCGGCTGTTAGGGTTATGACCTCTGCTTTAGTAGTTTTTAGGCTCGAGAAAATAGTTATTAATACGAGCAAAAGAAGAAGACAATGAGATTGATTTTTCATATTCGCCATCTGCTGCTCTCAATCTCAGTCTCAGATTTGCTCCTTTTTCCCCCGGAAAATATGCTACAAATACCACAATTATTTTCTGTCCAAACAAACGAAGGACACGAGGGTGTTGATGTCAGTTTCTGCGGTTGCTCTGGGTCAGAATATAATTAAAGAAAGAATCAGCTCTTAAAGAAAAATATCTTAAAATCAGTTTCGCCTATTTTTTGAATTGGGTTTGGGTTAAATTTGTATGTGCTCCGTTATAAGTTATAAATAGGTAGTTTGTGGATCAATCTACGTAACACGATCCAATTTGACTCATTTTATAATCTTATTAATTAAAATAATAATAATTTTAACCCATTTAACACATTTTTTACTCATTTAAAATTCATTTTTAAATAAATAATTTAATTGAATGATAAATATGTTTGATTCATGCTTATATAAAATCTAATTTATCCTAATTATTAAATAAAAGAACTTGATTATTAAATTTATTAAATAAATTATAATCAATTTTAAATTATTAAATAAAATAATCTAATTTTTAAATTGGTTAAATACACAACTTTTAATCAAACCATACACAAGTAGAAAATAAGGAAAAATATAAAATTTTTAACATGGTTTGATGATTAATGTGATATTTACGTCTATGAAATGAATCAATACTTAACAATCCATCGATCAAAACGAATGAGAAGAGTTATAATGGTAAAGTTCTTGCAAAAAATACTTTTAATTGTAGCTACATTATCTTAAAAAATAAAACCCTAAACATAAAATAGTTAGATATATAATAAGACAAACTCATTAATTATCACATAAAAAAAATGTCTAGGAGGCGTTAACCCTTCAAACCCTGTAAGCTAACCCGAAAGCTCAATCTCGGCATCCCAAGTGAAGCGTAATAAAACTGATTTAAGTTTCACAATTTAATAATAATATGTTACCTATTTAATAATTAGGTAATATTTAGACTTATGTTTTTTACACGATTATTATTCATGTCGAGTTTAGATTGATATATAAAGTATAATACTTTTGACATGATGAAAAATCACCCACCAACACCAATTGGGGAAAATATTGAAGGATAAAAGTTGAGAAATGTGACATTATGAAAGTTTATATGTCACAAAATGGTAGTGGTTTTGATGGTATTCCACTTATTTATAGGAACCGGCAACTGTAATAAATACAAGGAGGAGATGCTTTTCAAGGGTTTTTATTTCTTCATTTTTTTTTTAATTTGAATATTCAAGAAGTGCGTCCTTTTTTGTTTTTTTTTTCTTTAATAAATATTCTATGAATTGTTTGATCTTGATTAATTACTTTAATAGTAGAAGAGAATACCCATATGGAAGAAAAGTAGAAGAAAAAAGGGAAATAGGAAAAATAAAAAATGAAATTTATGTGTATATATCTTTATTCTCATGGAAATATTTATACATTTTTAAGCACAATTATTTTTATTTTTTATATAGTTACATCATAAAATATTATATATTATTGAAAATCTTAAACAATAGTCCTTAAAAAAAAAAGGGGGGGTGTAAAGAGGGGAAAAAAAGTGGTTGTATTTACATGGCTACCTTACCAAAAAAACAATTTAAATCAATTAAAATCCGTAGCATCAAATTATCACTATAGTTATTCATTTTTCTAATTTTCTTTTATTTTTGTTGTGTGTAAGTGTAGGATAACTCTGCACCAGTGTCATGAGGATGTTCTATAAGGTTCATAACTACTTTTCTTATTACAAGACGTCTACCTAACCAACATTTAGATTCAATTTTATCCAAACTATTTTGGTTCACCCCAACATTCTCCACCTATTTGACTATTGCTGAGCAATTTTTGGATATCAAACCGACCTTCCCCTTCTTTGTAATAGTATTAATTCAGTTTTCAATAACCATAAAGGTTGATTTGGTTTGCAAATTTTAAAACCGACTTTCTTTATTTAAATAAATTTGATCATATCATTCAATTTCCAATAATCATAAAGGTAAATCGATCTAAATCAATCAAAATTTATCATATCATTCAGATCAATAATAAAAAACTTATCATATCATTCAAATCAATAATAAAAAAGGTGAATTTTGATTTAAAAACCAACTTTGTTGGTTCGATTATTAGTTTCTTTGTATCCCCATGATAAAACCTAAATCAAATCAACATTTTAAGACTTATATATAATTGTTCAATATTTGATGAGTTATAAATTGGATGATAAATTTTTTTAATCAAATAACCAATGGCAAAACCACTACCAAACATTACAAAAATTATTCCCAAAGTATGCTGCAAATGAATATAATATCTATAATGTTACTATTTCATACTTAATGATATTGTTAAATTATGATTTTGACTTTGAATTGAAATTTACTTGGAATCAAATTTAAAATGTAGAAATTTTAAAAGAAAAAGTGGGATTTGATTTACTAATATAAAAATATATGAAAAAAAGAATCACAAATTTTTTAAATTAGTATTATCTTCATTTATTTAAAAATAATTTGAAATACATGCACTTTTTAATAAGTCATTCAATTATTTTCAAAAATGTCAATTTTACTTGTCATATCATTCAAATCAATTAACATCTAAACTTCTTTGTGTAGATGTTTTCATTCTTTTTAGATATTTTATTATTATTATTATTATTATTATTTAGGATTTATAATATAAGAATTTGAAAAAAATAGAGTTTATTTTAGTATTAATAAGTTAAAAATCAATTCATATTTTTTATAATAAATAAATTTGTATTTATTATATAATATTAATAATTATTTAATATAATAAAGAATAAAATTTATTGTAAGAGTTTTTAAGATATGAAATGTTTTAGTATGGTTGTAATTTGATATATAGTATAAAACTAAATAAATAAATAAATATTTTATATTAAATAAATTAATCATAATTAAAATAATGATATATTATTAAATTCATTATTTATTTTTAAATTGATAATTATGATTAAATAGGATTTAATAATTTATTAAATAAGATTTATTTGATAATATTACTTAAACTTTTTAGCAAACTAAAATAATAATCTTATCTGTTTGTTTTTATAGAAAAAAATCTTAAATAATAAAATAATAATAATAATAATAATAATAATAATAATAATAATAATAATGAAGAAATCTAGTTGTCAAGTAAAAAGAATATTTTTGAAAATAATTGGATGAATTATTAAAAAAACATGTATATATTTTTAATTATTTTTAAATAAATGAAGATAATATTAATTTTAAAATTTTGGATTTTTTTATATATATTTAAATCCCACTTTTTTTCATTTTTAAATAAATTAATTAATTATTGAAGGCCGAGGAAAAGGTTCCACAGAGATAAAGAAAAACACTCTACCACTCTGAAACCGCTAGACTGAACATAAAAAAGAAGAGCTCCATAGTTTTTCTAAAACCCCATCATCACATCATTCCCAAATCCCTTTATCAACTTTAGTACCCTCTCAGTCTCAGTCCCAGTCTCCTTCTTCCTCTCATCTGGTGGAGAAACATCCGGTGAAGGTAAGATGACGGCTTCCCGCTGAGAATTGACCATGTGATCGTACTTGTCCTTGCTCACACCGAAGGCCATGGCAAACTCTGAGCCTCTCATGCTCTTGAGCAGCGAGTTGGCTCCTGCCAGGAACTGTGGCCTGTTTCTGCGCGCTGATGTCGTGAATCCGAAGAACTCAAAAGGGCCTGTTCTTGATGCTATTTGACAGAATGGGAAGTATCTGGGCACCCAGAAGACGTCGCCTTCACGCACTTTGGCGTCCATCGCTGATGTCCCGTTCGGGAATACGACCTTTACCGTGCCTGATCCTTTCAACACGATCCCGATTTCTGTCGCTGTTGGATTCAGATGTGGAGCCATCATTGATCCCTTCAAAAAGTTATAACAAGATGAGCCAGATTTAGTAAAGGAGCAATGTCAGATGACTACAAATTCAATCTGAAAGAGGAAGAAACCGATGATCACCGCAGTGAGGTTGACGCTGTAAATGCCGACGCCGGAGTCGGCGAGAGCCGAATAATCGGACTCATCAAGAGCAATGCTCCATCCATAGCTGTTCTTGAAATCGGGTTTTCTGTCATAGAGGTTGTAGGGCTCGGTTGGTTCCACAGGCTGCTTCTTGTTTTCGTTCCCAATTACAGAGTTCAGGAGCTTCCTCCATGACCACCATGTCCCATGTTTCTGTTCAGTTTCGACGTCAAATCCCATAATTCTCTTCAGGTGTTTGACTTTATCTTGGGTTTTCATTTCTAGGAATTTGGCCCATGTGCTTGGTTGCTGAGAATCTTTTATGTATATGATAGGGCCCCCTTCTTGTCTGGTCATGATCTCCTCCAGTTCCGACATCGAGATCTGTGAATGAAATTACATCAGCAACCCGTAAAGGAAGAGAAATGGCTTTGTTAACGAAGCAGTTTTCTCACATTAAATGCAGTTGACAGCGTCTCGGGAGCAAACCCAGTGAGAATCGATGTGGGATGTGTCCCTCCCCCGAGGAAGAAAGACTGCACAGAAACAGGTTGAAGAATATCAGAGATTCAGAATTCAGAAATCTTAGGATATAAAACCTGCTAAAAAATTTTGGGATTTTCTTAAAATTTTCTAGCAATCCAAACAAAATCATGAAATTAACTTTCACTAACTAAGCAGATTGCAGAAAAGAATGATTCTATGATCAGGATTTTAGACCAAGAAAAGAATATACCTGGAAGGTATCCATCTTCAAGCTCTCAGACATGTCAATGCTGCAAATGATATGAAGTCTCTGCCCCTCGCCTGTGTTAACCAAGTAGAAGGCAGAACCGGCAGGAATTGTATACAAATCCCCTATCTTCAACTGCTTCTCCACCAGTTCATCGTTGTAGATTGATCCAACCTTTGCTTCCCCTGCAACCACCAATCATGTATGATCGTCAAAATAAGCCAAAGATCCAATACATGGATAGAGAGAGGGGGTGGGAGAGAGATGTACAATACCTCTGCGAATGAAGAGGATCAAACTGGAATCAAGGTACTGGGGGACGAAAAGAGACTTAGGCTCCATAGTAATGAAGCCAATTTGCATCGGCTTCTCTACAATTGATCTGCCTGCGGCACTCCTCACCACCCTCATCTCTCCAGCATCAGTCTTCACCATCTGCTTAGAGTCATGCATCAAGAACAACTCATGTTCTCCCCCCTCACTCTCCTGCCTCTCTTCTCCTCCTCCTTCAAGATGCCCCAACACCCCGCCCACTGCACACCACATGATCACAAGCACCACCCACCATAGTAGTACTGTTGCTCCTTTCCCCATGGCGTCTGTAGCCTCTCCTCTCTCTCTCTCTCTCTTGCAATTACTGTAACTGTCGCCTGATCTTAGTGGAGTTAGTGAGGAGAGCGGAGAGAAGAAGCAATTTATGAAGAGAAAAGGGAGAGAAACGAGAGCAACAGGTGTCAGCCATGCAGTGTCCGATGGTTTGCTGGCGGGTTCTGCAGCAGCCAACATTGAGATCCATTCAGCAATATCAGATCTCTTTGAGACCAAGTCTGCTGATCCAAGTAAAATTTAGAACAAATGTATATAATATATATATAGAATCCATGTCTTAGAATAAGGGTAAAAAATTAGGAGGGGTAAGTAGAAAAATATGGTATAAATAAATAGAATTCTAATAAATAGGATTTTTTTTTAAATTATTGTCTAATATATTATAAAATAAAAATCTATTTAGCAATCTAAAATTTTTTAACATATTTTTAAATATATTTTTAAATATATTTTATAAATAATTTTTATATTTAATGTTTTATTTTTAATTATTCTACCTATATTATATATTATTTTTTAAAAATAATCATCATAAAACAAGTGAAAATAATTAAAAGATATTTTCAAAAAATATTATATTTTTATTCTTAAAATTAGAAAACAGTTTTTTTTTTTATTGTCACACATATTTTTCTTGTTTTTTTTCTCTCTAAAAAATAAAAATTTATTAAAAAAATAGTTGTTAAATAAGTCCTAAAATTAGGAGACTCTAATTATACATGTCACACTACTTCATTGATAGTACATTTTTCAGAAAAACACTATATGGTAAAAATAATAAATAATAAATAATAAAATATAATGAAATTATTGTAAAATTATAAATTAAAAACCTTTATTTCAATTCAATATAAAAATATTTTAAAGGAATTATAATAACAATTTTGTTTCTTAGAAATTTAATTTAAAAAAAAAAAGAGTTTTTTTATTTGTTTCTAAACATTATTTCAAAAAAATGGTTTTATATTAATTTTAAAAAATAAAGGTAGTTGACAAGTTATTTTTAAAAGAAAAAATAAAAATCATTTAAATAAATAAATTTTAGTTGTTTTTTTTTTTTAAAAAACTTTGTGTATTCAATTTATATTAATATCAATTAAATTCAATCAAAGTTTTATTGTAAACTTAAAATAGTTTTGCAATTGAAAATAAATAATTTTTGGTAAAATATGGATACCAATATTACAATAAAATCATAAATGATATTTTTTTTATTAGACTATAATGATACTATTATAGTAAACATCATAAAATATGGATATTAATTAATTTTTTTGTTAAAGATAAATTGTAATATTTTAAAAATAATAATGACTAATATATTTTATTTAAAATGAATTTATAAATTGATTTTTTTAAAATGTAAATAAGTCAAGATTTTTTATTATAAGTACACGTTTATTTACTTGATCATGAAGAAAACAATTTGAATCAATTTTGATTTAGCTTGATATTTATTGGGACAATTTTTTTTTAATTCTAAAATTATTTTTAAAAATTAGTTGACTAATTAAAAAAATTTGAGATATTAAGAGCGTATTTGATAGTAATTTTAAGAAGTTGTAGACCCTCGTTTTGGTCTATAAGTTTTTGGGATATTTTGAGAGGATATTTTCACCACTTTGAGGAGCTTTTGGCAACTGGTATGAGAGAGTGGCATGAGAGGAGTGATCTTTTAGGTAAGAAATCAGAGGTTGACACGTTGCATGGAGATTCTTTGGCTTGAGGGGCAAGCCAACAGAGGAGAGAGAAGAGGCTGCTACAGAGAGATGAGATATTTTCTGGATTTTTTTCTGTTGTTTGAGGAAGGGAAGAACCAGAGTGAGAGGTACGGGGTTTACAGAAAAATATGGGGGTAACGTGAGGAAAAAGGGAGCTAAGGGGAAGAAGAAGGTATCAGTGGGGGTAGTTCACGAATTTTCTAGAGAATTTTTGGAGCAAAAACAGTGAGAAACCCATCACAAATTTGCTGGGGAGAAGCATTTTCCAGGTACATTTATTGCGTATTTCCCATCCACTTCAACTGGTATGTTTTTCTTCTCATTTTTCTGCTGATAATGGGATGATGTTTGTTGGTTGGGAGTAGCATGTTCACATCTCTCCTCTTAATGGTTTTTGCTGCAAATTCGTTTGTCCTTGTCTCATTTTCCCCATGAGATAACTGTAACCTTGTTCTGTTTTTTTTTTATATAGTCATTTGATACCACCCACTCTCGTCTAAGCCTGTTGATTCAAATATGAAGCATGGTTTGTACGAGTTCTTTATTTTGTTCCTACCCTTTGCTCTCTATTTGTTGTTTTCTATATTCTTGGTGTTCGTCCATGATGTTAATGGGCTGTGTTTATTTAATTAAAAAATCAATGAGATTGGAGATCGAGTGGCAGCCATGAAGGATTGATCTGGTGACATGTTTGTTGTTGAATTAAAAATTCAAAGTGGTCATCATAGAAGTTAAATGGAATGTAGTTTTTGATGTTAATATGGAATCTTGAAATCAATGCAATCGGTCATGAGTATGTGAAATATTAGTGCTTATTTATGTGAATAAAAAATTTAATGTAAAATGGGATTGGTAATGTTAGTGGTTGTTTGTGTTAATAAAAAGTCAATGTGAATATGTTATGAGAGAGAACAACACTTGCCATCATCAACCTCACAGTACAATGCCGTATGCACCCCCGGGGACCCACTTATGTATGGTTTGCATTGGCCTCATTAGGCTACGTGTCATCTTCATTTTCTTCCTCTTTGATTTTAAAAATGATTTTTTTTTTCCGAATCCCATTTTTCAAATAATTCTTTAGATTTTAGTTTTTTTGAAATAATTTCAAATCTCCCATTTTTCATCTTTAGCATTTTTCTTAGGTTTCGAAAATCCATTTTTCAATAAAATTTGCCGTCATTTTCTTCCCGGCGAGCCTCATTTTCACATCTTCCATGTTTTTTTTTTTATAAAAAAAATGTTTTAAAATAAGCAAGAATCCAATTTCGTAATTCCAAGTGATGGAGTTATTGAAATTGATTCATGCAAAATAAAATGGGTTTTGATGGGGGCCCCACATCAGAGGAGTAAAGATAAACTTGAGTGAAGTGCAAGATTTTTCATTGGTGACTTATTACTCTATTTAGAGACACATGCGTGCTATATTTTATGTTTATTAATTGTGCACTAACCTCACTTCTTGATAGTGCATTGAGGATCGTTGCCCAAATATGTATTTACTCACATCCTGGTCATTCTCTGTGCATGTTCTGACTCTCATACATGTATGATCGTTCTGGGTATTCATTGATTTACTCATCAATTGCCATGATTGTTTCATTTTATTAGTAGAAACTCGACTTTAGGGACTTAGAGGGGTGCTACAGTCTTTACCGTACCTTCCCGATAAGTAACCTAACCCTCAAGCCAAATCCGGTTTTTCACAGACCACATTTTTTAGAATAAGGAGTCACACTTAGGGTTTTATTTCTTATTTTGTTTATCCTTTAAAAATAAAACAAAAATAAGTGGCGACTCCAAGTTATTTTCTAATAAATAAAATCATTTTAAAATAAAAATCGAGCTCACCATCGAGTGGAAAACGCATGAGCCGAAATGCAGAGTCCACAAAAGTGTTTTTAATTTTTTTGATACTTGAAAAATAAAAATTTTCAAGTATTAAAAATACTAAAAACATTCCCTAAAATGTAAGTCTAAGTTTCAATGCCCTACCAATAAATTTTTACTAAACTTCTTTAATTGAGTAGTTTGGATTGGTTCATATATTTAGAATGTGGATTCTTGGGTTTGTACAACTCCTTTTGGTGCCTTACCACGATCCTCTTTTGAGAGGAGGATTTCACTTCGTAAACCTTTTTTCTTTTTCCTTTTAAAATGTAGTCTTATGAAAATTACATTGAAATCATTTTTTGAAAAAATGATTTCCTTCTTATGAGATCGTTTTTTCAAAATTTTCATAAAGCCGTTTTTAATTATTTTAAAATAAATTTAATAAATTTATAAATTGTGATCATACTAAAAATCTCATTTTAAAAAAATGATTTTGTGGTAAAAGATTTTATTTTATAAAATATATTCTCTAAAAATATTTTATTTTATAAAAGAAATTCTAAAAAACAGTATATTTTGTGGTAGCCTAATTAACTTTTTTGTTTTTTTTTATTCCAAAAATTAGAAAACTATTTTAGTAAACAATCACTATATAGGGTTTTGGTGTTTTCGCAAAACATTTTTTATTGTTTTCAAAATAATTATATAAATATAGAGAATGATTAAAATAAAAGATTAAATAAAAATTGTTTTCAAAACATATCTAAGAATATAGAAAATGTCGATATTTTGAAAGCCAAATCAAACCGGCCATTCCAACTATTGATGGACAACTTCTTCGATCAAATTTGGTGGAATGAACTATTCGAGGATTGGATCATTGTTAAACCACTTGAATCGCGTTAAACCATATAGACCGTTTGATTTCATATGAATCGATCAACCTTTGTTTGACCAAAATCTTATTGAGCTTTCCAATCAACTCGCTCAAGCTTCTTCCTTCTAATGTTCGCCCGATTTCATATGAACCAATCAACCCTTATTTGACGAAAGCTTTATTGGGCTTTCCAATCAACTAGCCCAAGCTCCTTTCCTAAGGCTGGTTCAATTTCATATGAAAAGGTGAACACTTGTTTGACTGAAATCTTATTGGGCCATCTAATCAATTGGCCTAAGCTCATTCCCTCCAAGGCACACTATGATATATGCTTTGTAAAAGATGTTCTTTAAAAATATTTTATTTTATAAAGAATATTCTCAAAAAACATTATGTTTTGTGGTAGCTAAATTTACTTTTTTGTTTTCTTTCATTCCAAAAAAATAGAAGACTAATTTTAAAACAATCACTATTACCATGTTTTCACAAAACATTTTTAATTGCTTTCAAAATAAATATATAAATATATAGAATCATTAAAATAAGATATTAAATAAAAGTTGTTTTCAAAACATGCCTAATAACATAAATAATATCAATGTTTTGAAAATTGGATTGGGCCAACCAGTCCTACCATTGACTGATGGCTTCTCCGATCCAATCTAGTGAAATGAATTATTCAAGGATTGGATCACCGTCAAACCAATTGTCCAATTTCATATGAATCGATCAACTCTTATTTGACCAAAACCTTATTGAACTTTCTAATCAATTGACCTAAGCTCCTCTCCAAGCTTCGTTTGGTTTCATTTGAACTGTTCAACCTTTGTTTCACCGAAACCTTATTGGGCTTTCCAATCAATTAGTTGAACCTCCTTCTCTCCAAAGCCCAAAATCACATTTGCTTTATAATTTTCCGTTGTGGGATAAATTTTTGCTACGATAAAAGAGAACTTTGAATGGTATAGGGTTACCATCACATCTACTTTGTAATTTTCCCTTATGGGATATATGAACTTTGAACGGCATAAATTCACTTGGGACCCGTGGCCTAATAAAATAAATCGAAGATGATGTGAGCTACTTAGCCATTTCGTTATATGATTTGGTAAATATTTCTATATATTTCTTTTAATCATATAAAACATTTAACCGAATATAAATATTCACATCTATGTTTATTTTTATAATAATCATTAATGATAAATATGAAAATAATATAAATTAATTATATATAATAATTTTTAAAATTTTAAAATAACAAAATACATACATATATAATTAAATTAAATAGTATAATTTTCCTTTTCCCTTAAATATATCTTCATATTTAAATATTATATATATATATATATATATATATATATTTAATTTCTTATAATTATTTTTAATTTTAATACAAAAAAACGATGATAGACAATAATAAAAAAACATAATAAGAATATTTGGGGAGTAGTAAATAAAGTAGGTAGGTTCATTTGGGAAGAGCAAGTCCCACACCCCCCCAACAACGAGATCAGTGGTGGGTTATAAGATTAGACTATCCAAAAAATCTCATATAACTTCACCGTATATGTTGCATTGCAAGTTTTTCAAGGTACCAAATAAAATTCAGGTCATCAAACTCTAATACAATAAGAAACCAATGAAATTGAACAAATAACTCTTCTGATGGAATATTCAAAATATATTTCAAGTTTTCAAAACAATGTGAGATTTACAAAACATTGAATAACTGATTTCAAAATTGTTTTTCAAAATTGTGAATACTTCCACAAGTGTGCTAAGTCTGAGAAATGAAAATCTATAAAAAGTGGTAAAAAGGTGTTCGAAATTTCTAAATTTAAAATCCAAATAATTCACAAAAACATTTCCCAAATGGAGGATAACAACCCAGTCCTTTTCTGCTTCCAGAAGATGAGCGAATAAAGCAAAAGGCATCTTGCTTAATGCTTCAACAGGAAGTAAAGCTGTATTGTATCATGTGGACTCTTCCTTCATGTCCACAAATTTGTATCAATTTTTATTTGTTTCCTTGTAGTTTTAGTTTTGTACAGAGCTACCTCCTCAACGGTTTAAAATCTCCGCAAACTCAGGCAGAGATGACCGAGTCAAACACCGACTCAGCTATTAACGTCCCCGATATCCCAGTCGAGATCGTGACCGATGAAGAAATGGCTCTCATCGAAGCCGCCTTAACCGCCGCTCGTTCCTCTCTCTCTTCCTCTACAATTCCTGCAATCTCCTTCACTGCTGCTGCTTCTTCTTCTTCCTTTTCTCCTCTTTTGCACAGAAATGCTCGCTCCATTGGCTCCATCACTCGACTCTCCAAGCGGAGACTCTCCGATTGTACGGACACCAATCCCATCCTTGATATTGAGGATTCGGGCGTGTTGAGGAGCACCCAGAAGAAGATTGGGGTGAGAGAGTCGCTGTTGCATCGGTTTCGGAGGAAGAAGGGGTTGTCCGTCACTGATATTACCGGCACGGTACGGATTTTGTTTTTTTTTTTTGGTTTGTTTGCTTTTCTTTAATTTTGGGGGATGGGTTTGCAACTTTGCGTTTCTAAGATATTCGATGTTTTGTTTCTGTTGAAAGGTTTCGAAAATTTATTGATTTTGATTTTGGGTGTAGAAAGGAAATTCACATTTTCTTGTACATTGACTTGCTTGTTTATGTTTTTCTGCTGTTCACTGGGAAATGGAGACAGTGATTCTAATTTTTTGACAACGGGATTGAGCTGTGTTTATAACCTGGGGTTTTGTGAAGCATAAATAGATGGGCATTTTGTGAAGTTGATTTGGGTGCACAGCTAGGTGTGGGTTTGGCATTCCTTTTATGAGCACCTTGATTCACTAACTGTATTTCAAATTTACCTTTTAAACCTAATCCTTGTTACAAGGTGATGTAAATTAAGCCTCCTAAATTTGAGGTTGCAATCTCTAAGGTTGTGTTTAGTTCCCTGCAAAAAATGCTAGTAAAATGATTTTCTAAATATCAAAGAAAATAAAATACAGTTAAAAATAAAAGAGTTAAAATTAGTGAAATGAGTTTGAAGTAGTATATAGAAATAATTTATTGATTTTAAATATATTTTTTATTTTCCTCCGCTCTTTCTTTTTTACTACTTTCCCTCTGCATTTTCTTTTCCTCATGTTTTCCCATACATTTTCCTGGAACCAAACATAGCCTAAAGATTTTGAACTACTGAACCTAATTGGGATTACAAATTAGTCTAATTGTTGGCATTTAGGAATTGCTTCAAACATTAACTTGAAAATATGAGTCTATATGTTAGATCAATTGTGAATTCTAAATCCAATAGTTCTCATCAAATTCTAGCTTCCATTTTACATTGTTCCCTGCATTATTTTATCAGTTCACAAGGTGTACTTGGAAATTAAAGTGTAATGTTTTTCCCTCTATGGGTTTTGATGAAAGGTTTGCTAGGTTTTGTCTTTGCAAATTTCAACTGAAGGAAATTGGAAGAAATTGATCTTACTGTGATCCTCTTTCTTGCTAACAATAGGAATGGTGTGAAAAACAAATGGAGTTTCATCTACTCCTCGGGGAGCCAGAAATCACTAAGGCTATGAAAGCGGGTATTGTCCGTCATGCAAAACTTGAAGAAGAGGTATACTTTTGAACTCCAGATTTCATCAAATTTCTTTTAGACGTGTGACCATCCATCTTATTATTGCTGCTTGAGTTTCTTATCTCTGGCTCTGCAATCATGAAATTTGTTCTGAACACTTGATCATCTTTGTAACTTGCATTAGAGTTTCCTTCCCCTTCACTCATGTGGATAAAGTTGTTTGTGCTCATGAAGTAGATTTTTTTAAGTCACATTGTGGGAGATTAATTTTCTTGTGGGAAATTAAGTCACTCTCAGCCAAGTAGAATGGAAATCTACAAAGGCACTGTATGGTTGTGCAGAATTGGATTTGAGTAAATAAATTATAGCTATTTTAAAAGAGATCAGCATCATCGGATGTCTGAAATGGAAAGATGTAGTGCAAAGATGTAGTGCTTGTTTTATTGGTTCAAGTCATGAAGAAATTTCTTTTTTTTTTTTTTTCTGATAGATAAACACACAAGAATAAAGGGAGCTTGAAAGGCGACCCAGAGCATACAGGGAGCATACAATTGCCACCTAAAAACAGAAAAAACAAAAGGGAAAAACCCTCACCAGCCCTTAACAAGAACCTAACCAATCCACAAAGTTAAACAAGGTTAAGGGGCCTACAGCTATAGAAGACAAGTCATGAAGAAATTATAATGTGGTTAGATCATAATTTTTTTCTATTCACAGCAGTGTGGCCAACAAAGAATTCTAGAAGGAACTGAGGAGTTCCTTAATTGATTCAAGCAGTCGAAATGTAATTATATCATCTAGAATAATTTATCTCTAGATTTTTAAGCCTTGCTTCAGTAACAGCGTTGCTCAAATTCAAAACATGTCCTTTCGCATTCTTGCATGTGTAGTAGATTTAGTTATTATATTGCAGTTTATCTGACTTTGTGAAGTTGTTTTATGACATCTAATGCTATATACTTGGATGGTTATATATATATATATATATATATTTTAGAGAATTGTATAATTATTTGTTTAATCTTTGTGAATTTACAGTGCATGCAACCCAATATCTTGTTTCTGTCGGTCACCTTCTTTGCTCTTTATGCTTACTTTCCTGATTTTATTTATGGGCAGGTTGTAAAAAAAGTAAAAGTTCGTGTTGGAACACTTGAGGATGTATTGGCTTTGAAGTTCATAAACTTCATAGTGGGTGCAAATCAGTTATTATTTGAAGGACTAACACGCGAGTTACCATTGTGAGTTGGACTGGTCAAGGTTCTGTTTGATTTCTATATTTCTGGCTCCACTTTCATATAGCTTTTCTTTGCATATGCTGAAGATATTTGTCTATAGTAACTGGTTGACCATAAGTTTTGTAGGCTGTCAAGGGGCTTGGGCTATATCCAGTGATAAGTTACTTTGTCTTCAATATAGGATCCATGTAGGAAAAGAGTTGGATGAGTATAGCCATCTGGAATTTCAATAGGATGTTGGGTTATCTGCATTATTAGTCTATTGTGTCAGAAACCCTGAGTGGCTGGTTCTCTTTCCAGGGCATGAAAGGCTATGAGATATTTTTAAAACAAGCAATAGCTATCTGGCTTGACCTTGAAGATCATATGCTTGGATATGATTGCACTGATCTCAAACAAAGTGAAATTTAAAATGTAGCCAAATAGATGTTGAATATCAGTATAGTAATTCTTGTCCTAATTCAATGGACGTTTACAAAGAGAAAATTTTGGGACTGTTAAAATCATTGGCAGATGAATCGTTTTAGAGAGCGTAAAAGTGGATCACCTTACCTCTTAACAAAATGAGTGAGATTATGCATGGGAACTCAAATTTATATTTTAGTCTTTTCGTTCTTTTTGTTTTGGTGGTTTTACTTTCACAGGTTGATTCTAACCCCAATCAGCTTTGGGACTTTGATGTTAAAAACATTTTATATTCTCTGATATACTTACTTCTGTATGCCATTAGAATAGGCTTTGTGGAAGGTGTATGGATGGTGGGTGTAATTGATGAAATTCGAATGCCAGAAACAGAAGCGAACAGAAACCCAATACTAGTAGAAACAAAAACTCGTGCTCAAGCTAGATCTCCTGCTGAGCCGCAACAGAGAAATGGAAGGTATGCCCATTCTTATGGTTTCTTTTTCAATTTTGTTGACATGAGGAATTGTTAGCTAATTCATCCTGATCTTTTGTTATGGCAGGCTTCAATTGATGTGCTACAAGCGTCTGTGGGACAGTTTAGCAGCCAATAGCTTCCCTTCCAGACAATTTTATGATTTTTTTGCTTTAAATCCCCATTATATTTTATCTGAAGAAATCAGAGAGAACACTGCTAACTCTGGTTTTCCTGCAGAGGTAGAAAACTGCTTCCAGCCAGAAGTTCAATTATTTTTGTGTTAAAATTGATGGGAATATTCCAGTGCATTAGTCATGAGGCTAGCACCATTTTGCTTGTATTTGAGATGTTATATTCTTCAATGGTTCTTCCAAATGGCTATATTCCAAATAGATGGTGTGGATAATGATTCATAATTCTATGGGAACAATACTGAGTCATGATCAAAACCTTATTCAGTTATTTGTTTCTTGATATTTAATCATCTCATTTTGGCATTGCAGACCCTTGATGACTTATTGAGATACTTTAGTAATATGTGTTGTATGCTTCCCCCTGCTGACGACCAGCTACTGTTGAGGTGAGTACGGAAATTCTTGTTCTTATTTCTAACGGGAGAAATCTTCATAGTTGCCTCAATTTGATCTGCATCATCTCAATCAGGAAGACTCCTCAACTCCAGAGGGCACATAAATAAATTGTTTTAGAAAATTGGAAATGGTTGGCTCTTTTCATTGGGATGGATTTCATCTGTTTGTATAATTTTTCAACTTTTGGATTGAATCAGGCCTAGACTCTGGTTTGTTCAATCCGTAGAACATTAGATTCGCTCACTAGTTCCACAAACATGTAGAAATTTGGCTACATCCTTTTGCAGCCCTCATTAAGATTGTTGACCCAGACTTGTCTTTGGTTGCTCTGGTGCAGATATGAATACCAAGAAGATCATTCACTGCTCGGTGAAGATTGGTTTATGTATGATTCTGATTGGGCCAAGAGACAAATTCGGTGTTGTCTTGAGTTCTGGCTGGGGGAAAGAGAAGCCAATTACACCCCAGTGGAAGAGCGTTGGAAATGCCGGCATTGTAAGTTTAGTTCCGTTTGTCCTGCAAACACCAACGCAGACTGTACGTCAAGCTAGAGAAAGGAACAGATACCCTCTCATTTGATTAATATTTTTCTCCTCAATAATGATAACAACCTCAACTTGCAGCCTCCCTGCAAAGAAGCAATAATTTTTATACAAGCTTCTCTGCATTCATTTGAAGAAGACAATGCTGAGTTGGTCTTCTGGGTTGCAGTCTGATTATGTATTGGTTATGTATAACATGCCTCTTCTCTGGGGCAATGAATTCATTGTTGTAAGAATAGATTTGTAGACTAATGATTTCCCTTGTGAAAATGGAACTGTAAGCCAGGAGTTATCGTTAGTTAATCATTCATTTTTAAGTAATTGTATCTGTTGTTTTCAAAGATTGGAACTTCTGTATTTAGAAGATTCTGAAATTCAAATTGCTAGAAAACACAAGGAAAATATTGCCCCTTTATTTCCCAAAACAGAATTCATCTGCTGCAGGAGTTGTGCTGTTGCATTTTTATTTTTATTTTTTCAATCAGCTTTAAGAGTTTAGCTTTTAAGTTTGATAATCACTGCATCCTATTAGGTGAAGATTGTTAATGTAGTTTTTAAGTTTAGGTGCAGGCAAAAGACTTCTGAAGACCTGAAAAGGCAAATACCAGATTACTGCTTTGTATCAATTTTTGATTTATGGAGCAGGATACTAGGATGTGATACTATTGTGGTCAGTGGGTCTTTTATCACTTGGAAGCACTGTTTTTTTCTTTTTACATCATTTAAAATTGCAAACTCAGGATATATTTTTGGTTATAAATTAAGAAGAAAAACAAAAAATACAAGAACATATTTATTTTGCATTGAAAAAACAAAATTAGAGAAGATAGAAAAACCTAAGCTGAAATATTGACCTTAGAATTCAATCCGTCATCTCCTCATTTGGCACCAACTCCTCCTCTCCAACTAGAAGCTCCACCACCTTACTCATGGCTGGCCTTGTATCTCGATCGTCTTCCACACACAGCAAAGCAACCCTTACCATTCTCTGAACCTCCTTTTTGTGGCATCTCTTTTCCAGTCTAGGATCAATCACTTCTTCAAGCTCTTGTTCTTGGATCTTCAGCCTAAACCATTGTACCATCTGGCTGTGCCCACTCCCTTCTGCGGTAGCCAAATTGAAGCCAGAAGCCCTCTTTCCGGTCAGCAGTTCCAGCAGGACAACTCCATAGCTGTACACATCTGCCTTTGCGTTGATTCTTAGGTTTATCATCCACTCTGGAGCCAGGTACCCTCTAGTGCCCCTCACTCTGGAAAACCCCATATCGTTTGTGTCTTTAAAAAGCTTTGACAGGCCAAAGTCTGTCACCTTGGGTTCTAGATGATCATCTAGTAGTATGTTCTGAGGTTTCACATCACAGTGGAGAACCCACTCCAGGCACTCTTCATGTAAATAAGACAGACCCTTTGCCGTCCCTATGGCTATGTTATATCTCTGCTCCCAGCCCAATCTCATTGCCGAATCAGCTGAGAATAGGATTTTATCCAAGGAACCATTCTCCAGGTACTCGTAGACCAGGAGCTTGTGGTCATTCTCGGCGCAGAAGCCCCACATTTTCACCAAGTTCCTGTGATTGATCTTCCCTATGATGCTCACCTCCGCCCAGAATTCTGAGTCTCCCTGCAGAATTATCCCTTCCAGTCTCTTGACTGCAACGATTCTCTTATCATCTAGAACCCCTTTGTAGACTGTCCCAAAGCCCCCCCTTCCAATCTCTTCTCTGAAGTTCCTAGTTGCCCTCTTCAGTTCTCCAAAAGTGAAGTGTTTGAAGCCCATGGCTAGGACTATGTATCCCATATTCACCAGTTCCTCACGAATGCGCTTTCTGAAAACAAACCACCACCCTAAACCAATGAAAACTATTTCAATGACTGCAACAGAACCCGCGAATGAAATCAGATATTTCATATACCAGTTTTTATTGGGATTTTCCGCACCAGCATTTATATTGCGAAGAACAATTTCTGGGGTAGAACAGTTGAGCTGATCATAGGTTCTGAGCTTTTCTCCTCCGGCCTGAGAGGCCATGATTCCTTTTGGAACCTTTATGTGCATGATCATGGCGGTGTCGGCCATATGATATCCATTAAGGAGATATCTTTTTGGGTAACACTGTCCTTGTCCATCCAGT
Organism: Vitis riparia; assembly: GCF_004353265.1. Lineage (NCBI taxonomy): Eukaryota > Viridiplantae > Streptophyta > Magnoliopsida > Vitales > Vitaceae > Vitis > Vitis riparia. Next base: position 18,998,117 of record NC_048436.1, on the reverse strand, counting down.
GCATATCCAAAACCCTTGCATGTGCAATCATTCAAGCAGGCATTCTTACATGCTTCCAAACTGATACCAATATTGTAGCTGTTCAAGTCATATCCAAAGTAATCTGTGTGGAGAAGCTCCATGAAACCCAATTCAGCTGGAGCACAACTCATATTGAAGGAGGGGGAGCAGCCTTTAGTCCAGTCTGAGGGATCGTTGCGGTCGAAACCATCAGGGCAAGCACAAGAAGGCAGTGGATTGTACCTGCAAACACCATACTCGCCACACAACCCATGAACCAGGCAAGCATCCACACCACTAGGCAACCATGCTATTTCCCATATCCCTGTCAATTCATCTAGGCTGTACAGTCTCAGGATTCCATCATAATCTAACGTTAGCCGCCTTTTCGGACCAACCCCATAGTCAGAGGCATTGAACTTCAGATTGTCACTGGATCTGAACCTTCCCATGTTGTTTAGAGCTGCAATTTTGGTACTATTATAGGGTGTTCTGCGGCTAAAGAAGACGGTTAAAGGCCAGTAGACACTCGAAACTACAGGCCCATCATAAACAAGATTTAGTAAGTTATTGTCGTCAAATTGGAACCTATAAAATCCAGACGAAAATGTATCTCGACTCCTCATAGAGACCAGGCTTGTGTTTCTGGTAAGCGGCTGTGTTGGAAGGAGAGTGTCAGTGGGGAAATCAAAACTCTCCCAGATGACCTCCTTTGCCTGGTTGATGAGCACCAAATTTCCAGTTTCAAGAAGCTGAACTTCCACCTCTCCATCTGAGAATGTGTCTGTGGACCATACGATCGAACCATCCGCATCAGTCAATACCAGGTTGCCTTTTCTGTGGAGAGTGAGTCTGGACCCTTTCCCGTTAACCGGCCGGTCTCTGTTGGCCATCCAAACCACAGTCTTTTCAGCAGAATTAGTGAACCAGATTGCATAGCAATAGACGTTGGTGCCCACCCTGTAGAACCCACTAGAGAACGACCCTTCTGGTGAAACCAGCAACTGCCCTTCTTTCTCAACAGAGAAGGAGAGTCCAGGCTTCAAGCTTGGCAGCTTATGGGTTAGTGCCAAAGCCACTGTAGGTCCAAGCAGGAAGAGAAAAAGCAAACGCAGAGCTTCCATGGTGGGTCTTTGGGCCAAGGTTTACACCTAGAAAGATAGAACAATCTGAATTTCAGTAGGGCCTTTTTGAATATGCAGAATTCAATTTGAATTGCAGATCATTCAATACTTAATTAGGCTTCTCTCTCAAACAAATTTCCATGTTCATAAGTCATAAGCCGCATACAAATACGCCTGTGGCTCTCCATTCATACTTGGAAAAATGAAATTTGAGTGGTATAACCCAGCTTCAAATATTATTATCTAAATCAGCGCTCAGTCAGATGTATATTTTTTTTGTGGTTGCCCAAACTTTCTGCCTTTGATGACGACATGAAAACTAATTGCTCTGTTTTTAATTCATTCAATCATCAGTGGATTTAGGACAACTAGAATTTCAAATTTGTAAGTCCATGTTGGAGCCCTGGATTCAGGTCAATGGTATTGCTTGTTTGTTTGTGCCAAGCCCATTTGTGGCTTGGTTCTTGGCCTACTTGTGTATCTGATTAGGTCATAGCCTGAATAAATTTAGGCTCCTAATGGCTGTCATGAAAACCATTTGGTGGCTTATTTATTGGCCTTTTAGTCAACATTCATGCATTATCATGCTTCCCAACATCTTTATTTCCATTATTTTAAAAATGAAATATGATTGGTAAGTTCAAATCTTATTCTTTGAATCAGCATTAAAGTCTCATATTTCTATGGTTGCCCAAACTCATTGCATTGTGACATGAAAATTATTATCTGTTTTTAATAAATATGTTTGGTTCCTGAAAAAGTATCGAGGAAGGAGAAAAAATGTTTTAAAAAAATGGGTTTTCTCATGTTTGATTTGACTATAAAAAATAGAAAAAAAAATCGAATATAATTAAAATTAATTAGAAATTTACTCATTTTAAAATTATTTAATCTTTATAGAATTGGGGAAAATAAGTGAACCGAGTGTGAAAAATGGTATAAAAATAATTTATTAATGTTTAATTTATTTTTTTATTTTCTTTCTTTCTCTTTTTTTCTTCTTTACTTTCTTTCCCTCAAAATTTTCAAAAACTAAACATAGCCTAACCATTTCCTAATCAGGGCAATTACAAAAACTACCTTATAATTGTTATCCCACTTTTTCTTTTTTAAGCATAATAGACTCTAAATTATAATCATGGTATAACTCTTTTTATTATTATTATTATTATTATTTGTAATTTTATTTTAAGAAATAGATTAAAAAAACCTAATGTGATCTAGAGTCTATTTGGTAGTAGTTTTAGGGAATACTTCTAGTATAAAAAGAGTTTTTGAAGGAAAATCCGACAAAATTCAAAATACTTTTAAAAAATTTAAAAATTACTTGTAGTTCTTTCTAGAAAACTTAGAGTAAGTTTGATAGTGTTTATTGCTTTTTTTAGAAGTGTTTTTAAAAGAATTACATATCAAGTGTTTTTTTTTTTTAAAAAAAACACTATAAGTGATTTTTCAATATTATAAGAAAGATTAAGTGTTTAACAAAATTCAAAAAATATTTTTAATTTTTAATTTTTTTTAAAAACATTGTAGATGTCCCATTATCTCTTTAGCCATTCTTGAAGATGTGTAAATGTCCCATTATCTCCCATTCATTTGAAACTTCCAGAAGCTTCAAGCTTCAATATAAAACTCAAGTGAAGAATGGATTGAGGAGTTTAAAATTTTTAAATAAATGGTGGAGGTTGGTTGAAGTTTGATAATTTGAATACCCTATTTTTATTTTGTTAGGACTTGGACCTCATAGCCTAAATTAATAGAAGAATTATGCAAGAGGGTTGCAACCAGGCTGGCTAGCTAATAAGATACTTCTCTTTTAATAACAAGTAAACTTATCCGATCCAATAATTTGATTAGAAAGGAATAAAATGTGTTTAACAAAAAGTTAAAAACTTCAAATTTGGGACAAAGAAAAGAAACATGAGAAGAGTAAAAAATGATGGTTCCAAGGTCAGCTTCAAATTTGGGACAAAGAAAAAGTTGATGGTTCCAAGATTAGATCTATACAGCTACCAACCCCCCAAAAAAGAATTTTTTTTATTTTATTTTTGAAAAAGTAAGAAATCTTGTAAGAAACCCAACCAACGAGAAACAAAAAAGTTATTCGTCTTATATCTTATATTTGAATTAAGAGGTAGATTTAGAAAATAATCCTTTCCTCCCTAGTTCACATCCTACTCACCAAATCATCTTAAGAAAATTTTAGCATCTCCACGAAAAATAAAGAAGAAAACATGATAAAGATCTATTTTAAAATCAAAAGACGCGAGTACATTTGATGTTTTACGTTCCACTTATCAAAGACAAATTTTAAACATTCCCAATAAAAATATCATTAACCTTACCTATTATTTTATTTTATTTTCTTAAATAAAATTTAATGTGAAGGAATTTTTTTTTACTCTCATCGTCTTTTTCTTAAGCCATCCAAAACCTTATGTCTCCCTCCTCATTTCTCTTACTTTCTTTCATTTTTACTCATCCTTCATTTATTTTTCTCCCACTCTATCTATCTTCTTGGGAAACTTGTGTTTCCAGTCTATGATTAGAAAAATATATGGTTTTGGAATCCTACATAAGTGAAATATGAGATTTCCTTGTTAATGGGGAAAATATTATATTTTTCATGCACTATATACTATTTACATATGCATTTCCAAAATTTCCCTTTAGTGTCTCCCTGTTAGTAGCTACCGATGTGACGATGTCCATGTCAACAAGAAGGTGTGCAATTTAATAAACACCAAAATCAGAAACTTGAAGTTATCAAATTTGAAACCCACAAAACACCTGACCTAAGAAACATTTGAAATTTGGGGAAACTCTCTCTGTCACTTCCTCTCATTTTGCCCCAACTCGATCTTAGGAAATTTGCATTTTTATAGCTTGTTTGATACACGAAGATAGGTAGCCGATCTGTTTATTCACGTCTTGACCAGGCGACAGATACCCATATTCCCAAAGCCTTCTTCATCTCATTTTAGCATAACCTTAGTGTATCTCTCTTCATGAGCTGACTATCCAAACTTGATAGTCATCTTCCGAAAACCTTCAACAAAGCCAAAGTTGAGCCATATCTTCATATTTATTTATCAAAGGTGGAATTTTTTTAAGGTTTCTGGAAACTGAAGTGGAGCTTTCTCTTGTTTTGAATTAATCAATCACATGTGAGTGTTCCATTTAAGGATTCATTTGGCTGTTGAGAAAATATTGGGACTGCAGGTCTTATATTTTGGGATTTGTTGTATTTTGATTCATTTTGGCATGAATGAAATAGAAGGAAAATTTGTTTTGGTTTAAAGAAATTTTCAGAGGGAGTGAATTTTGGAAATGAGAATGGTTGTTTTCTGTTGTTCACGACCTTGTGATTTAGAATATTTGAGATTTTTTTTATATATCTTAATTTTTTATGTTTACAGGGACAGTTGTTTGTGGGGAATTGTTGAGGAAAAATTTTTTGAGAACCACACACATCATTAGAATCATGTTTTTAATGATAATTTTTGTACCAAGCAACTCATATCAGCTACAATGATACAATCGGAAAAGATGATACATGAGACAAATACACACAACAAGAGCAAGTGGGATGAGAAACCTGAATGAAGACCTTTTTGGTTGTTTTGTATCTTTTTTGTGTTTTCTTTCTTTAGGACAAGATGACTCCATTATGTTTTTTGTAGCATTTTTAGATGGATGTTAGTATGGTCTCTATGGAGAAAGGTGAAAAAAAATATTGAGGATAGGATGAGGAAGGAAAATATTATTTTATTCCCATTGTCCTCTAAAAATTTCCTGAAAAATTTAATTTTCGTTTTTTAAGACATTTTCATGGATGATCAAACAAAGAGAACAACTTTTTATGAATCAGAAAAATGCAGGGTGTGCAAGAAGATGTTTTGGAGAATGTTTGGAATGTAGGAGAAGATACCTTAGAGAATGCTTGGAAGCTTGAAATATGAAATGGAAATGACAACTAAACCCACTGTGCACTCAAGACAAATGACACATTTGAATCATCAAGAACAAAACATAAGCCACTTTTTTTTTTTTTTTTTTCTTGTTTTTTTTTTAAGAAAGAAAACTTAGGATTTGTATGAAAATTGTTTAAATAATAGTTCTTATTATTTAAAATAGAAAATAGTATTTTTACTTAGAAAATATGTTTAATAATTTTTTTAAGAAGATAAAGAATGATATGAGAATTTGTGTATTGTATAAATGTATAGTTTCTTTTAGGGAAAATAAGTCAATAAAATTGTTTTTTCATTATTTAAGTCCCAATAAAGGGTTTTTTTTTATTTTTTTTTATTTTAAGGTTTTGAAAAAATTTGCACAAAAATAATAAAGAAAAAAAGAATTCCTATAATTTTATTGTCCATGATTAAATTATAGATGAAGAAAATTTCTTAGCTCTTCTTATCTCTTTTTATAATTTTTAATTACATTATTTTCACATTATCCAAATATAATTTCTATAAACAAAAAAAAACATAATTTAAATAATTAGAAATTTTTTTTTTGGCTTATATTGAAAAATTTGTACATATTAGCTTTAATTTAAATTTGAAATATGCTAAAATTTAATTTGCCTAGATATAGTTTTTAGCTTTACATCTCAACTAAAATTTATTCCAAAGCTTATGATTTGTCAAAAATTCTCAAATTGTGTTATGTTGTGAGCTTTAACAAACAAATTGTCTTATGCTCCAAACGTTTGAGTCATCATTTTCAGTTTAACAAAGTTGATAATAATAATCACATAGTACCTATGAACACTACGAGAAATACATTACTAGACATTGATATTCATAACACATTTCAACAACCTATGTTAAACTAGATATTACAATAAGCAAAATACATGCTACAAAGAAGCTAACAAAAAAACTGATTACATATGTATATGAAATATTTTGCAAGAAATGTTGATCATCAATCACATGTTCAAACTTTGATTTGCCAGTTGATGAACATTCATCACTTCTCTTCCATCTTGGTGCATAGAACACCCAAACTCGGACAACTTCCTCTCTAGAAGTATATGCTTTGTAAACACTCCCCTTCTAAAGGAGCACATTCTTTTGACATTCAACCTAAGAATTGTATACTCCATGTCTGTGACCCACAAACACTACATAATATGTTTGTTTGTTCGTCATTTGATGACATAATTGTTGTTGGTTAATTTTTGATAATAAATCAAGTAATGATTATTGAAAAAGATAGTACAAAACGTGTATAATTCACACATGTATATCACATTTTAGGATAATAACAGTGATGATTAACTACAAAATTAAAAATATAACAAGTAATGTCTAGGCTTCAAGGTCCGAGACTTCGAATAGGTAATACCCAACTTTAACTAAGGTAGTACCTAAGATTAGCTAAAGTAGTACATAAGGTAGATTAAAATGGTACATAAGGACTATTAAGGTAGTACCCAAGATACAGTCCCCAAAATAACAATGCGACTTGCAATCGAATATGTTGTAAGTTCCATCTGAATTCAATACAACTTGTAGGTCATATGGTTATTTACAAATAATATGATTCCCAACATAAAAGTTCAAGTCCACCAATGACTCCAAAATCGTTGATGTGCTCAATTTAAAAAAAAAAAAGAACTAAAGAACTAAAGAACAATAAATGAAAATTATTTACCTTCAAATTTCGGTTTGGGGTTAGGGCAAAATGCGACTCAATGACAGGAAGAGATATCTTGTTCACAAAGCTAATATTTTGGATTCTAGCTTTCCGTTCGATACGTGTTGTTGTAGTAAATTTACAATCACAAATGCGCCTCTTGAAGTCGTCTTTTAATCAGATGTTCTTAGGATGGAATGCTCCATTTCATTGCACATTTATGTGGACAAGAAAGAAACATGCAGGTTGGAGTTTTGGATTAATGGTTTTTTCTCTCAAATTAGACATTTTTTAGGAATTTTTAGATGGGTCTTAGGATCATGTGGATGATGAAACCAAGAGAGAGAGGGAAATGTTCCCAAATCAGATAGAAGAAAAGTTTTAGATTGGGGAAATTACATCTGGAGTTGGGTAATTTTTCATAGGTTTCAAATTCAAATTTTTATGTTTTAAAAATTTTCAATCTCTCATGTGACATGGAGGGCTTCCTGCTTATGTGGAGACAATTGACATGGAGGGGTAATGTAGGAATATAAAATGGAGTTGCACGAGAAATATAATATTTTCCCTCTTGACAGTCAAATCTCATATTTTAGTTGACTAGAGTTTGATTGAACACAACTTTCTCAAGAAAGAAGGAAAGAAAAAAAAAAGAATTTAATATTTTTTTTTATTTTAATTTTTTTTTAAATATATAACATAATTTATTATTATTTTTATTTTTATCATTTAATTATTATTAAATTAATTTCCTAAAAATAAAGAGTTAAAACGCAAATTGGCCATATTTCTTTGGGTAGAACCTCAAAAGCTAAAACCTTGTACTAAACCCTAAACGAGACTCTGCGGCGAACATGGCGCAGAATAGCAGGAAGAAGCCGAACATCTTGGTGACGGGAACGCCAGGCACAGGCAAGACAACGACGTCGTTTTCGCTGGCGGAGGCCACCCAGCTCCGCCACATTAACATCGGCGAACTCGTCAGAGAGAAGAACTTGCACGACGGATGGGACGACCAGTTCGACTGCCACATCATCAACGAGGACCTGGTACCCTTACCCTAACTCCCGTTCGGTTCCCCACACGGTGTGATAAAGAAATTTTGTTTTCTTTTCTTTTCCTAGTTTTCTTGGCAGCCAACCGGATCCTAAATTTGAGTCCTAACCTTTTGATTTCCAGATTTATTTAGCAATTTTTTGGTTTATGGTGTTTGAAAGGGTTGATTTTTACGGGAATTTGGAGAGGTGATGATTAAAATCTGGGATAGGTCTGCTTTAATTGAGTTGTCGATTGAAATTTAGGGAAGTTAATATGAGTTTTGAACCGAATTCTTCTATTGAGATAGAAGCCCTTGAATTGAAAGTATAATTTTATCCAAAATTTGGCGAGTAGATGGGGCTGAAAATTTCAGCTGGAATCTATCAAATTATTGCCCTAATTCTAAAATGCTTCAAATTATGAGTTTAATGGATCAAATTAAGTCATAAATTTACTCTTTCTTTAGTGGATTGAGGATCAGTGCTGCTAGATCCCCGTATAGTTGGAGAAGGAACTGAGCTTACTGTGATGAATGCAACATCTGTCAAATTTGTAGAAGCTTATTGTGTATTTTCTTGATAAAACCCTTGTAGATTCCCAGCATTGAGCTTTTCTTTTAAAAGGAAAATGGTGGGGCGATGGCAAGTATCATTTCATATCACCATCTGGGAAGAAAGTCTGCAATTTGGGTCTCAAGTAACGGATGATGAGCCTAATTTGAACTTTATTGTCCAAACTTCCCATGTCTTTTGGGTTATGGTAGACATGGAAACCGCTTGAAATCCTAAATCCCTCTATTATTCTGAAGCTGCTATTACTGTCATTTTTTCTTTTGTACTCTGGCCTGGATATCTTTAGTTGTTTTTTTTAAACCTATTTGAAATTGTTTTCGATAGTTAACAATATGGGTGGATTCAAATTCTTAGATTTTATATCTCACTGTTTGATGCTTATCTTTTGTAGAATTACAGTAAATCATATGCATCTTAATTCCCTTCGTTAAATCTTTAACATTTTGTGTGGTTTTTGCAGGTGTGCGATGAGCTCGAGGATTTGATGGAAGAAGGGGGAAACATTGTGGACTACCATGGTTGTGATTTCTTCCCTGAGCGATGGTTTGATCGTGTGGTGGTGCTTCAAACCGACAACTCTGTGTTGTATGACCGCCTGAGTACGAGGTAGTGATGTCTTTGCTCAGGGCATCATCTTCTTGGTTTCTTCATACCCTTCCACCCATCATTTTGGCTCAAAAAACTGTTTGTTGTGTGGCAGAGGATACACGGGATCAAAGCTTTCAAACAATATCGAATGTGAAATATTTCAAGTGTTGCTGGAGGAGGCGAAGGAGAGTTATCCAGAGGACGTTGTAGTGGCCCTAAAGAGTGACACAGTCGATGACATTACTCGAAACGTGGCTTCTTTGACAGATTGGGCGAGGAGTTGGCAACCCAAAGCATGATCACAATGACTGATGGCTTTGAAGGGGGGCATTGGCTCTTCTTCTGTGAGGATGTTCCCATCAGAGTGGTTTTTGCTTGAACCAGATTCTTGGTTTTTTGTTTTTATTTTTCCATCTTTTCAACCTCTGTGTTTTAATATGGAAGTGAGTGAAGATATTTCTATAAATCTTTCAACATATCATGATGTAATTTGTACGAGATGATAAATGTACTATTTCTCCCTCTCCATTGAAGTCTTCAGCGGATTTTGGCTCATGATTTGCTTGCTTACACAGGACCCTGAATTTTCAGAACTTTTGCTGAGCTTTGGATTGTTGAAAGGAACCTGTGAGAATGCTGAGAAGTGTTTTCTAAGGGAAGGGGGACTAGCTAGTGCTGGTATGGAATGAAGCTATAATTAGAATTTGCAAAATAGAAACATACAATTACATCAAGTAAAGTTTTTGTGACATTTGAGATAGTTTCATTACTCAAACATGTTATGTAAGGACAGGATGCATTTTTTTTCAATTCGTTCTTTAAAATCAGAAAATAGTAGTACTTTTATTTAGATTATGTTTGGTTTTGAGAAAAGTTTTAAAGAAAATGTCAGAAAAAAAAAATCACGAGCAAAAGTAGAAAGAAAATAAAAAATAATTTTAAAATTAATAAAATATTTTTATATGTTATTTTAATTCTTTTTTATTCTCATCTATATAAAGATTAAATAATTTAAAAATATATAATTTTTTAAAAATTTAATTATATTTGATTTTTTTTATATTTTTAATGATAAAATTAAATATGAGAATAATTTTTTTTAATATTTTCTTTTTTTCTCCTAATACTTTTTGGGAATCAATCATATGATATCCGAACTGGTATATTGAATAAAGCATATTTTCTTTCTTTTGTTTTTAAAATTACGAAATAGTAATACTATTACAGAAAATATTAGAATTGGTTCTAAAAATTGTTTTAAAAAAATTAAGATATGAAAAAATTGTGAATTAATTTTTTTTTTTTTTTTGTAAAAAATGTTTTATTTATATAGAAATTTTTTATTTTTTATTAAAAGAAAGAAATGAATCCAAATTGAAGACTTATTTGTTTATTTTTTAATAATTGTGAGGACCACTTATAAACCGCCGGGGGACCTGTTTTGAGGAGTGCATTTTGGAGAGTGGCTACAAAGACTGAGTGCGACGTTAGGTAATTTTCTTTGACCTAGATAGTCTTAATTTTTTTCAGATTCAACCACCTCTACTTGTTCTGCTCATGAGTTTTAAACTGAAAAGAAAAAAAAAAAAGATTTAGAAGATAAATTTTTGTATGAAAAAAATAGGACGGCAAATTTGGTTTTCTTAATTGAAGAGGCGCATTCAGGCTTTGGCACGTAGGTCGTTTGTTAAAAGTTAAAACGCCTTTAGACAGTACGACGCCCACGAACATGCCCCAAGGAAAGATTTGGGACCGAATTAGAAGAATAGAAGCGATGGATTGCACTTAACCAGTTTGTTGAAATGCCCAAAAAAACAACCCCATATAGGTATATGAAAAACGCAATGTTAAAACTAGGTGTTTGATTCTTTATTTGGGGTTCATTAAGTATTCTTTAGATGAGCTGGGCATGTGATGCAATGTGTAGTTTATGGTGTTTCCTTCTTGACTAACTGAATGGAGCTTGAAAATTTTATAGGTCACTGACAATGATGCAGAGTGTCGTTTGTCTGCTTATCAGGGGTTACTTCATAGAACTTGGAATTTTTGGAATGAACTGTTGTTGGTTCTTAACACTGGATTTGTTTAGTCTAAGAGAGGAATAAGCTTGTGGATTGTTTATATGACTTGCAATCAGATAATAAAGTTGAGACGCTGATGCTTGAAAGCATATCCCATACTATATAGCCAGCACATTGTTTTTTTGCATTAGGAATCATTCACCAATTTATATTAGTATGTTTTTTACACTTGAGACTGTAACTATACTTGTAAGAGACATTCACAATTTGCCCCTCACAGGTGAAACAGAATCCCCTTTGCATATGCTGGAGGGAATAGACTAGGAGAGATATTCTAGAGCAGCACCTAGCAGCAGCCCATTTTTGACAATCTTCTACAATCTGTGGCAAACAATTTTTACTGGGCAAAGGATCAGCCCATTGTTGATATCCCGTCTGGTCTGTCTCTCTGTTTCTACCTCTCTGAAAAATTATAGATTTTTATAGCTCACTGTTTTATCAGGGAGACAACACAGACACCATTTGGGGAACTCTGCAACCATGCTCATCAAGCGTCTAGTTTCGAGCTTTGTTCCCTCTTCGGGATTTTCTTCATCAGGAGGACCACGAATATTAAAGACTGGAGACATTTTGAGGCAAACAAGGACATTTTCAGAGCTTGATGTTCTTGAATACGCGAAAGTGAGTTATGATTCAAATCCTCTGCATTTTGATTCCAAGTGTGCCCAAAATGCTGGATTTGAAGCCCAAATTGTTCATGGAATGCTTGTTGCTGCCTTATTTCCGCGGATCATTTCTTCTCATTTTGTGAGTCACTCTTTAAGCCTTGGTTTGTTGATTTGTTTACTAAGAAGACAACGGTATTTATCTAACTACAGCAAGTAGAGGAAGAAAAAAAAAGGATCAGAATTTTGCTTATTAAACAAAAAATTGGTGGTTTCTTCACCATTCAGCATTTCTGTGCTTCAGCCATTTTGATTTAAGGCTCAGATGCAAGAGGCCGAATTTCTGAAATTACTTTGTGATTTTGTAGCCTGGAGCTATATATGTTTCTCAAAGCTTGAACTTCAAATTGCCGGTTTATATTGGAGATGAGATTGTTAGCGAGGTTCAAGCAATCAACATAAAAGAAAGCAAGAAGAGATATGTGTAAGCTGCATCTACTATACTGTGGAAGCTCTTCCATTTTTTGAATTTGAGGAAGTTTATAGTCTGTCTTGAATTTTTGGTTATGTGATGTAGGACAAAGTTCGCGACCAAGTGCTTCAAAAATGGTGGGGTTCTTGTTATTGATGGCGAGGCTATGGCAGTCTTACCAACACTAGCTGTGGAAGAGGCTTCAATGTAGTGACTGATGAAGCTGTTTAAGAAGATGAACTCCATCCACTAGAGATGTAATTAAATGCCTAAAACATGCTCAATCTTGAAGATTATTTGATCTTGTGTTCCAGAATCTCTGTGAATTTATCAGTACCTTTACAGTGGTTTAAATTAAGTGGAGTTGATGAACCATTTGTTTTGAAGCAAAGCCTGTTTATGGGGCTGTTTCGTGTACCCTGTCAAATCCCATCTAACTAATTTTGTCGGCTATGACCAAATGAGATATTCTTCTCCAGTTCATACGGTTTTTACTTGCCATTGTGAGGAAACAGGCAAGTTTCTATCATCTGATTATACAAGCGATAAAGCTCTTTAACAGTTAAAAAGCGTTTTAAGCTACAACAAAGAATGGGCTGATACATACACATCAGTGGCACTGCCACCATTAGCACAACCTCTAATACTTGTCATAATTATAAGTGGTTAAAAGAATGCATGCGTCATTAAAGTAAAATTTTCATTTCTTCTCAGAGCAGTGAATAAGGGGAAAAGGGTTCATAGACTTCCTGCCTCCTGATATTGATTCAAAACACAGTACATGGCCTCTGGATGTTTCAAGCAGCGAGCTGTGGCTTCTGCTTTCTTAAAGTAAAACTATATTACGGTTTCTTTTTCCAACAATGAGTATGCAACTTGCATACATGTCCATTTCCATACAACAAAGCTACACAAACTTTTAGTCAGCTGAAGGATATAACCGTACGTGTCTCTTATTTGCCTAAATACACAAAATTGTGCAGGAGTGAAATCTGAGTTCCACCAAAATTCTCCCACTTAAATCTCAGCATTTTCTTTACTTGGTATAGCAAAACTACAACAGAGTTCTTTGATTGAATGAGTAAATGAGAAAGCGCAGAACTAAAAAAATTCCAGTGTGCCTGAGATGGTGAAAGGTGGGCTGATATCAATACGAGTTGCAGTTCCCTCTGAAACCAGTTCTGGTAACATGTTGGCTTCCTTGGGTGCAACTCCTGCACCAGTCCATAAGGTAACATGAGGCCACTGGTTTTTCGAAGTTATCCTCTCACCATCAACAGAGCCAGGATAGGCTTCCAGTGCAGCCATTTTATCTGAAAAGAGCAGAGCAGTAAAATCCACAGGGACCTGTCGATTGAGGAACAGGCCGTAACTGGCAACAGCTGTAACACCATGACTTCTCTTATGAGCAAGAGTAACATGAGCATTCCTAAGGCTGTTCTCCAAATGCTTGTCCTTGAGGAAAGCTTCTACCTTGGGATTCTTCTCAGCCAACTGATTCAATAAAATGAGGGTCAAAATAAGGTTGTAAGTAGTAAATGCGCTTGAAATTTAGGGGTGGACAAAATCATTAATCCATCCCCAGAAATATACATAATAAACTCAAAGCTAAAACTGAACAAGCATTCTTATTCTTAGAATGGAGAACATACTTGTATTAAGTAGATAACAAAGCAAGAGGAGGAAAATACAAACCACTAAAGAAGTTTAAAAGCTCAGGAGGCAGAAAAGTTGCAGGACCAAAAGACCTCATCTAAATTTACATCACCTAGTAGCTGGTCATTACCTGGAACTCTCTTGACCAGCCAATGATGACCGAGGCTCGGTAACCTAGGCATTAGAGATACTAAAGTTGTCTGACCAATGATGTTCAAGCTTTATTTTCATACGCCACACAAGTGTCTGTTGAGTCAATGGAACCTATATAAGGGCATTGAGTTCCCTAGAAAGAGGGACCCTGTTTCTTTCCCCTTCAACCTAATCTTAACGTTCAACTCGCACCCCTCACTTGTTGCAGGGGACAAACCTTCGACTAAGGGCAGGCATAATTGTGGATCTCCTGATTACCCTTGTTTGCAGGAGATTATCCCAAGAGAATCAAATGTTCACTCGGTCACTGGCCAGTGGGGCAAGTCGTTGTTGGACTCACTCATCTATCAACCCAATATTGGAAGTTTGTGCATCAACAAAATTATTAAATATCATGTACAAGGGAAAGAAGGTGAATATCTTGTCCCACCTCTTATCTTATTCCAAACTCAACCAAACATAAGGTAGGATAAAAAATGAGATAACATAGTTTATTCCATCATCAACTAAACATGAGATAGGATATGTTATCCCACGTCTTATTGTATCTCGTTTTATTTCTAGCATATCAAACATGGCCAAATGCTACGTTTGGTTGGCGGGATAGGGTAGGATATGTGTATCCTAGGATATCATATCCCATTGGATAGGATATGTATATCCTAGGATACAATTTCCAATGGGAGATGATATCCTAGGATATACATATCTTATGGACATGATATTTTAAGGTAGCATATCCAATAGGATATGCTTTATTATATTATTTATATTTAATTTGTGAAATGAATAAAAAATAATATGAAATATATATTATTTTCAATGTTTAAAATAAAAATTATCACATTCAAATATTTTCTATTTAAAAAAATGAAAATTTTGTTATATTTAACAATATTCATTATTAAAATATTTAAACTTTACAAATAATTTTTTTATATTATGTTATTTAATATATAAAAATAATTTATATATCATATATTAATATTATTTTATAAATATTTTTTTAGTTTTTCTTTTTTAATCATAAATTTAATTTATAATAAAAAAATTTATTTTGTAAAATGAGTATATTAAAAAATAAAAAATTGATAAGAAATAATTTTTTTGTACATGGGATATGCATATCTCATATCTTACCATGGGATTAACATATCCTATGTGAAAGGGATGAAAAAAAGAGGGTGGATAATATATCTCATCACTTATCCTGTCCCATGTTTGGTTGAACACGAGATTGGACAAGTGATAGGATAACTTATCTTATCCCATCACCAACCAAACATGGGATAAGATATAATATCCCCTCTCTTATCCTATCCCATGCTATATCTGGCTAACTAAACATGATCTAAATGTTTGAAAACCAAGTTTAGTATAGGCCTGAGCAAGCTTTAGAAAAAACATATCAGTTTTGACACTCAAAAGCCTAGGTTGCAGGCAGAAACTGCAGTAAAAACAGCTACTAGAATGCCTTCTTAGAAAACCCTTTAGCCACAGGCCACACAGGAATTTCGAAGTCCCACTCACAGTTGAAATGAAATTCAGTGGCATTAAATTATAGATGCAATTATTGACTGTGTATAAGGTTCTTTTGGATATCTTAAGACAAAAATAGATAAGAAGGCATTTTTTCCACTTACATTAGCAAGGAGACTCTGGATTTCTGTAACAGGGAGACTGACAGCAGCAAAGACAATGGTTCCAAACTTCCTCTTCTCAGTACCTGGTGTTGGATAATCACCCTTTGCAATACTTTTTAGCTGTTCCAAAACTTGTCTAACAGAAGACTCAAATGGAACCTGGAAACATGCAGATGAACAGCAGGATAGTAGTTACATGATTATGAAATAATTTTACATTTGACAACATCATTTCTCTTGAGCATTTGAAGTATATAGAAGCAGAATCTACAGAAAATATCATAATGACCAATCAAAACTTCCCTTCACCAGGAAGATTATCATTGACATATTATACCTAAATGAAAGTGAAGGTAGTAATGCATCACAGTCCATAAGTTTTGTCAACAAGATGCAGCTGGACAGCACAATAGATGTATTTACCTGTATAGAATTAAGATACTCAGCATTATCAAATAAAATATCCCGCAATTGCTTCTCCCACTTGGACCACTCGTTTGCATATGTTCCTTTAGTGGACTCCAATCTAGGTTCAGAAACACAAGTGAATATCTAAGATTTCCACCAAAGAATTAAGTTCAGAAAGTACACAATAGGAAACCTAAAAAAGCACTAAATCTTTGCATCTTTTTAACTGTTCCATTAGATAAATTTGGTCAACATCAGTCAGTAAACTGTCTAGGGGAAAAAAGAATATGATTTCTACTTCAAGTAGAAGCAAAATAATTTACTGTTGAATCACTCATATCTGATTATTGCAATGAATAAAATCCATTAACTAATCAAACTTTTGAAAAGATATCTTCATAAGAGATCTAGGTTGTAACAAATCAGTTGCAAAAAATGCAAGGAAAAACTTTACTACAGGCAAAAACCTAAAGAAGCACTTGAACATCCATTAAAACAGCCCTTTAATAAATCATAAACAAGCAAATTGGAAATTAGAAGATTACATTTGGGAGAATTCAAAGTCAGATGCCTCATTTTTACAGATAAGGTAAGTGTGAATATGTGAAAGAAATCTGAAAAAACTGATTTATTACTTAGGGAAAAATAATACACAAACTATATAGGATACGATAGTTGACCTATAGAGTGCTAAAATAGTAAAATATCCCAACCTCCTATAAATAAAAGATACAAATCCATGGAAATATTACAGTAAAAAAAATATACAGCCTATTTAGAGAAAATAATCAACTATTCTAATACCCCCCCCTCAATTTGATGCAAAGATATTTTACATCTCAAGCTTGCTAATTATCTATTGAAGGTTTGCACACAATATCTTTTTGTGAGCACATCTTCAAGCTGGTTGGAGGATGAAACATATGAAGTGCAAACTTGTCTAGTCATATTGAACTGGATTGTATGTTATGTTTATAGTTGCTTTATTGTCACAATAAAATATCATTGAACTCTTTACTCCCACTTTCAAGTCTGATAGTATTATCTTCAACTAGGGTAGTTTGCATATCCTTTGTGCCATTGCTCTTAACTTTGTCTCTACACTAGAATGTTTCTTGATTCTCCAAGTAACCAAATTCCCTCCTAATAAGGTACAATACCTGGTAGTCAATCTTCTATCATGGAGTAAGCCCAATCAACATCTATATAAGCTTCTAGCTTAAGCTCCCTACATTTTTTAAGCAAGAGGGCCCTTTCCTTGGAGTTCCTTTCAAGTATCCAACAATTCTATAGACAACATCAACAGGTGGTTTAAATGGAGCATGCATAAACTGACTAGTTGCACTCACAACTACATTAGGTTTTTGTGTGTGATAACTATATAAACTTCCTAATCATTCTGTAATACATCCCTTGCTTCTTTCCTAGCTGGTGATTGGCATTTATTAGAGTGTCAATGGGTTTGCTAACAGCCATATCCATTTTTCAAAGGAGTCTTGAGTATATTTCTATTTGGAAATAAAAATTTCCTATCGAGATTTGGCAACTTCAATTCCTAGGAAGTATCTTAGACTTTCAAGATCTTTGATTTTAAATTATTTTGTTAGATAAACCTTCAATCCTAACATCCCCTTGTTGTCATCATCTATCACAATAACATCATCTACAGACACAATTAGAGCAATGACTCCTAATTAAGGACAGTTTTACTAATAAGGTGTGATTACCTTGACTTTTGAAATAGCCTCTCCCAAGCAGACTTAATAAATCTCCTAAACTAGGCATAGGGTGACTATTACAATCCATACAGGAATTTTTCAGTCTATGGAACTTGTTCTTTTGTATTCTGTGCCACATCGTGGTGGTATGTCCATATAGGCCTCTTCTTCTAAATCTCTATGAAGGAATACATTTTTCACATCAACTTGATGTAGAGACCAATCCTTGACGGCAACCAAAGATAGAAGAATGTCAATGGTATTCATCTTTGCTGCTAGTGCTAAAGTCACATGATAGTCTATACAATAGGTTTGAGAGTACCCTTTGGTGACAAGTCTTACCTTGTATTTATCTAATGATCCATCATATTTGTACTTCACAGTGAAGATCCATTTGGAGCCCATATGTCTCTTTCTTTTTGGTAAATCAACAATCTCCCAAGTTTGGTTTCCAATGTTATCATCTCCTCATTCATGACATCTTTCAATGGTTTTGAGACTAAGGCTTCTTGAACAAAGGGGGAATTCACTAAGAACTCGCAAGAGAAAGGCCTAGTATTGAGGGAAAGTTTCTATGTAGACACAAAAGAAGACATAGGGTTTAGAGTGCAAGCTCTAACCACTTTTCTTAGAGCAATTGGTAAATCAAGATTATTAAGGGAATTGATTTATATAGTACAGGTTGGACTTAGATCATTATTTCCTTACCTACTTTAGGGTTGCTAATTGGAGCCAAAGAAATGACAATGGATTTTTTTCCTAGAATACATGTTGAGAAGTAAAGTCTTAGGTACCTCTATCATGATTTAATTATTTGTGAGAGAATTAGGAGTAGTTTCAACATAATTTTCAAAAGGTATTTTGGGGACACATTGTTTGATGATTAGAGGAAATATTAATGAGCTATCTTAGGTTTGGGTTAATAATTGTTCCTATTCCCATCATCTTTATCTGCATTAATATTTCCAATCGGTATATTATTCCTTTCAATCTCAATGCATTTTTTTTTTCCTTTTTCTGACTCTTCTTCCACATCCCAATCCCACTTATCTTCCAATCTTAAGATATTCTCCCCTTGATGATAGGTGCTATCAAAGTATGAATGATCATCTAGAAAAGTCACATCCATAGTGACATAATGCTTCCTTGTAGGAGGGTGGTAGCACTTGTAGTCCTTTTGGAGTAACCTAAGAACACACACTTCACATCTCTAGGATCTAACTTTCCACATACGTGTTCATGGATATGAACATAGGATACTTGATGACAAGGGGCCTGCTCCTTGAAAGTTAGGAAATAGTGTCATGAGTTTCTTCACAAGTGCTTGGTTTTCCAAAACTTTAGTTGGCATTCTGTGGATAAGGTATGCAATTGTTAGCGTAGCATCACCCTAATAGCATTTTGGCATCCTTATTTGGAATAGGCAAGCATGTGATACCTCTAAGAAGATGTCTATATTTTCTTTAAGCCATCCCATTCTGTTGTGGGGTAGCAACACATGTTGATTAATGTAGAATACATTTACTGTTCCAAAATTCATCGATTACTGATTGAATATTCCTTACTGTTATGAAATCTTAGGGTTTGAATTTTGGTTCCAAAAGGAGTGTTGACAAATTTGTGAAATACAAAGAAAATTAATGACACTTTGGACTTAGACTTCATGGGATAAACCCAGGAGGTCCTGGTACAATCGTCTAAAGTAACAAACCAACCGTCTGAAATATTGGCAACGCAGGATGGACCCTGAATGTTCAAATGAATTAAGCTAAACAGAGAAACAAATTGACACACAATTATGTTTAGCAAGAGTACATGACTCACAATGGAAATTGCAAACATCTATTTCTTAAACAAGAAAGGAAACAACTTTTTAAACAAAGGGAATGTGAGGTGTCCTAAATGGTTATGCCAAAGAAGAATCTAGTCCAAACTGGTTTTGTGGGATGAAACCAGGCATTAACACTCTCCCCCAGTTCTTCAATTGGTCACCAAGTAGTACAGTCCATCTTATAGCTTATCATGCCCAATTGTCTTCATTGAATAATCTTGAAAATAATAACTAGTAGGAGGGAACTCAATAGAACAATTAAGATCTTTTGTGATTCTTCCAATAGACAATATATTGTACTTTAGATTTATAAAGTGTAAGGTTAAGGAGGGTGAGATGTGTATAGATCCTTGGCCAGCAACCGAGTAGAATGATCCATTAACTACTTTGATTTTTTGTTTTCCTGAACATGTTAAGTAATTGGAAAAAAAATGAGACATGCTAGCCATATGGTCTGAACCACCTAAATCAGTGATCTAGGTGAGTCATTTTGGAGGGGAATTGAAGCCTTTACACCTGATTGAGCCACGGAACAAGAACCTGAATTCAAAGATGTTTGCATTAGAATTCTCCAGCCAGTTCAACAATTGTTTTAGCCTCTCAATGTCAAATCTGTTGAATTGTGACTGCTCAGGTTTTTCTTCAACAACGATCATGTGATTGGCTAGTCCTAATCTAGTAGGCAGCTTTCAAAACATGCTTTTGTGTATCTTGGTTTATTGCAATAGTCACACCACACTTTGTCCTTGTCTATTGGCTTCTTACCATCCCTTCCATTTTGAGTCAACTTGGACAATTGTAGAGCCACATTTTTAATTGTAGAACCTCCACTATCTCCCATTTTGTTGCCTATCAATTCTTTGTGGGTTTCTTCCCCATGAATGTGTGAAAAAGCTTCATCAAGATCCAGAAAATGGTATTTTCCTAGCATTCAATTATGCTTAATTGAATTTAGGATTAAGTCCTAACAAAAATTGAAAGACACATTCCATTTCCAACATGTCCCTCATCTATTTTATATCAGCAACAAATTCCATCTCTATGTTTTAGTAAAGATCTAACCCTGTCGGTAACCCTTTGAAGGAGTTATAGTCAATTATGACACTTGAAGGCCCTCAGGAAGCGAAATCAACCTTGGAGTAGGTCTTATTAACAACCTCCCAAATGTCCTTAGTTGTAGGGAGTGTAGGCCAAGACATTACCATCAAGTTTTCTACCTCACAACTCTAATAGTTGGGATCACTTTCAGCTTGTGGTTTTGCTGACCCAGTAACATATTTGAATTTCCCTTTGCTTCTCAAAGAAATTTTTACAAGTTGAGACCACTTCATAAAATTTCTTCCATTCAATTTAGAAGTGATGATCTGGAGGGTAGGATTTTCAATGTGTAAGGATACCTGGGCATTGAAAGGAGTGGCTGCAAAAGTAGTGTTGGAGGACTATGGAGTTTTAGACATGGTTGAAGGACAAAATATGATAGTAGAAAATAAATAAATAAATTGGGGAGAAAGTGGTAACAAAAAATGAAAGCAATGAAGGTTGTGAGCACAAAAAATAACAAGGCTGGCTTTCAGTCAAGAAACAAACCACGACAGTGATGAAGGTTGTGAAGCATAATAGAACATGACAATGAACCACACCTAAAATGGAACAACAATGAAGGCTGCCAAAAAAACCCAAGAGCCAAGACAGCTTTGATACCATGTGAAAGAAGTATGAAAATTTTGATATATGCCTTAACAGTACAAGGATACAATAGTCGACTATAGAGCGCTAACCTAGGAAAATATCCTAACCTCCTATAAATAGAAGATAACGGTAAGCCCTAAGATGCAAACCCTGTGTGTCTTGGATGCCTCAACCATATGAGGAATAACCCCTAAATTCAAAAGAATTCAAAGTCCAAATTCTCTACTAAAAGCACACAGCTATGTGCTTGCCCTTCCTCCCTTCCTCCTAGATGCATCACACTATTTGAGGAATAATCCTCCAATTTGGAAGAATGAAAAATCAAAAATTTGAACTAAGAGTTATACTTGGTAAGAAGGCACACGCTTTTATGCACACATCCTGGATTGCCTCATACAGTATGAGGAACAAGACACCCATAGAAGAGAGGGTAAAAATAGATAAAATAAGGAGAAGGGGAAGAAAAGTTGGGTAAACAGCACATTAGAGTGGGTTATTGTAGCATTCAAAGCCAACAACATCAGGAGGCAATTTCCTTAAAACCATAACACATCTTGTTATTTTTCTCTTACAAAAAATCCTTCTATTCCATATTGACTTAATAATAGCGTAGGATGATCTCATAACTATCCCTAAGTCTCTTCAATTTTTTATTCTTTCTCTTCTATTTTTCCTTTGCTTGTGACATCATGGTTTTGAAGTTCAAAAGTTTACCAGCAAGTAATCTAACTTTTTTAATGACTCAAAATTGACTACAAGAAACATATGTTTCTTCAACTTTCACAAGTCCCAAACTAATTACTATAAGAAATTCAAATGTTTTATCTTAACTTGACAACTAAGCATAAAGGTGTTCAATAATGGAAGGAGAAAGATGACTAGAACTCTTGATTCTAGCAGTGACTAGGACAAATGTTGTTGATTTTGGTGTTTCCACCTTACGTGCATTGTTTTGGCACCACATCGGACTTTGCCACTGTTCAAAAATACAAACTCAATCGTTATGCTTGTACTAGGATTACTATAACACATCTCAATGTTCCAAACCAATTGACGCATCTGTTAAGCTGCCTGCAAGTTTATGAGTAACTTTCTTATGCCATATACCTTATGAGGCACTCTATTTTCCCTTATTTTAATAGATGAGAAAAAAAATATGTACTCAGAAAGAAAATACATACAAATCATGACAAATATAATAAGCCAATGTCTTAAAAACAGATGCAACAAATAGAGCTGAGACACCATCAAACAAACAAAAGGATAAATGTTCATCGTATCTATAATGCACCAACCTTCCATGCCTGTTGGTGTGAAGTCTGTATAAATTAATTCCCTCCTCTAAACAATTCTTCACAGAATCAGGCATAGTGCTCCTGTAAATGCCAAAAAGAGGGCAAAAGAAAAAGAGAACAAACAACACAAGAATCAATATAACTAAAGGAAAAGACTAGAGGATAAACAGCTAGAGCATTCTAATGTCCTTGCCCTTCATAACATGAAAAAAGAAGCAAATAAATCAAAAGAATAAAAGTAAAAAAGCAATATTTCATGCTAGAAAGTAGAATTGAGTCATAGTTAGCTAAATAAAGGTAAAATCACTTGCATAACCTTGTAAAAACATAAATAGTTCTGTAACAGGATGAAATTACAGGTTTTTCTGTCATTACATATGGTTGCCAAAAACCCTAAACTTTCTCTGTGAAACTGATCTACTAGATACTGAGCTGAATACCCTAGGAGATAGATACCAATAACATCTGTTTGGACTTTTGGGTTGTCAACAAGAATCCTGCTTTTCTATATTCTCATTTGCGGGAGTGTGCGTATCTTATGGTATTTGTTGATTGCCACTTTAGAGATTCATGGGTTTCGCTGTCTATAAATCAGACGACACTTGGATTTGCAGTTCAACAACACTTAACGCATAGTTTAGGAACCCCCATACTTAGCTACCTAAATACTTAAAACTTATGGCAATGTGAGCAGTATTAGCACCACAATGACAAATAACAATAATAGATTTTTTTTTTTTTACTTTGCACTTCTATCCAACAAATAAAAAAAGAACAACCATGAAGTGTGACTTCAAGTATCTCAAGGAGGAGTATTCTGACCTATCAGACTTCAGCAGTGGCATCTTGACAAGTGAGCCAAAACGTTCAATTAATTCACTCTCAAACTCTTTACGACTCTGAAAATTGAGCAACAAGGGTTAAGAAAATGCTTTGAAGTTGGTTATATTAGACCCTATGCTAACAGCAACATAAATATCATGCCTTGCCCTCGTAAAGATGATAAAACATTAGCAGCACATATCCAGCATTTGGAGATGCCTTGTCAAGATTCCCCTTCAAAAATTTACAGTAGGAAAAAATTATTAGGAGCACGACCATCTAAATTTGGAAAATGGGCATGCCTAGCTGAAACCAAAAAATGAGGCAAATATGGGGCGATACCGGATGATTAACTCGTTGAAGCACACGAAACATGAAAACAGCCAATGCATCAAGGGAAAAGGGATTTGAATCCGTTCCTGTACTTAAAACAGAATGCACTGGTCAACATATATGCTATCAATCTTGCCATCAACACATATGCTAATGAGCTAAAGTAATAAAGAGAAAATGATCTTGATGATCAAAGTGTGATGAAAATTAAACAAGTTTTTGTCCATCAGAAAAGAAATGTGAGTTTCTAAATATGTTTGAATAACTTTTCTGTGTATGTAAACAAATTCCAAGAGAAAGCAAAGAGTTAAAACCTTCAGAATCAGGTACAACTGGGACAGCAGATGCTCTAGTGCTTCGACACATGTCCTCAATCTGCAAAAGTAAAATATCACCCACACACAGAAAATTTGAGATGATAGTGTATGTATGCACATAACCAACACATGGATCCATGACAGGAAAATGAAGGCAAAAAGTGGACAAAAAGATAGAAGAATGACAGGTAGAAAACATTATAAATAAATAAATTTTAAAAAAGAAAAAAGAAAAAAGAATTGTTTTGTATCTATCATACAAAAATGTTGCAGTTACTTTGGAAAGAACGGTTTTCAAAGAACTGCCTACACTAGATTAGATATCATTGTAGTAGATAATATGAATCGATCTATAGCATGGGCAAGTCCAATGAAGTTTTCCTCTGATCCTATCCATTGCATAGTGATTGGGCACCCCTACATGGTGCACAGATTGTGTAGCACCTTATATCTAAAGCACCACTAATGACCTTTTTACTAAAACAAAAACTTCCTACTTCCTCACAAGCCAGACAAACAGAGGCAAGCACCACAGACAAACCATGAACACAGGCTTTTACCATGAGTTGCTACACCTATTGAGCATGAGAGGACCCACGGGAAACCCTCTCTAGAACCCTGTTTTAGCTAGCCCACATTTTCCTGTCTCTTCCCTTCCCTTCTCCCTTATAAAATAGGAACATTCCATATTTCTTAGGTTTTCCAAAATATCATTTAAAACAAAGCCATTACCCTGCATTTTAGGGCATATTAGGAAGGAATGACCGATCAAAATTTTCTTTTATCACCAACCACCCCCCCCCAAAAAAAAAAGACATTAAAGGCATAGAGAATAAGAAGGGGATAAGATAAGGAACTTACTTGTCTCCAAACTTCTTCATTTGGTGCATTTTTATCCGCAAGTATAATAGAACATGGTTTTCTCCTGCGTTCCTCAGCAACTTTAGGCCAATATCTTCCTGTTGATAAAGCAATAAGAAGAAATGAACTTACAATTAGATTAGTAACAAAACAAAACTTTTTAAAATAAGCTAATTATAAGGCCAATTTTAATCAGTGGCCAAGTTACAAAGAACCAAAGGAACACAAAATTTGTCAAATAAACATTATGGTAGTCACAATGAGAAGCTTCGAATTTTTGTGAAGATTCAGACTTAAAATTACTTTCATTATTATTGTTGTTGTTATCATTAAACTACCAATTGACCTAAAAACTAAAGTTGTTAAGTAGTGGACAACAATGCATATTCATAGGCAGCCATCTTTCTGACCCTGGCTGCAGGCTGAATAAATTGGGGGAAAAAACATTGCTGCAGTTTGAACTTGTGCACTTCCACAAACTAAGGGATACGATATCTTTAAATTTCTAGCACTAAAAAAGAATTCCCTCAGTTGTACAATAAGATGAGAGACTTAAGTAGGTGTGTTTAATTGGCAGTTGGGCTGTGAAGAGAGGCCCTTTTACATCAAGGGCTTGTTTGTGGGCTGTGAGGGTATGTCTGAAATGGGCTTTGGACATGCGATAGAGGGGATAAAAGGAGTTAGGGCTCATTCCCTTTCTGAGGAAGCGGAGATGGAAGCTAGGGCTACAGAGGAGGCTTCACGGGCTCGTGTTAGAGAGGACGTGGGGGTCACCTGCTGTCACGGAGGGGATTGGAGGGTTTCAGAGGCTTTTCCTACGAAAGCTAGAGCGTTGATAACTGATGAAGCGCTGACAGCCGAGTCATACAGGTACGAGCCATATCTTGCTGACTTTGGGGGGGTCCGAGACTTCTTCTCTTCTACTCCTTCTTCTGGGCGTGATCGGGCTTTGGTGGTGAGGGGCCCTTCGGGATTGGATGAGACCGTTGAAGGTGTTGGTTTTCAAGCTCCGTTGTGCGCAGTGTTGAATAATGGTAGTCCGTGGGTGATGGACTCGAGGAGGAAAAGTCTAAGGGTAATAAGTTGGATGTTGTTGAGGAAATGCAAGAAAGGAAGATTCCTGGTAGTAAGTGGGATGAAAGTAGTTTGGTGAAATTCAGCAAGTCGTTGGGGTTCTCGACATAAGGCGTTGAAGGAGAAATCCTAAAAGTGCTGCTAAGATGGAAAACCAGAAGAGATCAAGGCAAGAAAAGGGAACTCTAGGACTGACTAGGTTTGATCGGGAAGTAAAAAAGTTAGAATGTTAGAATGTTCGATTAATTACGATGGAGAGAGCAGAAAGAAAGGGTCGGACAGAAGAGGAGGGGACAGAGCTTTGTGTTTTAAATGAAGATTAAGATTTTATCTTGAAATGTTCAAGGGGTGAATGACAGAAATAAGAGGAAATTAATTAAAGCCTTGATTAGATCCCAAAAAGTGGATTTAGGTTGCCTTCAGGAGACTAAAATGACTGAGATGTCTTTAGGGGTGGTGCGAAGCCTAAGGGTTGGGAGATTTTTGGAGTGGAGAGCTTTGAATGCCAGGGGTACAGCTGGAGGGGTGGTAGTTTTCTGGGAAAATAGAGTGTTAGAGCTAATGGGGATGGAGGTGGGTCTTTTTTCCATTTCTTGTCGTTTCAAGAATGTTGAAGATGGATTCAGATGGACTTTTTCAGGAGTGTATGGTCCTACTTTGAGAAGATATAGAGAATTTTTTGGGAAGAATTAGGGGCCATCCGCGGGCTTTGGAATGATCCATGGTGTATTGGAGGAGATTTTAATATGATCAAGTTTCCGAATGAGCGTAGAAGAGGAGGCAAGGTGTCTTCTTCAATGAGAAGATTCTCAAAGGTGATCGATGACCTGGACTTGAGGGATCTCCCTCTTCAGGGGGGTCCGTTTACCTGGAGTGGAGGGTTGAACAGTCAAACCATGTCAAGACTTGATCGATATTTGGTGTCGGAGGAATGGGAGGGCTATTTTAATGGGGTGGTGCAGAGTACTCTTCCTAGGCCAGTGTCGGATCATTTTCCCATCCTATTGGATGAGGGAGGGGTGAGGAGGGGGCTTGTCCCCTTCCAGTTTGAAAATATGTGGCTTAAGGAGGAGGGTTTTAAGGATTTGCTGAAGAGGTGGTGGCAAGGTTTAAGATTCAGTGGTTCCTTTAGTTTCATCCTTGCAGAGAAATTGAAGGCTCTGAAAGTCATCTTAAAAACTTGGAACAAGGATGTTTTTGGGAAAGAGGGAGTGAATAAGAGATTGGCCTTGGACAAAGTGGCTTTCTGGGATACTCAGGAGAAGATGCGTCTTTTATCTATGGAGGAGCTGGAAGCTAGAAAGGAAGCAAAGGGGGATTTGGAGAAATAGGCTCTCATGGAGGAGATTTCTTGGAGACAAAAATCAAGAGAAGTGTGGTTGAGGGAGGGTGACAAAAATACTGGTTTCTTTCATAAGATGACCAACTCCCACAGAAGGAAAAATTGTTTGTCTAAGATAAAGGTTAATGGAAACTGGTTAACAGAGGAGCAGGAAATTAAAAAAGGGGGGGGGGGGTGGTTGGAGCATTTAAGAACCTTCTGACAGATCCTGGTGAATGACACCCATCTATGGAAGGGTTGGATTTTAATAGGATTGATGGTGAGGATGCAGCTAGATTGGAGGAGGCTTTTACAGAGGAAGAGGTCTTCTCTGCCCTCTCAGATTTGAACGGGGACAAGGCTCTTGGTCCAGATGATTTCTCTCTCAGCTTTTGGTAGTTTAGCTGGGATTTTGTGAAAGAAGAGGTTACGGGCTTTTTGAAGGAATTCCATGAGCATGGCAAATTCGTAAGGAGTCTAAACTCAACTTTCCTGGTCCTTATCCCTAAAAAGGCGGGTGTGGAGGACCTTAGAGATTTTAGACCGATTCGTTTGGTAGGGGGGTTGTATAAACTGTTGGCAAAAGTGTTAGCAAATAGGCTTAAGAAGGTTGTGGGAAAGGTGGTGTCTTCAACTCAAAATACTTTCGTTGAAGGAAGACAAATTCTTGATGCTGCCCTAATTGCTAATAAGGCAATAGACTCAATGCTGAAAAGGAATGAGAGCGGGGTGTTGTGCAAGCTGGATATAGAGAAGGCTTACGATCACCTAAACTGGAATTTCTTGTTGTTGGTACTGCAAAGAATGGGTTTCAGGGAGAAGTGGACTGGTTGGATATCCTGGTGCATTTCCACAACAACATTTTTTGTTTTAATCAATGGCACTCCAACGGGTTTCTTCAACAGTTCAAAGGGATTGCATCAGGGGGATCCACTTTCTCCCTATCTTTTTGTGATTGGGATGGAGGCCCTTAGTAGGCTCATCCTTAGGGCAGTGAGAGGGGGGTTTCTTTCAGGCTACAGGATAAAAGGAAGAAGCGGAGACGGGGCTTTGGTATCTCATTTGCTGTTCGTCGACGATACTTTAGTTTTTTGTGATGCATCCCAAGACCAGATGGCTTATTTAAGCTGGTTATTGATGTGGTTTGAAGTCATATCAGGTTTGAGAATCAATTTGGATAAGAGCGAAATCTTGCCGGTTGGGAGTGTAGAGAATCTGGAGGTTTTGGCTCTTGAGGTTGGTTGTAAAGTGGGAAGGCTGCTAACTTCTTACTTGGGGATCCCTTTGGGGGCGAATCACAAGTCCGTGGCCGTTTGGGATGGGGTGGAAGAGAGATTTCGGAAAAGGCTTGCCATGTGGAAAAGGCAATTTATCTCCAAAGGCGAGAGAATTACTCTAATTCGTAGCACCTTGTCAAGTATGCCCATATACTTGATGTCTTTACTACGAATACCTAGAGTGGTTAATTTAAGACTGGAAAAAATTCAAAGGGATTTTTTGTGGGGAGGGGGAGCTTTGGTGAGGAAGCCTCATCTAGTAAAATGGGATTCCGTGTGTTTGGATAAAACGAAGGGTGGTTTGGGAGTTAGACGTTTGTCTACTCTCAATAGGGCCCTTTTATGTAAGTGGAACTGGCGCTTTGCGAATGAAAAGGAAACTCTTTGGAGGTGCGTCATTAGTAGGAAGTTCGGGGAAGAAGAAGGGGGTTGGTATACTAGAGATGTTAGGGAGGGTTTTGGAGTAGGCTTTTGGAAGGACATAAGGAAGGAAGGCGCTCTTTTGCAAAACAAAGTGGTCTTTCCTGTGGGAAATGGTAGAAGGGTGAAATTTTGGAAAGATAATTAGTGTGGAAATTGCACTCTCTGTAATTCCTTCCCCTCTTAGTATGCCTTTGCATCATACAAAGAGGCTTAGTTAGAGGAGTTGTGGGATCATTCAGGAGAAGAAGGGGTTTGGAGTCCTAGCTTCTCTAGGCCCTTTAATGACTGGGAGGTGGAGGAGGTGGAGAGATTACTTTTGACAATCTGGGGTAGGAGGCTTAATCCTCTTATGGAATATAATTCTGTGGAAAGAGACTAAGGATGGGATTTTCTCAATTAAATCTCTTTATAGTACTCTAGTTTCAAGAAGAGTTGTTCAGTTCCCTATCAGCATTATTTGGAATCCTAGTGTGCCTACTAAAGTGTGTTTCTTTGCTTGAGAAGCTTCTTGGGGTAAGGTGTTAACTTTGGATCAACTCAAAAAGAGGGGCCGGTTTCTAGCTAACAGATGCTTCCTTTGCTGTGAGAAAGAAGAGTCAATTGATCATATTCTTATTCAGTGCTCCAAGGTAAGAGTGTTATGGGAGTTATTGTTTGCTCTTTTTGGTGTTACTTGGGTCCTTCCTTTCTCGGTTAGAGATACCCTTAGTGGTTGGTGTGACTTTAACTTGGGCAAAAAGCGCAGAAAGGTGTGGAAGGCAGCCCCTTTGTGTATTTTTTGGGCAGTTTGGAATGAAAGAAATAGGATTGCTTTTGATAATGAGTTTTCGATTCATAGGTTGAAAAATTCTTTTGTATGTAACCTTTGGTTGTGGACTAAGTCGGTTGTAAATGATGGTCCTCTCCCTTTACTCAGTTTTTTTTATTGGCTAGGTGCTAGTTGAGGGCTGGTTTTGTATTTCCTCTTCTTTTTGTGCCCTTTGGCGCCTCTTGTATACTCCTTGTATGCTTTTGGGTCAGCCTCAAGGTGCCTTTTTCTAATATATGCTTTTTGTGTGTTTGCCTATCAAAAAAATAATAATAATAATTCTCTAAAAAATAAATTTTGCCCCATAAAATATAAATTTTATATATGAAATGCATTTATAGGGGTGCTAACCGACGAAATTTAAAACCAATGGTAGCTTGGTGTATTTACACTAAACCTTATATGTGAATGAAATTAATCCCAAAGAATTATAACTTCATTATCATGTTGTTTATTAGTCAATTGGTCCCTAAAATTCTAACAACTTCAAGTAATTATAGTGTTGTCTATAAGTTCTAATACCAAATCAGATGCCTGATTTCTAAATTTCCACAGCAGCATAGAAGAATTCCTTTTGTCGTACGATGAGATGAGAGAGAAAAAATAAAGGAAAATATGCCCTTGGCAATCACACCAAGGTTCCTAGGCAAACTCACCTAGGCTTTTCCAAGCAATCACACTTCAAGAAGGAAATCACAACTTACAAAGCTAGATAGCTAAAAAATTCTCAATAATTCTATTCAATAAATTGAAAACTATATAGGTATATATAGACTAGTAAAACTTCTTGTCCTGATAAAAGTAAGACTCTTTCCTAGTAGGAATATGATTCTTTTCCTAATTAAATTAGAAACAAAAAACAAATAGAAATTTACATGGAAAGACTAATGACCTCTCTTGCTCATGTACACTTGTCCACATCTGTCCTAGATTTGCAAGCATGAGCACTGTCCTCTTCAGGTTTATTCTCAATAAAATCTCTCTCCCTTGCTTTGTCCAAAAGATCAAATTCAGTTCTTTTCCATCCAATCAAATTTATATGAAAATCAAAAGTCTCATCTAAGGTCAAGGCCTTCGCTTGGTTGGTAACACACAAGAAGGTAAATACCAATGACATGCTTAGTTGAAAAAACCTTCCAAAGCCCTTAGTTTGGATTGTTGCATACTATGTAAGGCGAGTGAAGAGACGAGTAACCATCTATTTCTGCATTTTGTCCATTCACTTTGGGATTATGGCACAAGCTATTCATATTGGCAAGAATGGTGTACGTTCAGCCTAGAAGTTATTATGACATGATGACTATCTCTTATATGGGTTTTGGGAATTCCACTAGAGGCAAGACCCTTTGGAGTATTGCTTGTCTCACTTTGATTTGGATTGTGTGGTGACAGAGGAATGTTAAGATCCTTGAATGAAGACATCAAAGATGTTATGGGATTTTTTTCATTTCTTCACTTCTTTTTGGGCCTTTTCTACTGACATTTTTAAAGGTATTCCTTTGAATGTCATTCAGCTTAGTAGGCATTCAATATGCACACCACTAGGGTAGGGCCAACAATGAGAGGAGCCTAGCCATTTTTTCATGAAATGAATTCCTTATACATTCTTTTGTGATATATCCTTTTTGTACACGTCTCCTTGTATGGCAGAGGTTTTTAGTGTTTAGATCAAGTTTATGTATTTGTGGGGAGGATTCCTCATCCTTCTCATAAACTCTTTACACGTAATTAATACATCTCATGTTTTTTATCAAAAAAAAAAAAAAAAACAAATAGAAATTTGGTTGAAATTAAAACACTGAAATCAATTCTAATAAAATAAAATAAACATACCCCAATTGAAACTATGAAATGCTAAAATTACTAAAGTATTTTTGCTGTGAATATATTGTTCCCTATCACTAAGGCTCTAAGCTACCAATTGATTTAAAAGCTTAAGTTGTTAGTTGGTGAGCCAACAATGTTAAACCCTAATCAACAGAACACATAAATATATAGGACTCGATGGAGTGAACCCAAGTATAGTATTTAACATTCTCAAATTATAACTAAAAGTAAATTATACCAAAAGAAGTGATTCAGGGTATTTGGGAACTCTGCATAAAGCATCAAGCACAAGCAAAGGAAAGGCAAACACACAAAGAATAGAGACAGACAGGAACAGTATACAGAGCAGGAAAAAGAAACAGATAAAGAAGCACAGCTTTCTCTCCATATTGATAAGGAAAAGATACACTTCTTTCTTTTTCTAAATATGTATTATTTCCAACACATTTTTCTACTTTTTGCACATCGTTACCAAAGTTGTTATTAGTCCTTGTTGATGCAACTGGCTTCCAAATTCCTGCAAAATGTATTTCCTGATTTCTTGCCAGTACGGAATATTCCAGAATTCAGAATTTTCTGCATTGGTATCACACTTATCTGACTGCTATAGGTAATATCTGTTTCAGTGTTCCTTTATTTTTGGGTGAATTTCACCAAAAATTATTGTTCAAAAAGCAAACTAGAAAGTAAGATGATTTCAGGATCAAAATACAATTTAGAAGCCACAAAACATGATACCTAATCAAAACTTCAAATTAGCTTTCCCATGAAGATCAGACTGATCAAAGAAGCATAATTTGAAGTTCTTGGTTAACATCTATCAATCATACAGCAAAGGAAATTACTTCTGATTAAATTTTTTATTATTACTAAAAGGAGTTACGTAAAGTCATAAGCGAAACATGAAAATCTAAGAGTTTTTGCTGATATCAGCACATACCTTTGATTAGATCACCCATCAGACTATGCACCGGTCGATCATCACCAAATCCTCCAGGAGCACTGAGTATTTCCTTGCAAAGTGCAGACTTAGCACAGCCGGGTATCCCTGAAAATGGCATTTTTCAAGGTTGGATATCAAAAGGAAGAGTTATTAATGTATACTAGGTAAGTACCTAAAACTAGTGCAAAGTGCTAAATATAAGAAGATAAAAAATAAAGCAAAAAAAATAAAATAAAATAAAAACACTAAAACTAAAACTACAAACTCTGTGATCATACACAACACTTGTGGATCTCACCTTGATGCTTCACTACTTCTCAGAACACTCTTCACTGGAAGCAAGGAGGAATCAAAAGGAACAGATAATTCTTCATAGTAATTCATGATGCATGATACTAATTAAATAGCAACGAAGAAAGGAAACATTCAAATGTTTTAGGAAGAAAATTTCCAACAGAAATGAGATAGCAGAAATACTGGAAAACCTCGGAACAAGTTAGGAGATACTAAACAATCAAATCAATAATGTTAGAAGGCTCAGATCTACCCAAGGCAAGTTAGGTTGTTCCAAGACAGATAGAACAGTTAATCTTCATCAGACTTAGGTAGCCTTTTTTAACTTTATTATCTAGACTATTTTAAACACACACACACACACACACACAAAGGTTCAAACAGACAATCCTAACAGAAGCTATCAAAACCCAGCAAACATTTCTTGCACAAGAAAATCAAGCAACTGAAATGTATGGATTAAGAACTGTAGTTATAATAGCTAGGATCAATAATGTTTCACACAAGTTAGAAACAATATTACCTGGAAAGAAAACAATCAGACCCTCATCTTTAGCCACTGTGTCCTTGACTGAGGGACTAGGGCTTGATGGTGCTACCTCCTGCTCTCTCTCAAGGTCACCTTCCTCATCCCTGCCTCCTTCAACAATGGCCAAGAAGTCCTCTGCTCTTACAAAGTCCCCAGCAGATCCTATCAGAGCCTGATTCTCTGGACTGCGTTTTGCATACTGTTCAAGAAAAGGTTCAGCTTCACTAAGGTATATGGATGATGATAGCTGCTTGGTTCTGTACTTTCTTCGTATGTGTGCTGCCCTGAACATGAAGGAAAAGATTATATTTCGAGTACTGCAGTAATCAAAATTGAACAAGAGTAAAGAGAAATAGTAATAACATAGGACAGAAGAACAAAACCAACATTACCATTCATCTAGCATTTTGCTAAGCTCCCTCTGCTTTCCAGCTGATGTGCCCCATATTTTCATTTGCCTATAATATCAAGATAATTGCATCTGTTCATTAAACAAGCTTCGGAATGTACTGGTGTTATTGAACTTACATGGTTTTGAATAGCAACGTCTTGCATTTACTTTGTACCCACCATGTCATGGAGAAAATAACACTGCTCTACATAACACTCACTGCAAACCATTATGCCCATGACCATGGTCACTATGCAGCCTATCTTATTTAAAGACCATGATAAAGATCAAATATTACAGTTTTTACCTTTACATTTAAGAACCATGATAAAGATCAAATATTACTTCTTAAGTTATTGTATACCATCTTATTCCAATAATTTATATTTTATGTTTGAGTTGTGATGGTCACATTTGGTTATGCTACATCAGAAAGAATTGAGATTTAGCAATGAAATGAGATCATGACTATAAAGCATACAGATAAACTCTTAGTGCAGGGTTATGGAGCAAATCTAAATCCCTAGCATGTTTATAATTGTAATTTTTTGAATCTCTTGAGTTCAAAGTGCCAATTCTTGTCACAGCATGTAGGTTCTGAAAGAAAAATTAAACCTACAAATACAGTTCTTATCAGTCATTTTCCTCTTCAATCATTTATTTGTCATTCTCAATACACATAGATGTCGTAGAACATTGTTCATAGCACACCTTCCAGTTTCATCATTTCAGGTTCTTGACACAAAAGTAAAAGATAAACGAACTTCACCTCAGGTAATAGGCCCTGTAAGCAGAAGGACCTTCCTTGAAAAGAATTGACAAGCCATTGCGAATCAAAAAGGTTCTCAACTGCAGCAAGACATGAAACTTGATTACTGTACAATTTGGTGGCACATACCATTTACTGGTTGCGAGGAAAAGTACAAACAAGACAATTTAAACTGAACTGAGTTAGAAAATTTTCAAACAAAAACAAGTAAAAAATACATAGGCATCTCATCCCAACACTCTTAAAATTAAAAATTCAAAGCTCTTCACAGAGGCATCTTTCATCCTCTGATAATTCTCTTCTTCATTTATTAGTACTCTTTAGTTTCCAGTTAACAAAGAAAGGGACATACCAAACCCTAGCAATATAACACAAAAAAGCATCAGAGACTTTTCAATCACATAAATCTGAATCATGGAAATAGGATAACATAGAAGATGACACATGCTAACTCAGGAATAGGTCAAAGTTGTCATTATACATACAATTTGTTGGGACAATGAGTCTACATTGTATATTGGCAATTTTGTTCCAATTATATTCTAGCTTAAGAAACTTTTTAGATAGTGATTTACTCTCCATTGAAGATTTAATGTTGTTATTTGCTCAAACGAAAAGTCACAGGTAAGTCTAAAAATGGTTGAGTAAAGACAAGTTAGTTTTTCTAATAAGGTAAGGTTGAATTGGAAGTTTTAATTGAGTTAAAATATTTTAATTATTTGAAAAGAATTTTAAATTGAGAAGTTAAAAATAAAAATCTTTCCAAATAATAAAAATAATTTGTAAAGGAATTTTATTTTAAGGATTTAAAATTAAGAATTTTAAATAGAAAATTTTTCAAAATTTTTTAAATTTAAAATATGAAATCTTTCCAATTTTTTTTTTTTAAAACTCTGAAGTACCTAAATTGTTTTTAGTAAAATATGATTTCTAAATTGATTCTAATTCTATTAAGTTTTCTCCTATATATACTCTATCTAAATATTTTTTTTTGGATGAAACACATTGAGAAAGACTCAACCTAACTTGCCCTACCATTCTAAATCTTTCAAGAAGGATTCAAAGTGTTGTATCTTGGGTTGTTTGAAGATTTGCATCCCTTCTGCGAGGCTGAGGAGTATTCATGGGAGCAATTGAAGATTGTTGCATTATGGAAGTGGATTAAGTTGTTAGTACTAGAGAGTAAGTCTTTAGGGTAAAGCAGTTAGATAAATCTCTGTAACTTGATTTCATATAGTGGATTTAGATTAGAAGTCTTAGACCTTGTGGTTTTTTATCCCCACAATTAGTATGAGGGTTTTCCACGTAAAAATTCTTGTGTCCCTTGCATACTTGTTTGATCATTTCAGTATTTTGATTATCGATTATCCCTAATATCTCATTGGTTTAAAATTGGGTTAATAAATTCCATTCCTTATATTATAATTTTTAAATACACCCATTCACCCCCCTCTGGGTATTACCCTACTAGACATTGGTTTTTCACAATTCCTTTGTTGAAGACTGAAAAGGGCTGAAAGATATTAAGAATGTCCTGATCTTAAAGGTCCAGCAGCACAACCTACTCCTTCACTCAGTTATCTCAAGAGAGACAAAGGATATACCACACACAGGGACGACCAAGTGAATTGGCACTATAGAAATCAAAGAGCATCCTTCAGCTCAACCCAGATTACCTCATTAATTGATAATTTTCTCCACATACTAATACTCAAAATTTTTGGGGGCAGTCCACTGAACTGGGTGGTCATGATTGTTTACTTTTGTTATTGTCAAGTACCTTCAACGGGCTCAAACAACTTCAGAGACTTATTTGCTTTTTGTGTTTTTTCTTTTGAAGATTTTTTTTTTCTTTTTTCTTTTTTCTTTTTTCTTTTTCTTCTTTTAGACAGCTTTAATTAACTAATCTATTTAATAAAATAGTACATCACTATGCCTATTCAGATGTTACAGAACCAAGAACAATTTCTCCCATATCACATTTAAAACCATTCTTCAGTGATACCACACAACAGTACTTTTAAGTGCCAGATCAGAACTAATGCAGCTAGTGCACTTTTCTATGCATAGAAGTTGCTTTTTCCGACACACAATTTTCCTCAAATGCTGAGTCATACATATATCAGACACATGTCTAACATGTCCACTACATTAGAGTGTTAAAACAACAATGATGACTTTAGTACTGTATGGTCTGCAATTGCATGTTTTCCATTGAGTTTTCCTGGACCAAAAATTGTTTGCTCCTTAAATCACTGCATATTTCAAAAATATTTTCCACATGGAGATATTTTCAAGAGGAAACAAAATCTGTATCACCATACCCATGCTGAATCTCTATGCTACCACTGCACATATCTGATAATGATTCTATACAAGTAGATGTACCTTATATGTAAGAAATTTCAGTTTGATCATCAAATTTGCATCTTCATCAGCTAAGCCTTCCTGTCCTGAGGTGCCACTGTTACCTTTAACATTTTTTCCTAGATCATTGTTGTTTTTTGCAATTTCAGCAGCTTTCTCCTTGTTCGCCTTGAACAAATTTAAATCAACAAAAAAGCCTAAATAAAAAAATAAGAAACATCAGCAACTGATATAAAAACACACACACAAAAATTATGCATTTAAGCTTTGAAGCTACTAATAAAGTAAGGACATTTTTATGCATTACATTTGATGGACCCCAAAAGAATTTTATTGATTTTTAAGAGTGTGGTTTTATTTGTTTTTATGCATTACATTTGAGCAGACCCAAAAGATATTTGTTTAATTATCATTTTAGAGTTACTAGGATTCTATTCTTTAGGGTACTGTTTTATTTATATATTTTTATAAATTCCAGTGGTTCTAGGAATAGAATTTAATCCCTAGGATGCGATTATATTGATCACAAAGAGATTAGTATGTTTCTACCTGTATTTAGGGTTTTACACAGAAATTACAAAATTGAAGAGAATAAAACTTTGGTCGAATAGTATCGCGTGTTTGAACAAGCTTTGCCCTGTTCTTCTCCTCTTTCTTCTCATTTTTCCTCCTATAATGATTTTGGTGTGCTAGGAGCACTAAATCTAAATTCCCTTAAAATTCTAAGCTCCTTCTTCCTCTTCTTCAAGTGCTTTGAGCACCAATCTAAATTCCATTTAATTCTTCTTTTCTTTACCAGATTGATTTTCTTCTTCTTGTTTTTGTCGATTCTAAAGAAGTTATATTGCATATGTCATTCTTTTTCACATAAGAATATCATATATCATCTTTATTATATAAATTCATTTCATTCAAAGATGAGTAAAAATAACAAATAAGAAGGGTAGGGAAAGTATTTGATGAAGTTTCAAACTCATGGTGACTAAGTGAATTTAGTCCAAACCTCGGGAGAGGTGAGTGAAGTTTACCCTTTAATATAAGATGAACCCTTCTTTTATCTGATTGCTTCTTTTTTTTCTTTTGTCTTTTTTTCTTTTTTAACTTGACTGGCAACTTCATTTTTGTCCCTTCTAGGACTTGAACTTGGAAACTCTCACAAACCAACCTCAACCCCTTCCTACTTGAGCTAGGGCTCAAGGCCTATTTCTTCAGTTATTACTGTTCAATTCAGATTAAATACACATGTAGGACCAGTATCATTTTGTTTTTTCTTAGTTTTGTAGATGTAAATAAACCCACACTAGACACCAGCATGTCAACAGGGGGCTATCAAGTCTAGTGGATGGGCTTTGTGAGAGTGGCCCAAGGTTAGCAAGGAAGTCAGCAGATGCAATTCCCTCTATAGACTACATTACTCGTTTAACAGAACTTGGTCTTGGATAAGGGCATTTAAGAGTGGTGCTCAAACTCCATCCCTGAGGAGAGATATTTTAGATTCTGAATCAGTTTTCCAGAATCAGTTTAGTTAAATCTCCATCCTCAAGCCAGTTGCAGACCTGTGTAGATGCTTCATGGTTCAGCATTTTAACTGGTACTCTTACCCATATTGCATTCCTGCAGCTCTAGCATGCCAGGATTGCCACTCAAGCACCATCCCATAGTGGAAGAAGACTCAGGCATAGTTGGTTTTAGGGATTATACAGGAAAAGGGAGAGCTTTGGAAACTGGATAGTTTTTTTTTTTGATACGTAAGCATAAATTGTATTAAAGGGCAAACCGCCATAAAGCATACAGGGAGTATACAAACGCAGCCACACCCCAAAAAACAACAGAAACAAGCAGCCCCAAACGGCCCTTAATAAGCCGCTAGCCACTCCAAAAAGGTTAAAAGCGAAGAGGACTCCTCTCCCATGTACAATCTAGCCCAACTCCACAAATTACAAACAAAATAATTTTTGAGTTTCTGTATGTCTAACGAGCCCCCCCTAAAGGCTAATCTATTTCTCTCCTTCCAAACCGTCCAAAAAATACACACCGGTATGGAATTCCAGATTTTTTTCCTCTTTTTCCCGACAAAAGAGCCCCTCCAACTAAGTAAAAACTGTAAGACCGTCTCTGGGAACACCCAATGAACACCAACCAAGGCAAGGATGATATCCCAAAGAACCCTAGCCACTATACAATGTAAAAGAATGTGATTTACACTTTCCTCTTCACAACCGCACAAAAAACAGCAATTAGGAAGCTGCCACCCTCGTCTTTGGAGCCTATCCAAAGTAAGGATCTTCCCCCATGTAGCTTCCCAAGCAAAAAAGGCAGCTTTAGTAGGGACCATGTTCACCCAAATGCATTTAACCGGGAAGGCAAGGGTATTAGGAGCAGCCAGCAGATTGTAAGCGTGTCTGACTCCAAAAATACCTTTACCTCCGCCTCTCCAAACCACCAAATCCTCTTCTTGGGAGATCTTGACATCCCTCAACATGTTAAACAAAGCTCCTATTAAATCCAGCTCCCAATCATTTGAGTCCCTAGCAAATCTGATGTTCCAACCTCCTTGACCAAGGCTAGAGTCCCAAACCTCGTTGATTGTTGCATTTTTATGCACCGCCAAAGTGTATAACTGGGGGAAAATTCTGGACAGCACCTCCTCACCACACCAGAGATCCGTCCAAAATTTTACCTTAGTCCCCTTGCCCACCTTAAAACTTATGTTATCCCAACACCAATTTGCCTCCTTCAATATCTCCTTCCAAACCCCGACCCCAAACGCCCCACGAGCTTCATTTGTCCTCCACCCAAGGCCCTCTTGACCATATTTCACCCCAATTCTTCCAAAGAATATCCTCATCAAAGGCAAACCTCCAAATCCACTTACTCAATAAGGCTCTATTGAGAAGATCAATCTTCCGTAAACCAAGCCCTCCATTCTCCTTTTGGGTACACACCACCTCCCAATTAATAAGATGTACTTTCCTTTCCATTCGCCCCCCTCCCCAAAGAAAGTCTCTTTGCATTTTTTCAAGCCTTTTCACTACTAACTTGGGCATCCGGAAAAGGGACAATTGATAAATAGGAATGCTGGCCAAGGTGCTCTTGATAAGGGTGATTCTCCCGCCCTTAGAAATGTATTGTCTTTTCCAAAGAGCTAATCTTCTCCTCATTCTTTCTTCCACCCCATCCCACATTGATATAGCCTTATGATGGGCTCCAAGGGGCAGCCCCAAATAAACTGAGGGAAGAGCTCCCACTTTGCACCCAAGCTCCACTGCCATCTCCTCAATTTCTTCAACCTCCCCAATAGGGATTAACTCGCTTTTAGCTAGGTTTATTCTTAGCCCAGACGCTGCCTCAAACCAAGCCAAGATCCAGCTTAAAGCGGTTAGATACTCTTTCTTAGCTTCACAAAATATGATTGTGTCATCCGCAAAGAGTAAATGGGATACCTCCAAATCCAGCCTCCCTCTACCCCTAAGGCTACACCCTGAGACGAACCCCCCCCCCCCCCCCCCAACAGCCCTTCTTAAGAGTGCACTCAACACCTCCATACCCAAAACAAATAGATAGGGAGAAAGGAGATCACCCTGACGCAGCCCCTTGGAGCTCGAGAAAAAACCTGCTGGAACCCCATTAACCAGGATAGAAAACTTGGCAGTGGAGATGCACCACCAAATCCACTCCATCCACCGAGTCCCAAATCCCATCTTTTTTAAGACCTTCATAAGGAAATTCCAGTTGATGTTGTCGTAGGCCTTTTCAATGTCCAATTTGCAGATCAGCCCCTTCTCCTTACGCTTGTACCAGAAGTCGATCACCTCATCAGCTATAAGAGATGCATCCAAAATCTGCCGCCCCCTCACAAAAGCGTTCTGATCCAAAGAGACTACCTTTCCTAAGACCTTTTTCAATCTGTTAGCCAACACCTTGGCCATGAGTTTGTACAGTCCCCCTAGCAAGCTAATTGGCCGAAAATCCCCAAGATCCTCCGCTCCCCCTTTCTTAGGAATGAGGACCAAGAAGGTGGTGTTGAGACTCTTTGCAAAAGATTTTTGCACAAAAAACTCCTTGAACAGCTCCAAGATCTCCTCCTTCACAAATTCCCAACACGTTTGCCAAAAAGCCCCTGTAAACCTGTCTGGCCCAGGAGCTTTGTCTCCATTCATGTCCATCAAGGCAGAGTGGATCTCATCCACAGTGAAGGGCACCTCCAGTCCTTCAGCTTCACAGGGGTTTAGTCTTGGGAGGTGCAGCCCCTCAATATCCGCCTTCCAACTTGGCACTTCAGTGAGAAGTTGCTGAAAATTTTGCACAATCCCCTCCCTTATCTCCTGCTCCTCAACCCTCCATACCCCATTGATCTTGATTCTGTCCATGGAATTGTTTCTACGATGGGCATTGGCCATCCGATGGAAGAATCCTGTGTTTTTTTCCCCTTCCTTCAACCACAACTCCCTCGACGCTTGTCTCCAGTGGGTTTCTTCCAGAAGAACCCACTTCTTGAAGGTTTCCTTAGCTTCCTTTTTCAATTCCGTTTCACTTACTGACAGGCTCCTTTCACCTTCCACCCTATCCCAGAACTCAACCTGTTGGAGAGCCAAATTCTTGTTAACTTCTAGCCTGCCAAACACCTCCCTATTCCACTCTTTTATTTTCTGCTTCATCACCTTCAGCTTAGAGGCCAATCTAAAACTGGCCTTCCCCCTCACCACAGTGCCCTGCCACCACTCCCGGAGAAGGTTTTTAAAGTCGTCTACTTTCAGCCACATGTTTTCAAACCTAAACGGCGATGGGCCTCGTCTTAACCCTCCACCCTTCAGCATAATAGGAAAGTGATCAGATATGGGCCTCGGCAATCTGCATTGAACAACCCCACTAAATTTATCCAGCCAGTCCTGGGTTACAAGGTATCTATCCAATCTAGCCCACGCTTGGTTATTTCTACCCCCACTCCACAAGAACACCCCACTTTGCAACGGAAGGTCAATAAGCTCTAAATCATCTACAACCTGGGCGAATCTTCTCATTACACCACTTATCCTTCCCTGACTGCTCCTTTCTCTTTGGGAGAGGGTGACATTAAAATCGCCCCCTATACACCACGGGTCACTCCAGATGCCTCTAATTGCCCCTAACTCTCCCCAAAAGGCCTCCCTATCCTCCCTAGAGAACGACCCATAAACACCTGTGAAAAGCCAGACGAATCCATCCTCCACATTCCTAATCCTACAGGAAATAGAGAACTGACCCACCTCCATCTCACTCACTTCCAAGGTTCTTTTATCCCAACAAATCAGCACACCACCCGCAGAGCCATTAGCATCCAAAGCACCCCAGTCCAGGAACCTCCCAGAGCCAAGACTCCTAACCACTCCCTCAGACATCGACTGAATTTTTGTCTCTTGAAGACAAAACAGGTCCACCCTTTGACTCCTAATCATTGCCTTAATCACCTTCCTCTTAGAGCTATCATTAGCTCCCCGCACATTCCAAATTAGCAACCTTAACTTCATTAAACTTCCATCATCTGATCCCCTTTTTCTTGCATATCACTCTTCAGCTTATTCCCCCTTTCATAGTTAATGGAACATTCTAATCTTTTTAGCTCCCTTTCAAATTTTGATTTGTCCAGAAGGATTTTACTGTGGACTTTTTCCCTCCTTTTTCTGATCTTAACCAAAAAGTCCAGAATTTCCTTCTCCAAGCCTTTTGTCGAAAACCCCAGAAATTTACTGAATCTGGCCAGTTCACTGTCTTCCCAATCAACCTCCTCCCATCCTTTGTCTTCCTGTGGCACTGAACGGATCAGACATAGCTCCCCTCCACCTTCTCCATTGCTGCCATTGCTGGCCTCCATCAACTCCCAGTTGGCTGCTGCCCCATGTTCCATAGACCCTAGCCCATTGACAATGCGGCACTGAGAGTCTCTCTGGGCTACCTCCCAACCAGCCCCAGAGAAGTCGTAATACTCCCCCAATGGAGTCCGACCAGAAAAAAGAGGGGAAGAAGACAAAGCAGCCGGAACCAATAATTCACCAAGGCTAGATGAGTTTCCATACCTCTGAGCTTCTTCCAATAAGGCTCCGTCAGTCTTTGGACTTTCCACAGGACATGGTTCCTCCATATCCTCCTTGCTCTTCAACCAAAAAGAAGAAATTCCTGCATCTGGCCCTTTCAGCAGACGTGGGCCGGTCCAACCCCCAGTGCGGGCCTCACTAGCCGGGCCTAAATCCAGCCCAGGCTCAACTGATGGCGAGATGACCTTGGCCCGCTCCAGATCCTTCCTATTTAACGGCCCAGAGGAAGGTGATCCAGAAGAAGACAGCCTAGCCGACCCAGCCCGCGACGGCCCAGCCTCCAGATCCGGTGGATCAGGCCCAGGAGAGTCCCAGTCATTGCACCCAGGGGATTTGGCGGGGCCCCTCTGGTTCGGCCCACCCAAGCGAGGATCCACAGGTTGCCCCGACCCGCAAGACTGCCCCCACGTCCCCTCTACCAGCTTCTGCAGTGCCTCGATCCTAGTGTCACCCCCCATCTCCATCACGCGCTTATTCGCGCATGCACGAGCCTCGCCCCCAACCTCGACTGCTGCTGCAATCTTCACTCCTCTCAACCCCGCCGGTCCTACCTTCAACACCGGCCTGACCTCCCACCAGAGAGTTAGCACATAACACAAATCTTCAATCCATACTTCCACCGCATTGGGTAATTCTTCCCCGTTCATCTTAACCAAGATCCGCGCCCACTGAAGCTCTTCTAGCTTCTCTGTTTGGGTATCAACTGCAAGGAACCCCCCACACTCCTCCCCTATCCTTCTCAGGATGGTCTGGTCCCAAAGAGAGACCGGGAGGCCCACGATTCTTACCCAAGCCTCACGCCTTTTTTCCCCTTCC
The DNA here is from genome assembly GCF_004353265.1 of Vitis riparia. NCBI lineage: Eukaryota > Viridiplantae > Streptophyta > Magnoliopsida > Vitales > Vitaceae > Vitis > Vitis riparia. Next base: position 18,954,352 of record NC_048436.1, on the reverse strand, counting down.
GGCATGCATCCCGTCTCGGGCCTCCATTCTTCCAGACGGAGAGAAACCCCCCTTACCATAATGCTTCTGAGACTTAGGACCCTCTTCAATTCTTCCACTCTTTCAAATTCTAGCAGAATCTTTCCCCTCTCCAGTTTTGCAATACCCAAATTACCCTTCAACTCCCAAGCTCTCGCCAAGAGAGTCCCCCAGGTCTTCAGGTCTTCCCCTCTCCCTGATTTAGGGTTCCAGGACCCAACCAAACAGTGCCCCAGTTTGTCCAAATTTCTGCTAATCTCCTTCTCTCTAATCGCCACCTTGATCACTGCTCGGTCTTTCCTCATCGGCTGTTTGATTACCTCCGCAAAGGTTTTCGTCGTGATAGGCTTCAGCAGCAACGCCTCCTTTTTCTGGCTCTCATCCCCTTTCCTCTCAAAGCCCAGACGCCTTAGCGATTCTACCATTGAAGTCCATCCCCCCACTGCTCCTCTCCCTTTGGGGATGAAAATATTGGCATTTTTGCCCTCCAGATCCACCACTCCTAATCTTATGAAGCATCCGCCTCTGTTTTCGTCACGCGTCATGGAATACGCCCTTCCATTTTCCTTCCAGCTTCTTCGCCATTTCCCCACACTCGTGTCCTTACAGCACTGGACCAGCCCTTCAAGAAAAAACCCTAGACTCTCTATTCCCATCCGTACCCACGACGAGATCCCTTTTTTTCTCTCCACCACCATAACTTGAGTTTTGCCCTTCTTTTCTTCAACCTCAACCTCAAAAGTTTTTGATTCCACACTGAAGATGGTCTTCCTGGAGTTATCCCGGTGCCCCGAGCAGGACGCTCCCTCTGGGCTTTCACTTCGACTCGAGCGCCCTCGATCTTCTCCCCCGCTCCGGTCGGTCGCCGAACCCCTCTTTCTCCTCCGTCGGCTTCCTTCAGACGCGAAGACCCTCGCTCTTTTCCTTCGCTTTCCTTAGATCGCAGACACCCTCGCTCGCCTCCATCGCACTCAGACTCCCTCGCTCTAGTTGTCTCGCTCCCCTTCAGTCGTAGAAGCCCTCCCTCTCCTCCGTCGGTTTCCTTCGGACGAAAGGCCCCTCGCTCTTCTCCTTCGCCTTCTTTTGGTCGCAGACACCCTCGCTCGCCTCCATCGCACTCAGACTCTCTCGCTCTAGCAGTCTCGCTCGCTCGCTCTCTCTCTCTCTCTCTCTCTCTCTCTCTTCCATTTCAGGGTTCATTCTTTTGGAAACTGGATAGTTGGCTGCATAAAACCATTGATTTGTAAAGAGAGTTGGGTTGCTTTATATACTTGGATTCCTAAATTATCTAACCAGCAAGCAAATTAATTGGCTAAGAGAAGCATTTCACAACTAGCAGTGGCAGATCTAGTAAAAGGGTGCCCCCACCCCTAGAAAATTTAAATAATACAGGTATTTTTGGTGGAGTTGAATATGTAACCAAGGGCAAGGAAGAAGATTGCCTTCACAACTAAGCTAAATTGAATTGTCTTATTCCTTTTTGCTCCCCTTGAAACAAACTCAAAATCTCACACACCCTCCCCCATCCCACCAGAATGGAATTCCTGGCTCCACCACTGGCTTGTAGAGGCTTTTGTAGAAGAATTCATGCCTTACTTTAGTTGTAACTCTTTTCTGGATCCTTTGTTCAGCCATCTTGGCTTCTGTTTGCTTACTGCTTCACATTTTTTGCATTCTATTGTTTTGTAACTTCTCCATGAACGATAGTTTGTTCTTGTTTGTACCTTCAATTCATTATTAGTAAACTACTGTTTCCAATAAATATATGTACATATATATCCTGCCTACTTCAGGGAACTTTCCACTTTACTAGTCTTCTTGGACTAATGTAATTTGCTCTAATAATCATCCACTGTAGTAAGGCTAGCATGCTGTGGTATCTTCTGTGCTTTGGCTTGTCCTAGGTGTTCCCTCAGTGAGGGATTTGTTATTGTGTTGGCAAAATAATTTCATGACCATGCTATATTTGCTTTAGAATGAGTGTAATATCAGAGTATTTGAAGATACGAGAGATCAAAGTCTAAAAAAATTCCTTTTTAAAATTTTTGCGGGGTTGATCAGGGATTCTTCAGTAGCAATTTTTTCCTTGATATGGTTTGGGGAGGAGATACTTTGTGGAAAGCACTTTTTTTTTTTTTTTTCTCATTTTACTGTTTGGGCAGTACCTGTGTACCTCCAATGTACTAGGTTTGTACTCCTTTTCCTTTGTAAGTTTGACTAAGCAAGCAAAAAGTTTCCAGCTCTGAAAATTTTGAGTTTGTTATTGGTAAAAAATGTCAAATCAAAATGTTAGAGAACAGTAGATTTATTAGCTAAAAGGTGATACAATCCACCAAGGAGGGTTTGAATAGGCTTCTGATTTTGTTTTATTTTATTTTATCAGAAACAAACATCTCATCCCATGAAATAATACAAAGAATGATGATAAATTCTTCTTCCATATACCAGCCATTATAAAACTCTAATCAATAGGACAAAACTAAAACTCTAATCAAAAGTAGGAGAAAACTATCTCATCTAGCAAGCATAGGTCTTTGCACATCTAAGAGTGGTTCCAAATACAAAAGAAATATTCAGGGAGGTAGACAACACCCCCACAAAAGACATCATATGTTGGCTCCCTGCTTTGTTAATAAATCCACCATGTGGATTTGCTAAATGAAGAATCCAACCAAAAAAAGAACTCCAGTTCTACAGCAAAATCAAAACATTGACAAAGCCACCAATCAGTCTTCATGTGCTTAATTCTTTCTTATTCACTAAAGATTGGACAACTGCTAAATCTACCTCAACTAGAAGGTTGGAAGGACCCTCAACCTTAGACAACTTTAAACCTTCCAACGAGGCTAGAATCTCCATGTCAATTGTTAGACCACTCCAACATGTTTAGAGAAAGCTCTCAGCAGTGTACCAAGATAATTCATGAGCATTCCTCCATTCCTATTTGTTGTGGAATTCCTAATGAACACTACCAAAATTCAACTTAGCACAACCAATGGAGGAGTCTCTTTAAGGAGAGTGTTCTCGTCCGATCTTATAGCTCTACACACTAGGTTCCAATCTAACAATATAATACTCAAAGGAGCACCCTCAAATGATGGACTAGTTGAAACCCAAATGAAAGAGGAGAAATAGATTGAATCCCATAATGCCTCAAAACTTTTCCATCTATCCTCAAAAATCATTGCATTCCTCTCTAATCATACAACCTAAGTTAATGTAGAGTAACAATACATCACGGTAACTTCACTCTACAAAGATCTCCAAAACCCTTGTAGGAAATTGTTAGCCTCTACACTACACTCTTAGATGGAACTCAATCGATTCCACCAAGTTCAAAAAATATATGGTAGTGAGGGGGGATCAAATTCTGGTTTGGTGCATCAAACTTCTCCAAAGTTCGTGATCCCTATCTCAATTGTTCAATCAGTGATCAAGGGTGTTTCATGGAGTAGTTCACAAGGTGAAGGTGTCCTAGAAAACTCTATGTGGACCAACTCAAAATTTCAAGTCTTTACTAGATTTTTAGGGGTAGCAATAAAAGGTTTTAAGGAAGAGATTAAAACTCTTTTATAGAAAATTGAAAAGAATAGAGGATAATCAGGGTTGACTTCATTAAAGAAGAAGATGAGGGGGTTTATTATGACTTAAAAGCTGACGAAGAGAGGGATCAACTCTAGAAAGGAAAGATAGTCATGCAGGTTGGAGTGGTCAATGAATTATGATGGTAGAAAGGAATTAGTGGTTTCTTCAAATGAGGATGTTCTTGGTTGGCTCAATGTTTTCAAAATTGAACTAATCATTAAACTAGATAAGTTACCGCGTTACAATTCACTGATTGAACTAGTGGTCTATGGGATTTTGGGCTTAGAGCCTGATTTTATAGGGCATTTGAGGAGATCATGAGTTGTAGCCTATTTTAGTTAAGTTTTATTGCTTAAATAAAGAGATAAGGATATTCTGTTATCCAATATCTCTGACTTTCATTTCCTAGGTTTTAGGGATTGTTTTTCCCATTTGTTAGTTGCTAGAACCAAGGAGAATTATTGATAGATTTGCTGTCATATTTCTCATACAAGACCCTTTTGTAATCAATAGGACTTTACAAGGAATTAAATAGAAAGTTTTCTCCTCATTCTTCATGGTATCAGAGCTTCCTTTGAACCATATTAAATCTTGATGGTCAAGTACGACATGACCACCAATAAGCATAATTCCCACCTCTAACATCACCTATCAAAAAGCTTGGTTCTTCCCATTACAGGCCACAACTAAACAAACACCATTTTCTTCAATGGTTTTAGTCCATTATAATGTTTATTTGTGGAAAAGGGAAGGATGACTGCCTCACCAATACTGCAACAACTCCACGAAAAGATCCGAAGTTAATGGGTGGAAACCAAAAAACAATATGGTGATGCCCTAGTTGATCAACTCCATGAATATAGAATTGGTGATAATTTCATGTTTTATGGAACAACAAAGGAGATATGGTATGCAAAGAACCTTACCCCAACAACAAAAACATTATTTAATTCTTTGAGACAAAGAGCATTCTACATGATCTCCAATAAGGGGAACTCTTAGTCGCTCTACTTCAATACCCTCACTCGCCATTGGCAACAACTAGATATGTTCAAAGAATTAGAGTAGGATTGCCGTGGAGACAACATCAAATACAAGAAAATCGTTGAAAAAGAAAGAATCTTCAAGTTTTTGTTGGGTCTCAATAAAAAATTGGATGAAGTAAGGGGGAGAATTCTTGGAATTAAGCCTTTGCCATCCATATGAGAAACATTCTCTAAGGTCCAAAGAGAGAAGTAGCAAGAAGGTCATGATGGGAAATCAAAGCTTCTCTACCACAGTTGAGAGTTCAACGCTTGTCTCTCGTGGAATTAATTTTTCAGGCAACAACCTAACTCATAGAGGCAGGCCATGGTGTGATCACTATCTTAAGCCAAGACATACCAAAGATACCTACAAGAAGTTACATGGTAAGCCCGTTGATTGGAAACCAACAAGACTACCACCTTAACATGAAAATTGTGGGTTCATGATCATAGGAGACGAGCATCCAACTTTTGAGGCAACTTTCTTCAACAAAGAGCAAATGGACCTCCTTTAGATTCAGCTAATCTCAACCAAGTCCTACAACACCTATCATTGGAACTGGTTCAATAGTACAAAAAGTTAATTTTTTAAGTGCTCTAAGCATCAACACTAAGAAACTGTGTTCCTGGATAATTGAATTTGGTGCTTTTGATCACATGATTGGAAATACCACTTTGTTTCATACTTACAGTCTCTGTTTTGAAAATGATAAGGTCCGAATTGTCAATGGGTGTTCTATGGTGGCTGGTATAAGTTCCATTGTTATCTCAAAGAACCTGACCTTTTGTAAGACTTGTAACTTGTCCATTAGTAAAATTACAAGGGACCTTAACTGTATTACTAAACTTTTTTCTCACATATTATGAATTTCAAGATTTTGACACGGGGAAAATGATTGGCAATGCCAAGGAGTTTGTGGGACCCTATATTCTCAAAATTGATGACTTCTTTGAAGAACAAACTCAAAATGAAAGTTGCATTTCTATTCTTGCCTTAGTGAGCCAATCTAATTGGGATTCTATCTCAGTTGTTAGTTCTAATAATGATTATACAATCATGTTATGGCACTATAGATTTGGTCATCTTGATTTTTTGTATTTGGAAAAGTTGTTTTCTTTATTATTCAATAATAAAAATCTGAAGTTTTTTCAGTGAGAGATTTGTCAATTTTCCAAACATGTTTGAAATACTTATCAAAATTAGTCATACAAAGTGTCTCATCCCTTTTCAATCATTCACAGTGATATTTGGGGGTCATCTAGGGTCAATAATGTTTCAGGGGTTTGTGTGTTTTGTTGATGATCACACTTGAACTACTTGGATATCCTTCATGAAAGACAAAATAAAAGTTGGTCCAATCTTCTAGAACTTCAACTCCATGGTCCAAACACAATACCAAACATGAATTTAGGTTATTAGAATTGACAATGCTTGAGAATACTTTCATTCTATCCTTGAGGAGTACCTATTGAATAATGGTATAGTAATTATAGTTTAACAAAGTTCTTGTGTAGAGACCTAACAACAAAATGGAGTCACTAAAAGAAAAAATCGACACTTCCTTGAAGGCATCAGGTATGTTATGTTCACAACATGTCTCAAAACATTTCAAGGGGGAAGTTATCCTTATTGTTGCCTATCTTATCAATAGGATGCCATCTAGAGTCCTAAGATTTCAAACCCTTGCCAAACCTTATTCAATCCTATCCTCAAACTCGAATCATCTCTTCTTGCCTTTAAAAGTATGTGGCTATGCTATGTTCATGTTTACCAACAACACAGAAGTAAACTACATCCTAAAGCCATAAAGGGTCTATGTCTCCATTATTCTCCCAATCAAAAAGGTTACAAATGTTTTTTTTTTTCTAGAAATGAAGATAAAATTTACTAATATTTTTTTTGATAAGTAAAGAGAAGTATATGAAAATAAAAGAGGAGACACCAAACTAGTGCCCTCTAGGTATACAGGGAGTATACAAAAGCAACCCATCGACTCTAAACCAAGGTAGCGAGCCGAAACCCCTACCTATAACTAAAGCCTAGCCACTCAAAAAAGCTAACAAGAGACCGCAGGCTCAAAACTATAAACACCCTAACCCATGACCACAGATTACATACAAAAGAATGTTTCAACCTTTGGATTGACAACACCTCATTCCCAAAAGCCAACAAATTTTTTTCCTTCCGAACTGACCAAAATATTCCTAAGGGGGCCATTTGCCACTCCTTTTTACGGATTTTCCCAACAAACGCTCCACGCCACCCAAGGAGAGTTTCCTTAACTGTACTAGAGAGAACCCACTCCACACCAAAGAGAGAAAAAAGAAGATTCCACAATGAAGATAAAATTTACTGATATAGAAAAAGGTTGTAAATGTTAATTGCTTGTCACTAGAAAATTTTGCAATTCTATGGACGTAACCTTCTTTGAAAATCAACCATTCCACCCCAAAACTCATATTCAGGGGAAGAACTCAATCATACAAGAATATCAATTTTGGCTAAATGAGGATATTGTCTAGTCTAATCCTATTACCCTATCCGCACCAATTTCTCCTTAAAATATCCAAGTCTAAACCCATTTAGAACACAAATTCTCAAACCCACACACAACCTACAAATAACAAAGGGTGTGTTTATTCAAGGAAACTATTAACTCAAGAGGAGATAAAGCATCATGCACTCCCCAAGCAAAACCAAGAGTCCAATCCAAGATTAGACAATCCTAATTCCCTCCTAAGTAATATGTTCATGAATCCTTTTATGATGATTCTCCTAGTAATGATCCTAATATTCCAATTGCTTGTAGGTAAGTTGTTAGATTGTGTACTCAACATCCAATTTCAAAGTTCACATCTTATGGAAATTTATCCTCAAGTTACCGTGCCTTTGTTACTAATCTCTCCACTATAGAAATTCCAAAAAATATACAAGAAGCTCTTAAAAATTCGAGCTCTTAAGAAGAATTGAACTTAGGAACTCTCAAAACTACCAAAAGGGAAACAACCTGTGGGATTTGGTAATTAGAATTTCAAAGTATATATATATATATATATATATATATATATATATATATATATATATATATAGAAGGTAGAGGAGCGAGACAGAAAAGGTGAGAGGATCTCATTGTCTTAAACCTCTAGAGCTTTTTAAAAGAAACCTATGCGATTAATGGAGGCTTTGAGATGATTCATGTCAAGGGCAATGGAATAAGACTTCATTAAAGGCTTCAAGATAAGAGGACAAAAAGATAGGGGGTTGAGATTTTTCAAATTCCATTTGTAGATGATATTCTTGTGTTAATTAGGCCAACGAGGAGCAAATGTTGAAATTTGGGTGATATTTTAGTTTCAAGTAATCCTAGGCTTAAAGATCAATTTAACGAACAATGAGCTCAATCTAGCAGGAGAAGTAGGAGAAATGGATTTGTTGGCCTCTTCATTGGGATAGGAAGTTTGCCTTCTAAATATCTAAAATTGCCTTTAGGAGCAAAATTCAAGTCTTCTTCAATTCAAACTCTAATTGAGGAAAAGTTTAAGAGCATTTGAAAACTTCTGACAACTTAAGAAACACAAGTTTCATTTAAGGGTAGCAAACTAACCTAATTGAAAAGCATCTTCTCTAGCCTCCCAATCTACTACATGTTGGTATTGGTTATCCCAAGAAAAGTGAAATGCAAGCTAGAAAAGATTTAGAGGGATTTTCTTTTAAGAGGTAGCAACTTGGACTTGAAGATCCACTTAGTAAGGTGATGAATTGTTTGTTGTTAGAAGACTCATAGGTGTTTGGGCATAAAAAATTTTGGGGTCTTTAACAAATCTTTGTTACAAAAGTAACTAGAGGTTCACGATTAATCAAGATGATTTGTGGACAAAAGTTGTAAAAGAAAAATATGAGGTGTTACAGGGTGTTGTTATTGAAAGAGTAAAGAAGCATATGGCACAAGCTTATGGAAAGCCATTAGGAAACAATAGAATGGTTTCTACTTAAGGACAAGCATTTTAGTGAGGCGGAGTTTATGAAACAAATTGTACTAATTCTTGGTGTTGGAGGGGCCTTATTAAAGATTGTTTTTTGTATTGTTTCGTTAACTAGTCCACAAGGATGCTTGGGTGGCACAATGTTGAGAGTAGATAACGAGGATTCAAGGAAGCTAGAGCCTTAGCTTAAGAAGGCAATCTAGGATAAGGAGCTTTTTTTAGTGAAGGCACTGTATCAATGTGTAAGCCTTGTTATAGTAAACATTAAAGTAGTGAACAAATTGATAAGAAAGATCCCAAAGAATGCTTAATTAAATCTTATAGCAAGTCCTTGTCACCTAATGTGGTGTCATCTTTTCACATTAAGGAGATTTAGATTCCAAGGGCTCCTTCTAAGGTCATATTTTTGTGTAGAGGGTGACCTTGAAGAAAATACCATATACCAACTTATGAAGAGATGTTGAACTATGGTTAACTAGTACTATCTTTGTAAGAAGCCCAAAAAATAAATAGAGTGCATTCTCATCCATGTAATTGTGGGGAATTTTGGATTACTCCGTTCCTTATCCCAGGATCCGGTTAGGTGCATGAATTACTTCCTAGTGTATTTAGATCCTAGCAATGGAAGCAAAAACACATTTTTTAAACACAAAAAAAAAAAAAGCTATTTGGATCAAAAAACCTTACCAATAATTTGGATGTTCCCAAATCCTTTTCTTACAATGAAGAACAAATCTAAAGTCATTGGAATTCTCATAGACCCATGATCTTCCGACCAATTGAGTCTATCTTGAACCTTAGCACTCATTTGGAGGGTAAAGGACAGGGCTCTCTCTAGATGGTGGAAAAAGAAGAAGACTCAAAAACCCTAACCCTTAAAGGGTCATTTATAGGGTTCTATTAGGCTTAAGTGACTTGAATTTGTCATATGCTTAGATCACTAAATTTAACCCAAAAAAGGGTTCTAATTTATTAATTAACCTAACAAGACTGTTTAATTAATTAATTAGCCCAATCTAAAGTTATCGTTCACTAACCATTGTGCAACCTTACAAAATTACCAAAACACCTTTATGCACAAAAGTGAATCAAAAATCTATCCAACCCTCATAATCCATGATATCAAGGTATATGAGATCAAGAGAGGGCCACTGAAACTCATATGATAGTGTTGGCTCCCTCATAATCCAATTCTAAAACTATAGAGAAACAACTGCACTTTAATACCCTATGTAATAACAACAAAACACTAATTGCCCAAGTCCGTGACTTGCCTATCTGTTGCACACAATCTCCCCATGAACTGGTATCAATAATCTAACAAAGTGAAAACTATCAACCTCTCAAGATTACCTCTATTATCCTTAAGTTTTAGATTCTTCAATGGTGTGATCAATTGATATGTCCTATCACACCAAGAGCTAATGTCAAATCTCATTTAAAAAACTACTACAATCATAGTTTAACTAAACACACTTCCTTAGGATCACCCAAGGAGACATTGTCTCAATCCCATGAGATATCATGGTGCTTTTATTAAAAAAACCTATTACTACTAACTTTCATCAATAGTGACTCAATCCATAAGGAATATATGATCACTTTAGGGTCTCACCCGTAAGTCAAAGTCATTATTAACTTTGACACAAGATCAGCATTCTTAGAATATTAAAAGACAATATGTGAAACCAAGGTTTGATTAATCTCAGTTTTAATGATAACAAAACAAGATTTGGAACTAATGATTATATTTCAAGTGTAATTAGGCAAGACGATTTCCAAAGTGATAACAAAACAAGATTTGGAACTAATGGGTTTTTTTGCTTGGGAAGCTTCATGGGGGAAGGTTCTTACTCAAGATCAACTCAAGAGAAGGGGTTGGATTTTAGCTAACAGATGTTCCTTGTGTTGTGCTGAAGAGGAGATGATAAATCACATTCTTGTTCATTGTTCTAAGGCGAAGGTTTTGTGGGATCTCGTGTTTTCTTTATTTGGTGTTAATTGGGTCCTTCCATTTATGGTTAGAGACACTCTTTTAGGTTGGTATGTTTCTTCTAAGGACAAGAAGCATAGAAAGATTTGGCGGGCAGCTCCTCTTTGCTTATTTTAGACGGTTTTGAAGGAAAGAAAAATGATAGTTTTTGATAATGAGGTCCTGTTGATTCAAAGATTGTAAAATTCCTTTGTTTGTAATTTTTTTTCCTGGGCTAAATCTTCTATAGTTGTAGGCCCCTTAACTTTGTGGACTGGTTGGGTTCTTGTTGAGGGCCGGTGAGTGCTTGTCCCTTTTGTATCCTGTTTTTAGGTGACGCTTGTATACTTTCAAGCACCCTTTATCTAATATATCCTTGTGCATTTATCTATCAAAAAAAAATGGCAATCACAAAGATAAAATCAAGTCAAAGAGAAATCAATAATAAGAAGAAAACCTCAAAGAAAAGTGTTTTTCAAGACTTAAGCTTCATAAGATCTCTTTGTAAGGTTGTTGGTGTACTAGGTTTTTTATACATTACATTATTAATTTATGTACCAAAATCATCCAAAAGTAATTTTGTTTTAAATCTTTTAAAATTTGATGATTTCATGTTTTCAACTAAAATCTTGTGTCAACTACTTTTCAAATTTGTTTAAAAGGTTTTAAGTTGAAAAGGATGGTTATTGAGCCAAAAAAGGCCCAACTGGTTGAACTAGATGAGGAATCGGTCGACCTGTTTAGCTCAACAGATCGAATGGTGCAAAAACCTTCTCTCTTCCAAAACGATTGTTCAACCGATTGAGGCTCAGCCTCAACCGGTCGAGATCCGGTCAAAGGGCGGTCGAGGTCCAACAGTCACCTACCAAGCATTAAATGCTAATGGCTAGTCAATCAGTCGACCCCCAACTCAACCGATCGAACCCCCAACAGCTAGTTTGGTCGTTTTCCTCTATAAAAAAGCTTCAATCTTCATTGTTTCATGAACTTAAACTTCCTAAACCTTTCTTAAATATATTTGAGCCTTGGAAGAGTGTTTTTTAATGCACCATTGTTCTAAAACATGCATATCATTAGTACACCATTCAATCCTAGTTTTCTTATATCATTTGAGCCTAAAGTTTTGTACTAGGATTTTATGAAATTATTTATAAATCTTTGAGAGGAAGAATCTAAGTGCGAGGTATCATTTGGGGATTCTCAAGTGTGGGGTATCACTTGAGGGGTTATTCAAGAGTGAGGTATCTCTTGAGGTTTGTAAAGAGTGCTTGGAGTCAAAAGTTTAAGAGAGTGGATTAAAACCATAATCTAATTGTATTGCTTGAAGGCTTAGTTTGGAAGCCTTGAATTAGTGGAACCTGAAGCTTGGGATTGAAGCTAGAAGAGAGTGGATGGAAGCCGGGTTGCGCCAAACCACTTTAAAAATCTTGTGTTTGGATTCTCTCTTCCCTACTCTTTTACTTTATATGTAATTGTTTATATATTGTTTTATTATATATTTACATATAATTGTCTCTTGCATTCATATAATTTAAATTTGCAAAAAAAAACCATCACCCTATTCACCACCCCCTTCCCTCTTTTAGGATGATTACCATACACACTAGTGCACTCACCATTCAAAACCTATCCTAATTCCAAGACCAATCATCCCTCCAATTAGAAGGTATGATTAATGTCATATTTTGTATAAAAATTGAGGCGATGATCACATCTTTAACTTGATTTCACTATTAAAAACACCCTTCAACTAAGCAATTATGTCATCTTGTGTATATTTGATTTTCTCATGTTTTCTTAGATTTTTTTATATTTATAGGCTTATTTCATGAATAATGATGACCTTAAAATCCTCTTGGGACATCTCAAATGCAAGGAAGAAGGGTAAATTGAACCAAAAGACTAAATTTTCAAGGAGTTTTCAAGTGCTAACCTTGTCCAACCAATAAAATATTTTGAAGTGATTGAAAGGGCTAGACACGTCCAATTGAGCATAAACAAATTTTGTTGAATTCCTCACTTTCTAAACTTAAATTTGACCAAATTTTAGAATTTTTGAAGGTCGATTGCCTAAAGAATAAATTAGAGAAACAAAAATGATGTTCCAGCTCAAAATGATGCCACTAAGGGCTCCATAAGGGCACTACTCCCTAGTAGAGCCACCCCTTTTTTGAAGGAGCACGTGATTGCAACTCATAAGTGACCTTTTTTATGTTTAAACCTAAGGAAATGGGCTAGGTCCAATGCTTATTAATTTCTAATCATCCTTGGCCTTTTTCACAAGGAGGAAAGATACTCACATGAGAGAACTTAGGGCTTGCTTAGGGATATAAAAAAGGGAATGGGCAACCACTAGGGGTGTCCAGATCCTCACCCTTTGAGGGGGGTTCATCTATTGCATCAACCAACAAACTTGGGGAATTCGGATTTTGGAATCTTGATTCATCTTAGGTTTTCAATTTCATTTGTTCTTATTTCGGATTTCTATATTTGCTCCTAGTTTTGAATTGTTTTCTTATTAAGTGCACAATTGAACCGTTTCATTTTATAAATTTAATACAATTTCATATTTGAATTTAATATTTTAATGTTCAATTCCCTGTTTTGTTCTTTATTCTTTCAATTTGATGTACTTCCAATGATTTATGAGTAGTCATTTTGGTTAAGGAAAGGGAACCCTAAGGCTTCCCATCCTTCCACTAAAATGAATCCTTACATGAATATGCATTTTTAATTCAAAGTAGTTTGTCATTGTAACCCTTTTATTCATTAGAAAGCATTGTATGTCAACATTTGACAATTAGGGATTATAGGTCTCAATAAGGAATCCCAAGCACTTAATGGTAGAGCCATTTTGACTTGGGATGACCTTGATTAAGCCTTAAATACCGCAATAAGGCAAATGGTTGGGATATTGGGTTCAAAAAACCACCACATATTTATGCCTAACTAGAGATTGAAGCCTAAGGTCCCCATAGGGTATTCCAAGCACTTAATGGGAAAGCCATTTTAACTTGGAACAACCTTATGTAAGCCCAAGATAACAATTTTCAAGTCATTAATACTTTAGTAAAAATGAAGTGAACATATGGGTTTCAATTTATAGGTGAACACTTGTAGTAAAAAATATTGATAACAAGGATCATTTCATGGTAAGGAAGGGACCATAGGGATTCCCTTTTCCTCAACTATTAGTTACAAATTAGTTAAGATTCTTTCTAACCAATTCTTGTTTTTCCCATAACAACTTTCTTGCCCAAAGCAAGAATTCAAGAAAGAGTTCTCCATCAAATTTTCTTTTATTTTTTGAATCTCTCCACTTCACCTATATTCCAAGATCACTTCCCTATGGTTCGACACTTGACTCACCGGGGTTTTAAAGCTACAACCACACCTCTATGCTTAGGGATCTATCATTTTATTTATACAAATTTTGGTGCAGTCAAGGTAGTACACTACAACCTCAAAAGGGTTACCTAAACCAATGAACTGACTGTAAACAAGTCATTTACTTGCAAGGAGCCCATGACTTGGATTTATCACGCAACTCTTAATGCACCCAAGTCATGTACAATGTAAGAGATGCAAACAATAATACTCATAAAATGCACTGCATGGAATAAGGATAGGTTAAAGTGCTACTAGGACTTTATTAAATGAATAATAAACTTCAATTTGTTATATCATATCATACTTTTAAGGGTCCTATCCTAACAGTAGTTAGGCCACTAGTCTCTAGTCTTTAATATTCTCCCCGTTCAACATGCCTTGGGTTCTCTTTCACTAAGAGAAGCATTGCTTGCATGGCATAGCAATTTTTTTGAAAATGATAGCAATCTTCTTTGAGTTTGGCTCCACCATATTTCAATCTATTCTTTTTGTTGTTTGCCTTAAAAAAAAGGGGAAAAAAATCCTATATCTAAAATAAAATATTTTACCTAGAATCCAACAAACAAAAAAACAACTCAAATATTTTAGTTAAAAGTTTGTAATGGTAATTAAAAAGACATTGATAAATGATAAGATGAATAAAACGAAGAATGCTTACCTCGATATAATGGCCACAATCCTGGCTTATACCTGAAATTTCCAGGACTTTCCTTAGGAAAAGTGAAGAACATAGTTGGAACAACAGGAAGTAACTTGAACAAAAATAAGAAATAACTGGTGCATTAAAAAAAGGTTCAAAATTTAGCAGTGCAAGTTAAGCAAGACCTCATCTCTTTCTGATATCGTCGAAAAGCTGAATCACTGTGTACATGGATGACCATTTTAAAGTAAAGGTTGTCAGCTGATATAGAATCAACTTTGTGGAAGTTATAGTAACACTTAAAAGCAGCAGGGAAACGCTTCTCCCTCATTAAACGAATCATTTCCTGGTTCAATTGAAACATAACATTATCATTCAAGAAGTTATAAAACCTGGACCATAACGCAGAATCACTCACATCATTAGATGGGTGAGAATAGGGGAAAACCCCATAAAATTCACAAATCCAAATTCAAAGGAAGTGCCATTAATAACATCTAGGGCCCTTATATTCAGAGACTGAATACATATTTTTGTTATTTAACTGATGATTGTTTGAGAAACATCAATTGGCTAAATGAGGATGCTATTCATTCTACTTATAAATATCATGCAGTAAAAGCAATGGCTAAGCAGTGAAGACATTCAAATATTTGAATAAGAAAATCACTATCCCAAACATCATCCAATGCTATAAATAAGAAAAGATTCAACCACTCAAGGAATTCATTTTTTTTTTTTAAGTTAAGAGTGAAGTTTATAAAGGAGTACTGCCTTACCTGCAACTTGGTAGTAGAAAAGTCAGCAGGGCGAGCTTGTAAAAATTTTGAAACGACAGACCGATCAGCATTTCGTGAATGGAAACCGACACTTTCATTTCCAAACCAGTCTAAGTAGTCAGGGCAAAAGGAGGAGCCAATACTCTCAAGAAGTGCTTTTATTTGCTGCAGTAATATTTCCATTAAATACACCAATAAAACAGCTGACAAAAATACTTCATCAATACAAATGAGAGCCAAAGTTAATTAGAACATCATACTCCACATTAAAAGGAACTGAACTTTACCTGCTTTTCATCTGACCTATTTGCAGCACAAATTTCCCGTAGGCTTGGTCCTAAATCAGAGCCAGCTATAGTACAATGCAAAATTAAGTACTATTATAAAAGATCATGAATCAAGAATCAAGCTCAGTTTTAGGTCACAAACCTATTGGTTAAGAAAGCTGTGTGTATGTGTGTGTTTCCAGCCAAATGTAGAATGAAATAATAGAGGGCAAGGAATCCAGGAAGAAGATTTGTGAAACCAATGGCTCAATGTATGTCTAATTCATTATTGACTTATGTTGCATGGACTCAGGCAGGAGGGTGCATATCTAGAAATCAGATTTCTTGAACCATGGAATGTATTCCACAGCAACACAAAAAGCATGTTTCATTGTCCAAAACCTAGGCAAAGGTATCTATTTTAAAAGTTATTTTTGGATAATGGATTGATTTGTTAAACGTTCATATCATGTGATTTTAATTATAAATAATACTAATGATGACAAAACATCAAATAATTAGTCGATTTAAAAAAATAGAGATTAAAGGGCCTATTAGTAAAACAGTTGTCATGCATCTTTTCTACCACTGTCCTTTTGCCTTTGGGGCCAAGGCAAAGCTTCATTTCAGCTAGTATTTCCACATGCATTGCAGACATGATTACTGTCTTTCAGGGGCTCAAGAAAAAATCCTAGAGGGAGAGCATTGTGAAAAGGAGTTCAGCAGCCACTATTTGAGATATAAGAATACCAGGATTTTCAAGTAAAGGAAGTTTTGGTTCTTTCATAAATACTTTAAACTGTCTCACATCCAAATGGGCATTGATTAGCCAAGATTCTCAAGAGTTCTCGTGTATGAGTCCACCGAACAGGGTAGAAGCTATGGCTATTTTAGGAGACCTTTGGTGCAATCAGAGCTGACTGGCCCCCTCCATAAAGGTATGCAAACTCAATTTAGTGATTGTAATCCAAGGCTGACAGGCTCTGGTAAGTGTTTAAAGATCATGAGAGAAAGGAGTAGAATCTTTCTCTTAAGGACTTTGGGTCAATTTTTTCATTAAGGCGAAAATGTTAACTCTATTTTAGCAATTGTAAAAAGGAAGTCTCCGTTGGTGCTAAGCTTTCTAGTGAAGGGTTGGCAGGGGTTTGTGGGAGGATCCAGGTTCAAGTCCCAATAAGGGCAAAAATTTACCTATCAAAAAAAACAAAAACAAACCATCTAGGGAAGGGGAACTCTTCTGTTGTCCTTCACTAGTTTCAATGGGTAAGAAAGGACCTTGGGGATAAAACTCGTTGACCTGTAAGATAGTTGACATTTCTAGTCCAAAATGTTCCTTTAAATGGAAGCCTAGATTTCTAACCAACTAGTGAAGCAAGAAGCTAATATTATGGAGGATTTTCCTGGGAATTACATTCCTCCAAAATCCTTAGCTCTAGATTGGTTCTATATTAAGCCTCTGGAAATGGGTGGTATTTAGTACCAAAGTTAGATTTCTACTTCTTTGTTTGATTGGAGGATATCCATCCCCATTTGTACCAAATTGCTTTAATAATTAACAATATGCTGTCTTTTTTTTCTCTACCTAAAAATAAATAAATAGATAAGGGTTTCAAGATCCATTCTTTCCCTTTTTGTTTACAAGTCTGATAGATGTCTTGAGTATGATGATGTTAAGATGTTAAAATAAAGGCCTAATAAAAAATTTTGCGAGGAATTACAATAGGTCATCTCATCTTCAATTTGTAGGTAACACCATTTTTTCCTCAAGGCAAGAAAGGGGCAATATCCTCAACAACAAACTCATTTTCTCAATATTTTGTTTTGACTTGGTCTGAAAATCAACTTAGAGAATATAAAGTTTCTAAGTGCACCTAGACCATTTTGGGTCTCCTATTAGCAAGGAGACCTAAGGCTGCCATTTTTTGGGACTTGGTGAGCGACCAAACTTTGCAAAGATTGGATGGTTGAAAAAAAGCTTTTTTATTCTTACGTAGAAGAATAACTCTTAACACGGTCTTGTTTGTCTCACATCCCTAGTTACTTCCTCTCTTTGTACAAGATTCCTTTATAAGTGGCAACTAAGATTGAAAAAATGTATAGGGATTTTCTTTGGTGAAAGGTTAGGGAGTGTAAGAGAGATCATTATATAAGTAAAAACCAAGTGTGCAAGCCTAAGGTAGAAGGGGGTTTGGGGTTTGGGAAGATTTCGAGGAATAAAGGAAAGGGGATATGAAGGTTTCCTAGGAAAAGTGTTGTTGTTTGGTATAAGTTCGTACTGAGCATCTAAGGACACACCTCCAATTGTTGGGATACCAACATTTTAGTTAAGTGGTCACATTGTTGCCCTTGGAAAACCATTGCACAGATTTTCTAGAATTTCTTCAATCAAGCAAAGACACTTTTTTGAAAAAACTTGTAGAGGGATCAATCTCTTTGCTCTTAATTTCCAAATCTTTTCAGAATCATGACACTTAGAAATTGTTCTATTTCATATACCTTCTCTTCCCCTTTTGCATGGAACTCTAACTTCTATCATAACCTCGCTAACTTAGAGATAAAGGATCTTGAAAGACTCATGTCCTCTCTCACTCATATGTACTTGTCACCATCTTTGCCAAGTATGAGAGTTTGGTCATTATCGTCTTCAAACTAATTTACAATAAAATTTTTCCTCTTAACCTTGTCCAACCTATCACCTTCAATTCATTTCTCTCCAAACAATCCACATAGAGATCTAAAGTCCCTTTCAAAGTCAAGACTTTTGCAAGGCTATTGGTCAACATGAAGATTAATGTCAATGACTTGTTAAAAGTAAAAAGACCTTACAAGACCCTTAGTCCTAATCATTGCACTAAGTATCTAGAGACTAGAGAATCAATTAATCATCTTCTTTTACACTATCTGATGACTTTGGGGCTATGATACAAGTTATTCAAATGAGCCATGTTAGATTGGATTCCTCCTAAAAGTAAAAAACATGATGACCTCCTTTAAGGGTTCCTTGTTTTACACTGATTTGGATAGTGTGTGGGAAAGAAATGTAAGGATTTTACAGAACAGGTGAAGAAGTTTCAATTCAATATGAGACCTAATTTATTTCTATCTCTTCTTCTAGGCCTCTACCACCATAGCTTTCAAAGGCACTCCTATCAACGTTATTCAACTCAGTTGGAACTTGGTATGCAGATTAAAGGGGTTACAATAACAAAAAGAGAAGCAATGCTACAGGTTCTTTTTGTAGGAGATGTATTAACCCCCCAAAGAATGTTGAATGATTTTTCATTGTGTGGCCTCATGTGGTTTTTCATAGTTCTCCTTAGTACATGGAAAAAGGTTTCTCCACCTCTTCTTTGGATCAAATTTTATATTTTTGGGAAGGATTCTCTATCTTTTCTTGTATATTTAAACCATATCAATAAATATGTTTATTTTCTATTTTATATACATATATAACCTTACATCCTCTATTAGATGTAGGATTGGTGAATAGCTCCCAATGTTATCTAGGCTTCCCTTTCAAAAGGAATCCTAGATTCCCATAGTTTAGGGACCTTGCACTAGGAAGAATTTCTAAATGATTGGATGGATGGAAAAAAGCAATTTATTCATTAAGAGGAGGACTACACTCTTTTTATCTTGTTTACCCAGTTCTAAGATCCTTGTCAACATTGTACCCAATATTAAGAGAATGAACTTTAATCAAGGGTAAGGGAAGAAAGAAGAGGGAAGAGATAGACTTTATGACATGGAACTAAGTGTATAGAACAGAACCAAAAAATGGATTAGTCATGGGAAGGATCTCCACACAAAGCTTTCTAGCGTCGGTAGCAGGAGATTCCCAGGAGTTATATCATCATGGTATTATTGTATTATCAAAAATGAAAATGGCCTTGCGCTAAATGATGGAGTGCCAACAGTGTTGCCAGGTGGTCTCATCCATGCCTATGGAAATGTATCTTCCAAGGATATCTAAACTATTTAACTAATAATGTAAAGCATGGTAAAATAAAATAGCATACCTGCCTCAGATGGCGGAGGAGGGAAATCCCTCAAAACTTTCTCCAAATGTTTTGAGCTCTCATGGCTTACTATACGAGCCACAAGACCCTCTAGGATTTCACCCTGCACCTTTACATGGTCCTTTGATCCTGCAGGATTGTTTAAGTTTGTTTTAATATTCAGCAGGTCACTGAAAGAACTGATCTTAATGAACTGTATTATCCAAGGCTAATTTCATCAGCCCAAAAAACTGAGGGCCAAAAAAGAGAAAAGAAAGAAGAAAAAAGACACAAGATTTCTGAAGCTTCAAGCAGAAGCGAACATGTCATCGGCAGTGGTCTTCTTATTCCTTATTTAAATAAATAAATATATATATATATAAGTAATAAATAAGTTATTAAAAAATACAAACAAACAAAAAAAAACAAAAAGAAGAAAAAGAGAGCAAATGGCTGCTCCATAAATAACTCGACAAGAAGCACAAATGTCATAGCTACCACAAACTGTCTTCAGAAATATAAACTAGGCAAATAGACCTGGAGAAAGGTTACCACTAGAAGAAAGGAGGTGATAAACCCTTTTTCAGGATAGGAAGTTCAAGCCTCTCATTCCCATTTGCTTGCTTTTCAAAGCTTAAATTCTTTTTTTGGTTTCACAAGACAAAAACAAAATTGATTGAGATAAATGTGTTTTTGAGTCCAATTTTGACTTTTGAAATTTTAAAACCAGAAAACATGTTTTAAGAAACACGCAACTGAATGATCCCTTTAGAAGCACATTGCAGTTTATTCTTATTAAACTGCATGGAAAAAAATAGTAGTAATTTTAGTAGTAAAAATAATAACAATAATAAAAATAATCATTTATAAATAAATATAGATATAAATACAGAAATAAAACTCTTACCTGGTACAGATATATCTGCAACTTCATCAAGAGCTTTACATACAGGTGTTGCTGTTCCTTCTTCACAGAGTGCATCGTAGGCAGCAAAAAATGATGTCACTGATTTCCTTCATTTACAAAGAAGATTGATAAGAAGCAATAAATCTTTATCTTAATTTAGAGGATTTCTCCGGGAATATCATGGCAAAACGATGGTTAATTTTCCAGCATTAACAATATTTCTTCTTGTAAAAAATTAGCAAGAAATTTTATCCATTTAAATAAGAGCAGGAGAGGTGAACATTGTTTTGGGCAAAAAGGAATCATTGACATATACATCAGATCAATGATCACAGAATCCAAAACTTTGCCCCAACAAATACCAGGACACTGAGCCTAAGTAGGCCACATGGAAGCGCATTAACTTCCCAAGCAGACATCAGATTATCATTACTATTATTGTTATTAGTAATTCCCCTTGCACAAGAATTGACTATAAAGGTTTCACATTAATGATGTAAAAGTCAAGTATGCCCAAGCTTTGTTTCAAGTACAGGCTTTCCTCTTTCCCCCTCTCCTCCCCTACCAGTAAAAGAAAAATAAACTCTCCTTCAAGTCATCCCAGCTGACATAGTGTCATGAATGCCCTATGCAGTGCATCATGCCTTGTCAGAAATTATTAAAATGTTTACTAAGGCAGCATCTGACATTTCATAAAATTCCAAACTATACATCTCTAGGGCAGAAAAAGTTCTAGATAGATTGTATAGGGATCACCACCAGCCTTACCTGTACTATGGATTGTCAAGGTGCCAGTAAGAGAAATAAAAACAAGATATGCAACCCACTGGGCTAGATGATTTAATGAGCTAGACTCATTTCATTGCTATATGGGAACATATTAAGCAAGTTCTGAATAAATGTAAGTTCCTTTTCAACAGATGCAAGATCGTCAATAAAAAAATTTTAAAATATCCAGTAACAAAAGTTTCTTATATACTCAAGAAATTTGTGGGAAAGGAATAACCACATTAAAAAAATGGCAACAAATGTCATCAAAAAATAAATAAATAAATAAATAAATAAAAGAATGGCATGAAATGTTTTGCTATTTATAGAGGAATGCAAACTGTTG
Source organism: Vitis riparia (assembly GCF_004353265.1). Classification (NCBI taxonomy): domain Eukaryota; kingdom Viridiplantae; phylum Streptophyta; class Magnoliopsida; order Vitales; family Vitaceae; genus Vitis; species Vitis riparia. The sequence goes on along the minus strand of NC_048436.1, from coordinate 18,932,674 downwards.
TGCAATCAAGATCATATATAACAAAAGGTGTAACCTTTTAATGGCAATGACAGACATCATTTGTTTGATAAATAATCTACTGTCAAATTGTTTGAAATTGCCAAAAATCACATAAAAATCTGAAAATTCTCAACTTCCATCAAAGTTCAAATGCATTCAGCAAGTAGCTCAATTTTCAACAAGAAAATTTTGAACTTCATCCACATAAGAAAGAACACAACAATGGCATAAGTAAAGAAGTAGTTCTAACTCAAAAGTCACCCATTCTTTGATATCATAATTCTTAAAGAATCATAATCCTAGATATAAATCATCAGTTAAAATTGTTCTTTTTTATGGGATCAGTAAAAATATTCTTTTTTTATAGGATCAGTCAAAAAATTATTCTTCATTCACTTCTCCAGTAACATAGACCTAGATCATCACCTTGTTGACAACAACCACACATGATTTGTTGGTAGACGCCATTCCCGACAAAATGCAATTATATCAGGAGTTGAGTAGAACTTTGGTTTTCCATTGCCCAATTCTGTGACAGCTGTCACAACCACTGCTCAAAGCAAACAGCACATAAATAGCATGATGTGATTGTATAAACTTAAATAGTTGCGCAAAATTGTGCATGAAACATCATAATTATATGTATGCATGTGGTCATCCATACATGTGTAGAAACAAGCTCAAAAAGTACTTTGTTAAATGAGCTAGGATGAAGAAGGGCATCCAACTAAACAATACAAAAATTAACGAAAAGGAAAAGACTAAATGGAGCATTGTGATTCCAGTGTCAGGTATGTAATCAATGACAAAATCTTCTGCTATGAGCCAGAAGAAAATTGAAAGAAAAGCAATAGCCTACACAAGCTTCAACTAGTAGCTAAAAGACAGACTGAAGAAATGACTGCTGGTTATGTGATCATAAAGGAAATACCACCCTATATAAATAAATATGACTGCAGAAATCATTACAATCCCAGTTCTAAATAACTCCCAAATATCAATATTGCATCCAGAGTATCTGAGTTTTAAAAACCACCTAACCTCAAGTTTGGTTGAAAATATTGATAAACTGTACAAAATAATCTCTTGTACAGTAACTAAAGCTCCGTCCAGGGTCAAAAGTTTAAAATCTAGAGTATCACTCCAAAAAATATTATAATTTCATCATCCATCTTTAAAAATTCTTCTATACTTCTGATCACATAGAAGGAAAAGGATTCTCTACCATAATCCTCCTGGGGACGCTGCCCATGATCCCCTAAAACAGCAGTAACCAGTTCCATTGATATGGATATACGGTTCCTCTGAAAATGATCAATAGTTAGATTTAGTTTCTGATCAGTTCAAATAAACTTTTTATAAGAAAAATGGATGCAAACCATCTTATGACCTGAACATATGATGGAAAGGGCTAAAACAGTAACAATTATGCATACAAGGACACATGCATAACCTGAACATATTGAGATTGACACAAAATACCACATTTTTATCAGAAGCACACTACAAAATGAAGAATTGTATGAAACCCATCTAAAAGTCCTAGGGACTTGATAAAACACTTTGATTAATACAAGCTTGAATTCCAGATCCCTGGTAAAAATTGGTTGAAGGACGTAACTGTAAAATTCTTCATATACAGGTGAGTAATGCAAGGAAATAGCAAGTGTAATATATTCTATGATTTAAAACTCTTTGACAGGATCACACTTTGATCATGGTGGTAATGGACAATTTTGAATACAGCAAGGAATCTTGCTTCTTTGGCATGTGGTTCCAAGAAATATAATCAAATGATGCTCACGCAGCATTGAAAGGGTAAACAAAAGAAAGCAACAGAGGGAATAATGCAAAGAAAAGAAAAAGGACAAGAGAATAAACTAAAAATTTAAAACTAAAAAAATAAATAAAATAAACACAAATAAATAATAAATAAATTTAAAAAAAAAAAATCTTACACCCTTTCCCCACCTTTCCCTTCTTTAATAGAAAATAATGAGTTTCAAAATGTATAAATCTTTCCCTAATTTTCATCATATTTTCTTTTCCCCTCCTGTTTCGAATGTTATCAAACAACAAAAATTGATCCTTGGGTCAAGTCTTTGTGCATTCAACCCAACTTATATTCCCTCATTGTTTCTGAGATCCATATAAAGACTTAAGGAATTCAGTTTTCGTCATAAGATGGTTATGCTCCATGATAACCATATTATTTGAAGTAAGCTGCACACAAATCCTGGCCATAAGAATTACAACTTAATATTAGTTGCTCCAATAGACCCACAAAAACCATAAGGAACCATGTTTCTTCTTTCTTCCTCTCCTTTTTATACATTAGGTTTGGGGAATATCATAACTATTAGAAAGCTAAACAAACGTGTTAAAAAGCTCTTCTTGTTAAAGGTTCTTCAGTAAAAATTACCTCAATAAAGTCATTGAATTCTACTTGCTTTTTTCTCGCTGCAGTACCCCATGCCTCATGAAACATCCGCCCAAGAACAAAAACACCAACAGCAGTGTATCTGAACTAGAAGAATGATGTTCAGTAAGCTACATCAGAAAAGATAGCCGATAAAAAACAAGAGTAAAATGAAATAATATTCAATAGGAAAAATGGAACCACCACCATTTGGAAACATTTTTAGGAAGAATAAAATTTAAAAAAGAGAAAGGGAAAATTCCATGGAAACCTGAAAGTTTGTCATCATCCTTATGTGTGAGAGAAAAACACCTTATCTTTATTTCTATTACTATGCCAAAACAAGACTCCACACCCATTTTAAAGCATCAAATAAATATAATTATAACCTACTACAGATGATGATACGCAACCGTAATACCCAAAACTAAGAGTACTCTCCCACAATTCACTTGAGCACCTCACATCCCATATTACTACTACAAGCAGATAGAACACACAGGGAGAATGGAAGAGCTATACAGTAAGAAATAGCAACTGACAATAACTAGCATCACAAGTAGAGAAAATAGAAGATAAGCAGGTATCAAACTAAGAAATAAAACAGTGGGTTGGGGCAGAGGGTGATTGTGAACATCAAAGGAGCAACAAAAATGAGAAAAACAAACAATTAAAATGAGAAATCTTGAATTATAAGCATACATATTCCCATAGCTGTTCTTGGCATATGCTCCACCCTCAGGACCGGCATACATGAAAAGGGATCCAGAATGTTTGAGTGAAACCTGCCGAAAGTGTCATTGCCCATAAAAAGCAAAGTCAATATTTATTGTCTTCATCAATTAGGTCCAGCAGAATCAAGCAGCCGAAATGACAACATGCTCAAGGAAAAGAAACTACATGAGGCCTCAGAAAGCAAGTATCTAGAAGAAATTAAAATCTGAGGCTAATATTTAAAAAGCCTTGAAGCATATAAAGGCAGAAGCTACAGTATTGAATGTATTTGGGCAAAAAAAAAAGTGAAAGAAAGAAATTGTAGAAACCCTGTACCTCTAAGGTAGCCAGGCCTTTGGAAACCATCTCTATCATCCTCATCCTGATCTGAACATATGAATAGAAATAAGAACACTGAAGTCCACATTTAAATCTAGCATCAAGAGGAAACAGATAATTTTATCATCAAACAATGAAGCATATGCTAATAGAAGTGAAGAAGAATGATAATCTCTCTCATTCATAATATGTGGAATTATAATAATATATATTCAAACCTATACAACCAGAAAAAGGAAAGAAAATAATGCAAAATTCAGAAACTAACCATAATCAGGCTTGACTATCTTTCTGTCCAAGTTTGTCTCCTCTGCCATCATTTCCTTTTTAAAAATATCATGGTTTCATGGAGTTTCTAGCATGCCTCTTGAGAGTATACCTTAGTCTGTAAAAGTAATTACCCCAAAATTTACCTTTATCACTTGATTTCCACAATTCAAGCCTTCGAGCTATTACAGCAATAGCTACACTTTTTTTTGACGTGGGAAAAGACTTCAATTATCTCATCCATTCAAGACAGGACAGAATCCTTGTTCGCCTTAGAAGCTACAACGGTTGAACCTACTTGGGAGTTATTTTCCAACAAAACATTTCTTCAAGACTCTTCCCCTCTTATAATTCAGAAAACTTCATTTAATGAGGGCAAGGGCTCTTTTCCAAAAACTCAAATTCTCACTCAATCAAATTTCATGTCAAGTCCAACCAAAATTCAAATACTCTCTCCCACTAGACAAACTTTAGTAATATGGTAGCATATTTACTAAGCTCCATTTTGATATTCTAATGGATCTAGCTCAAGCCAAAGGCTCTTCATAGTATTATAGTACTCGATCACTGTAAAGTACCTTACTTTGTTGAATTAGTATTTTCCTTTATCTCAAATATTTGGGCAACATCTTGCACCTTGAAGTATGTTTGACGAGCAGCATCACAAATTTACCTAGCCATGGGGAGAAACATGCAGGTCCTACTTATCTCCAGTTACATGGAGTTTCATAGCCACAACACGATCATCAAATCTTCTACATCACAAGATTCAAATTCTGGATCATCTTTGCTTGCTTCCAGTCCAAGGAGATGGCTCAACTTCCCTTCCCCTTGATAAAAGTCTTAACCAACTATGACCATTCAAGATAGTTTATGTCATTCACTTTAAAGATAACTTGCAGATTCTAATAATCACCCAATGAAGACTTTGTTGTTGTGGTTATGGTTTGCATAGAGGACAAGGAGTTGGCTTCAATAATGAAGGTCAGGCAAGTTCTTTAAGAAAATTGGAGTTGACGCTCTAGTACCATGAAGAAGAATGATGATCTCTCTTATTCAAAATAGGTGGAATTACAATGATATAAATTCAAACCTAGACAACTAGAAAAAGGGGATAAAAAAATACACAATTGAGAAACTAACTATAATTAGGAAACCCTAGAAAATCAAGGGTTAATTAACAAAAAAAATACTAAATATTTTACAAAACACAAAACATCTCACATAGCTGTGAGATTTTGTCAACTTTCCCCATAGAAAATATTCCCTAATTAGTAGGAAATATCCATCAGATTCTTCAACAAGAAGCATCCTCTCAAATTCTTTATTCAAAATGTGCATTGTTTGCAGCAAGGAAAACAACCTAGGAAAGACTTATTCAGTTTAATATAACTGTTTATCAAAATACGATTATATAGGAAGATTGAAAAAATGTTACACATATCAAAGAAGAAGAATCACAATAAATTATCAATCCCACCTGCAAATCCCTTAACCTTCCCACATGCATACATTAAAAATAATGCAAACAACTGCCTATAGTTAATCCTTCCATGACACTAAATAGGTACAGTTATCCAAGTGGTTCCTAAAACCGCTTTGAAACCAAGCTTTCCAGCTTGCTTATATGGATTAACTCTCAGAAACTAGATGTGACCTATCAAAGACAAACCTTTTCTTAACTCATAATATTTCAATAGCCAAGTGCCTGGTACATGGTAATATAATTTCCTTTTTGCTCTTCCGTAGTATGACCATGTGCGCTTTTACTGACTTAGGGTTAGTGGTAATCTAATTTCTTAGAGAAGCAAAAACCAACGAGTAAAATAAAATATTTGAGAGAGATTGTGTGAATTAACTAAATTGGTTTCTTAAACAAGTCAAGATTTGCATCATTCAAAATAGTTGAGTGAGGTTAGAATTCCTAGTAATGGGTAAGAATGGGTAGAAAAGTGGAGAGTTTGAAAAAGGTGTTGTATCGAGGAACCACTGCTTTGTGAGTGGAGATAAGAAGGTTGCTTATACCATTTGGAAGGCAAGGGAGAATGAAGAAGGTAGACACCTCACACCCCTTATTCTCAAAGACTTATGTAGGATGAAAAGAGGTTTGTGATTATCTTCCCAGAAAAAGCAAATATTTTAGGCAATTTTCTCTCAACTTTATAACAAAAGTGCTCAAGGAAAATCGGGCACACTCTAGTAAGATATGGTTATGAAACGAGATGAAGATGCAAAGAACAACCCCATTACACATTGCTTGGAGTCTATAGAAGGACTGGAACAATAAAAATAAAAAATCAAAGAAATAGAGACTCATAGGGGAAGTTAAAAAGAGCTAATGTTTCAAAGAATAATCCAATTCTAATAGAACAAGCTTCCTTTCTAACCTTTTTTATAGTTTGGATGGGAGGGAATGAATAAGGCTATTTTATTTGTTTATTTCTTATCAGAAACAAAGATATTCATTAAAATGGATTAGAAGTACAAGTGCAAGATAAGAAATCCTTCCAATTCACCAAATCTGATCAAAATCAGAGAGAGAAACCTTTTCCAATATACATTGATTGAAAGGGTACAACAAGAGATGAAACAAAGAAAAGAGACTCACCATTCCTTAGGGGCTCACACGACTCCTACAAAATGATCTTGAAGCATGGTTCCTGGTTGCTATTTAACCTCTATTGGTCCACATGTAGAATTCCAATCGAGTTAAATAACAATGAAAGAAGTGCTCTTGAAAGTTGTAGCAATAAAGGTTTAAAAAGGGAATAGAAGTAAATTAAGTCCCATATCATCTCCAAAGTCCTCCACTTGTTCTCAAAGATCCTCCTATTTCTTTCCAGCCATATCATCCAAATCAATGTAAGACAAGTGATTTTCTATAGAACTTGGCCTATAATAGTACTACCCAAACCCATAAAAGAAATGGTCACTATGTCACTAATACTTCGCAAAGGAACCCAATCCAATCTAGCTAGTATAAATAGCTAGTGTCATAATTCCAAAGTCATCAATGTTAAAAGAAAAAAAAAAGGGTAATCAATCAATTCTCCACTTTCCATACAAGAAAGGATTTTTCTTTCAGTTTTTTGCTCCATGATTTTTTTCTTCTTTACGCTTCTTCAGGGTATTTATGCATGCTTTGTGTGATTGGTTGTACTTGGCCTACACCACCTTTTTGTTTGCTTATCAAAAGATTTAGAAAATAGTCTCATTTGTAGCAGCCTTAGAAGTAAACTCAAAAAATAAATAAAATAACATTTTCATCAACCAAAAGAAGTGATAATGAATAATCTGAATCACAGAGTACACAAGCAGCAAAGTGACAAATTTCGAAGGACCGGCGAATTCAAACAAACAATAAACAAGGTGGGAAAGAAAATCATATCAGAAATTATAATATAGCAAGTGACAATTAGCATATTTGTAGTTTTTGTAAAAGAATATGGTCACAAACAAGTAAAGAGACACCTGAGGTGCTTACTGGGATATTATCATGTCTGATTACTCACAGTTTCAAACTAAATCTCTTAATGTAAGACTAAAGACTCATTTAGGGCACACAACGAGGGCAAAAAACTAAAAAGGTACCTCCTGGTCTGACTTCTCGTTTTCGAATTTGGGATAGAATGTAGCTCTTATTTGGGCAAGTGAGTATGTGGAGTTGTCTACAGTAAAGTCCGCCAATGCATTACTGCTGAATAACTTACTCAAACCAGCACAGCTTTTTTCAGCCACTGCCATTTCAGCTCCATTCCCCAATATTTCAACTCCTGTTTTATCTATGGGTGTTTTTTCAACTTCTACTGACCTGGCTCCACTCACAGTTCCAAAAGACTTGGGCTTCCAGATTGCTTCCTGACCTTGCACAGGAGCCAGGTCTGCCGGTAAAACACTCCCAAGCTGTATGGATGGATCTGGAACTTGATAAGTCTGGCCACTGCTTTCAGCAACAGCCAACCCACCAAATCTGTTGGTGACAGCTTCAGCAGCTGCTGATGCACTCTGCATGGATGGAGATTTTTTGTTAGGTTTTGATTTCTGTTTCCATTTCTGTTTTCTATTTGTGCCCCTTCTCTGCATATTAAAGAAGTAACGAAAACAAAACAATTTTACTTGAAATTCAAAAAAAAATTTTAAGGACCAGGCATGGAATGGAGTAACTAAATCCCAGAAGAAAATTACTTCCAAAATAAACCAACTTCAAAGGCAACCAAATCGAGGAAAAAACAAAGATAGCATCACATAAATTAAAAATACAAAAACACTGAATAACCATTTTAATGCTCCACAACTCATAACACAAAACTAAAAACAAATTTTCCGACATCCAAATGGACGTAGCTAAAATTGAACACATTCAACAAGAAGCAGCAAAAGGTACCAAATATTGGAACATGGAAGAATCACATCAAACTACCAACAAGTTTACAAGGGAGTAAAATTATCAAAAGATGGTAAAAGCCCAAGATAAACAAAAATAAAAGATTCCAGAAAAATCAATATGTCCATGTAGTGCACATAAATCATAACAAAAAATAAAAACAATAATAATTAGCATCACAAAGAAGATAGCTATAGCTAACAACTTCAACAACAATGGGAAGAAAGAGAAAACAAAAAGGACAGTACCAAGCAGTTCTGATACAATCAACAAAATGAAAAATCATTGAAAGATCGCAAGATAGTATATGAACAGACATGCATGTACTAACAAAAAGAAAAATCAGAAAAATAAAAAGTTTAACAAAGTCATGAGAAGTCAACAACTTCATTCCTACTACTCCAAAAGTTAGAGAACTTCAAAAAGTTCAATCCAAACACTAAAATAAAAATAAAAAAATGTCCAAAAGACAGAAGCCATCAACAATTCAATAATATCGTATTATGTGTGCGTCAGTGATGCTAAAATCAAAATAAAAAATATCAACAAATTCATTCAATTGCAATGTCAGTATCTAAAATCAATAACATTGTATTGCATTGAAGCAACTGATCAACCAGAGCTAGGAAGCCAAATAGAAGTTACCAATGCCACTCAGATGATGACACAGAAATCTAAATTGTATAAGTTCTAGAACATCAGAGAAGTTTCATCTGTAAGTAGCTTTAGCACCAGATTTCTGTTATGCTTCGGTGGAAGGAGAATATTCTCCATTACTTTCTGAAATTAAATTTTTGTAGCAGCTCCCCAAACAACTAAACTGTATAACCAGTAAACATAGCAGCCTTGCAATTGTTCAGATAGCATTTTTATCAAGAACACCATACAGAGAAATTCTTCAAAGTTTTTTAGCTTTTCATAAGCCCGTTAATCGACAAATTCATTGAACCACAACATTGGTATCTAAAATCAATAAGCTCGATAACATTCAGTAGAAAAAAAAATGGTGCAGCAAGGATTGCCGATAGAATCTGAATAATAGCACACAAAAGATTCAACAGAGACGATCGATACCGATACATAGACACATGAGTTTATTAAAATTCAACAGTAAAGAGAAATGTAATTAAAACCTAAATAAAATCAACAAATATATAAAAAAAAACAAGAGGTAGGGACCGATAATGATTGAAGCAATGGAAGAAGATATTGTGAGGAAAGATGAACAGAAGTACCTCATTGCTCGACATGACTGAGTCGGAAATCGAACGGCGGAGATTTAGAGAGCGAGAGAAGATGAAGGCTCTGAGCTTTGGAGAACGGGAAGAATGAGAGAGAGTTGGAGTGAGAAAACCGCAGAGGATCCTCTGCGATGCCGACATTCAGATGCTGATCCTATCTCGTTTCTTTTCCGAACAAATCGAACAACCTAATGGATTGGACTTATCCTTGGCGCCTCACGAAGAAAGTTTTATCTGCTATCAGCCACGGGCAACCTTGCTTTGCAGAAAGCACGTTCCGCCTTGAGTTGAGAACAAGACTCTTATACCAAAGAAGTTGGGGAAAAGCCCCTTGTATGACGCAAGTGAGCTTTGTATATAGATGGCACAAGGAGAGAATTTGTACGATATCGTCTCGACACTCGGCGCCTTCCAGACTCTCTACTGAATCTCACTCTGAGATATTCAAAAACACAAAATCTGTTGTCCAGTTGTACGGCTGATATGAGTGTTGCAAAATGCGGCCCAATACTATTTGTTTCTCGACCCAAGCCCAAGCCCAATTATCCATATCTAGTCAATAATAAAAGTTGCATTTTTTTTTCTCTCGTTGTTAAAATATTTATAATAATTAATTTCATCATATTTATAAGTATGTTACTTATTATATTTAAAATAATATTAATTTATCATATTTATGGCCACGTCATTCACTATTTATAGAATAATAATAATATATATCACTTTTTTTTTAATACAAAATATTTAGTAATAGGGATCAGTTTATAAATCCCAACAACTTTTTCTACAAAAATTTTAAATTATATTTAAATACTCAGAGCATTTATATAAACGTCTCAGCTTGGGTTTCGCCTTCAAAAACTATGGACTTGATAGTTGATACTAATGCAACAGTATTGAAAAGCCATGACCAACAAATCCATGAAAATGTATTTTAATGTAAGGAATACTTCAGTTTGGTCTTGTTCTTGTATCATAAACTGATAAACCCTAGTAGACTTTGCCTCTTATCTCCATGGAAATGAAGCTCAGATCATCCAGCAACCGGAGCATCCGATTTTGCTCAATTTTCATCCACTCTCTGTGGATGACTATCCTCGGCATTGTTCTCTTCCGCCTGCCTACCGCCAACACCAACAACAATTTGTCAACGTGGCAGTGTCCAGCGCCATCATTGCCACAGCCCCTTGGGTAATTCAGCTTCTTGCTTCCACAGTTACTAATGCTCTTGATTTCCCCTGCTCTTTTTCCTTTGATTGGTAAGGTTTATTTTCATATCAAGCTTGAGAAATGAATTCAACTTCTTTACATAATTTTTTTTCCACTTTCTCACAATACTGCTGTTATTTGCAATCGTAACATATCTTTTAGAAACAAGATGCTTCTCACCCACTCTCGCTCAGTCTCTCACACTCCGCACTGACTACACTTTTAAAGGCGAGTTCTGGGCTAATGCCTTTAATATGAAAAGAAGAATTCCAATTCGTATGGAATGATGGAAGTTTGTTAGGACTCTGGAGTAGGGTTCCTCTACCGATGGAGAGTTCCACTAATGATTTGGTGTCCGGAGAGGTTGTGAGACGATGAATTGAAACTTAAAATCGCTGTTCAGTAATGCGTTTTTAATATTTTTCAATTAAAAAAAACACACACACAATTGAGAGCTGTCTTAAGTTTCACTTGAAATGCAAGTTATACCACTCCCAATTGTGGTTAACCCTTTTCAATTTGAGGAAAAAAGAAGAAGAAGAATTCCAAAGCTCTCGAAGGAAATCCAACTATTTTAGTGCCTTGTTCGACATTTTAAAGAGAAAGCAGAAAGAAAAAGTGAGAAAGGTGAGAATTGAAGCTGAAACCAGCTTCACAAGAAAGAGAACTCATCCTCGAAGTCTGAAAGTTTATTTGATAATGTTTCTAGAAAACATTTTCAATATTTGGTGTTTTCTAAAAACATTTTTAAAAAGTTAAAAAATTACTTATAATGCTTCTTAAAGATATACTTAAGAGCATGTTTAATAATAATTTTAGAAAATATTTTCAATCTTTTCACTACTTGAATGATAAAAATTTTCAAATATTAAAAATATTGGAAGCATTTCCTAAAATCATTATCAAACGGGCTCTTATAGGTGATATCTTAAACACTCACAGATATATTCTAATTAAGATGCAAGATTACAATCATTTTATAGTGATTTAGCAATGGAGGATAATGATACCTCAAGCTTCACAAGATCTGATAATAATAAGAAAAGAAAAATACTGAAAATAACCAGACAAGGGTATGCACGGTGCAATTTCAGCAATTATTACCATCTTTTCATTTCCTTCCAAAAAATATTTCAGCACCTATCCATCAACGGACACAACGAAAACTAGAACAAACTATCAATTTATTTTTAAAAAATTTTTCGCTCCATGGGTAAGGGGCAAGCCTGCAGTATATACACCAGACTTTGTTAAACTAAACTATAAAAATGAGATCTGACTTGGTGGCAGAATCGCCAAGGGTTACCTCTTCCGCATCTTCGACACCCCCTTCAATGGGAGTTTGATCTACTTCCTCAATACTAACGAGGGGCCCTTGTGGGGTTTCAAAAAGTGTGTTGAATATCTGTCTATGGCATTTGTCACAGAAATAGAAATAGGTGAAGTGACCCTCATATGGGAGCTTATGTATTGTTGCCCCTGGTAGAATCCGATGCACAAAATCTGTCATTGAGGGTGGGACAACCCTATCGTCCATTCCCTGTCCAGCATCAGAACAAAATCATGTTGGCATTAGAAGGATGATACTTCCTACGGACAAATATTCTATGTTCATACTCAAGGACATAAAATCATCTATCTTTTTTAGAATATGCCTATTTTATGTCATACTGCATTTACTTTTTCTTTAAAGAATAAGCCAAGGTTGTTCCTACTGTATTTCTCCAGCCAAATGATAAGCAATTGTGCTGCCATATTTGCTATCAACTCGACATAATTAAAAGGAAAGTACTGCTTTTGGATGTTTGTAGAACGGGGAAACCAAAAGCAACAGGACTATAACTGTGAATTAAGGTTTCTACGTTCTTTAGATCAACAGCAGCAGTGATTACTGTGGACTCATGAGCTGAAAGGTGGTGTGTGCTAACCTGCCATATGTGTATTGGGCCAAGGAAGCCCATCAATTCTCCTCTTCCTGACTATACTTAGACTTGAGCCAATGAAGAATGCCACTCCCTCGGTGTTTCTTCTGCATCTTGAGTTCCCCAAGACTAAAACCCCAATCTGACACCTGCATCACAGCTTCCTCCACAAATGGTTTTGCATCTCCTTGTCGGATTGATTCCTCTACATCTCTCTGCCAGAACTCCACAAAATTCGGCTCTGCTATCAAGGCTTTATCCTGGAGACATCAACATTACTTTTGATGATGAATCAAAAGGAAGAGAAAAAAGAACATTATGGATACTAGATCGCTAGGGGGTCAAATTTGTAGACATTTCATCTTTAAGCAGTATATGATGACAGAAACAACTCACCCTCTTTCCCAGTGATAATGATAGCCACTTATCAATTTGACCATGCTTTCCTGAGAGGAAGCTTTTGCGATACAAGTAAGAAAGAAATCTAGGAAATCTCCGAGCTAGAAAGTACATTAACTTCCTCCTGAATGTCCATTTCTCCCACATTCCATATCTCTCTTGCTTAGTCATGCTTGGGTCATATGGATTGACCACTGGAGCAAACATGGCTGCACCTGAAAATTCATTAATGGATGGATTATGTCTGGCAGAATAATGCACAACTCTTCAATTGTTTAGGATCTTTACTCACCCTGAAAGAAGAAGATACATCACTTTACTTTTCCAAAACCACTGAAAGCAAGAATTATAGTTTTGAATGAAGCTTGTGTGGTTGTAAAACGTCATATGACTTCAAGATAAAAGATGTTAATTCATGTTAGCGAAGGCAGGGCAGGGTTCAGACTTGTATGGTGTAAAACTGCTCCCACCCCATGCACCCACACTACACACATACACACCCACCAGCATAAAAAGAAAATAGTCTTTGGTAATATCAAGAGAAACATTTTATTGTAGTTGAATTGAATATTCAAACTATTGGATGTATGTGGTTAGAAAAATAAAAATATCTAACTCTGCCGTTCCACTCTAATCATAGCCAGATCCAAGTATAGTATGTCCATAAACATCTTGTTTCATGCAACTTATTCATATTCTTTATGTCCATCACGTTACTCTTACAAAGCTTTCAACTATTAAAAACCTACCTTAAGTTCCAGTAGAAGATTCATCCACTCCCAGCTTGATGCTAGATAGAACCTTAAATGTTTCAATAGTAGCTAGTAAGAGGGCAATCTGTACCCTAAGTCAAAAAGCTAAAATCATTATCATTCTTTTGGTAGTCATTTCTTGACAGGAAATAAAATCTTTCAGTTGACATCTTCAAACTTCACTTTAAATATAAACAACCGCAACTAAAATTTTCCCAAGGAAATATTTTCCAAATTATGCCATTACAAGGTTAAGATGAGGAAGTTTTCTTTTAGGGAAATCAGGTGAAAGTTGATCAAACCAATGTATAATTATAGCTGAATGGTCTGCAGATGTGTCATAACAAATGATATTCTTTCAAGCACACGCAAAGTGTTTAATTTCCATGCCTTCAGAACTTCAAGCTCCAAAGACTACATTTTCCTTAAACCTCATAGCATCTGTGGCAATTATATTTTCTGAATGAGAGGAACAGATACATGCAAAGTTACTATTTCCAGTGACCAAGAAAATACATAATCAATATGCTTTTAGAGAAAAGAAACATGAGTTCAACTCATATAAAGAGAAAGAGGTTATTTCCTACTCAGGTTTGTTGTCTAGCGCAGAAAATACTAAGTAACTAATGATGAAAATCCATAAATGACATGAAAATAAAAAATTCAGAATAGAGGAATGAAGATGCAGAGACATTTGAGAAACAAATATGCTAAAGACAAATTTACCTGCAAGTCTATCAGGAATGTATCTGAGAGCAGCCCAAGCATGCATGCTTCCACCTGAATGCCCCACCACCCAGAACTTGCCATTAACACCCAAAGCATTTGCTAGGTATAACATGTCCAGAGCTGATGACTCAAGGTTTCTATTGGGATGAGGATCACTCTCCCCAAAACCTGGAAGGTCATATGTGACCAGGCGAATGCCAAACTCTTCTAGCAAGGGAGCTTTAACTCCAGGTATTCCTATTGAACAATATAATATGGCAAAAGAATAGTTAATGGTGTATCAAATGTCAAAAGGAACAAATAAAAATCCTTGGACAAATCACTTCAGCAAACATGGTGACCAGGCGAATGCCAAACTCTTCTAGCAAGGGAGCTTTAACTCCAGGTATTCCTATTGAACAATATAATATGGCAAAAGAATAGTAATGGTGTATCAAATGTCAAAAGAAACAAATAAAAATCCTTGGACAAATCACTTCAGCAAACATGGTAAACACTAAAACCTGATTGAGTCCAAAGGAAGAGGAAAGGAAAGAAAAGGAAAATGCTGCAAATCACTTAGATATGGCTTCCTTTCTCAAGCTATTTTAAGAATTTCCCTGTTCTTCCCCCCATAATTTTTGAAAGCCAAATAGAACCTAAGATTATTCTACCTGAAAGTCGAGAGGAGAGAAAAGAATGAGGAGCCATCATTGAATATCTAGCTCTTTCAGCTAGAACACCTTGTTCTTGATATGCCAAATATCTACCATCTGGAAGTAAGATACGGCTTGCATTAGGAGGATGAATGTATACTTCCTTTAACAATGGGGTGGGCGTAGCATATTCAGTATTATTCAGAGCTGCAGATAGTGTAACTGTGTCAGTAAGATGTTCACAATCAATATGGCAAGAAAAAGCATGATATGTGCATGCATAATCCATTATTTAATCTTTTCTCTCTGATAAAATTTTGAAGTAGGAAAATGAGAAAGCTTGGAACCATACAAAATGATAGGGAGGATAATAAAAAGATATCACTGGTAAATTATTCAGGTAAAACTTCAAGAGTGAATCTCATATGTAACAGTCAAAATTTGCTGATGGCAGCCCTACCTAGAAGCTCAATTCTGTTAGGACATTGTCCACCCAAAAATCTTAAGCACAGGGTGCATAATGGACATGAGCTGCCCTTTATTGAGCTCTAAATGCTACCTCAGACCCTTCTAAATACATCCACAGACATATAGCGTAGGACCTCATTTTATATAATCACAACTACTCTGTAGTGCAACAATAACAATCCAAACCAAACCCCAACCCCAACCCACCCACCCCACCCATATGTCTAATCATGTTTACTTCCTCTTCGAATTTCTGTAAGTTAGGGGCTTCTCTACATGGGATAGTTATGAGTTTGATCTACCATAGCAGTTGCAGAAGCATCTTTTCACACTTATTTCAATACTCACATTTTACTCTTTTTCTTTCACCACTAGGTTATGTTGGAATTTAAGGGTATGGAAACAAATGACTAACCCAAAAGACACAAACAAAGAACATAATTAATAAGAAAAACTTATCGGCTAAGGCGTGACAAGAACTGTCATTGAAATAGATCCACTCTCCTTGAAAACAAACTTGGTGCACCAAGGTACCAGTGGTCTACCTCCAGGATTCAACAGTCAGATCTCGCCTTGGGTGCACTCTATAAGCGATATGTGTACAGCTCGGGTTTTGAATAAATTCCTCCAAAAGGATGTATGAAAAAACTTCTTGAAAAACTCTCTGAAAAATTGGTATTCATATATAGAGAGAGGGGTGACCTGCTTTTATAGGCCACTACCACAGTCCCAATGGGAATCTACTTGTATTAGAAGATGACACAAAGTGGAAGGGGAATCTACTTATAAAATGAATGAGACTTCACTAGCACAATCCCAATAGGACTCTTCCCAAAAATATAACACTAATAGAATAAAATAAAATAAAAAAAATAATTCCCAATAGGACATTTCCCAAACATATAAGACTAATAGAATAAAATAAATAAATTAAAAATAATTCCCAAAAATAAAAATATAAATTATTTACACTTCCTACAATCCCCCATAGAGTGTAATCGTATTTTTTTTTTTTTTTTTTAGGAAAAAAGAATTCAATGCATCAATACTAGTGCCCAAAGGCTATGAAGTATTGAATCACAAAACATGGTGAAAATCAATTTATATGAACTAGTGTTTTTTTATATAACTCAAGGGACTTTTATCCACATTGGTTTTCTCAACTACACTACGAACTGTACAAAACGGGTTAGCACAAATAGGCCATGCGCCCTACCTAGATATTTATGAGAGCTCTAGAGAATCTGCCTAAGTTCTCATAGGAAGCGGCTCCACCTCCACTCTCATATAGGCGAATCCATCAAGTATGTTCTGCATTTAAACATACCATCCATAAGGAATATAGTATTCATTAAGAGAAAACACTCAACCTTAGTCCATGCAGAATACGCTCTATCTACACCATAGGGATGGACTCTCATACAATTAGAGTTGATAGAGCACCTCAAGTCAACAAGTGATTTGTTATTACCCATATGAACTTATTTCATGGAATTTCCATTCTAATAGGTTGGGTTACCACCACTCTTGACTTCTGTAATAGGCATAAGCCCTATCCCCCTCGATGTTTCTTCCACTAGTTTCTTATTTAGTGGTTTGGTCAAAGGATCAGTCAAATTCAACTCTGACCTCACAAATTCTAGGGATATAACCCCTGTTTCAAGCAACTACCGCACAATATTGTGTTTTAGGTGTATATGTCTGTTCTTCCCATTAAATATTTTACTCTTAGCCTTAGTAATTGCAGCTTGGCTATCACAATACATAGACACAGACAAGGTTGGTCTCGTCCATAAAGGGATATCTGCTAAGAGGTTTCTAAGCCACTCAGCCTCCATAGTAGACCGAGTAATGCAAGGTTGCTTGGCAGACTTCCAAGAAACTGCACTTCCACCAAGGATGAAAACATATTCATTAGTGGATTTCATCTCATCTAAATCTGAGATCCAATTTGCATCACTAAATCCTTCAAGGACACTTAGAAATCTACTAAAGCACAAACCATAGTTAATGGTGCCTCTCAAATACTTAAGGACTCTACGAACAGCAGTCCAATAGTCCTGATTAGGACTTTGGGTGTACCGACTCAATCTACCTATTGCATAAGTAATGTCAAGTCTGGTACAGTTCATTAAGTACATTAGGCTCCTTATGATCTAAGCATACTCTATTTGGGCAACACCATGTTCTCTATTTTTTTTCAGTTGTGAGTTTTGATCATAAGGAGTTGACACTGGTTTACAATCAAAGTGTTCTAACTTCCTTAGGATCTTCTCAACATAGTGCTCTTGAGAAAGTTTAAGTCCATTAGGTGTTCTAGTTATTTTAATTCCTAGAACCACCCTTGTCTCTCCTAGGTCTTTCATATCAAACTTAGAACCTAGGAATTTATTGGTCTCACACACAACCTCTAGGCTAGTTCCAAATATCAACATGTCATCAACATAAAGGCAGATGACTACACATGTGTTATTCTCATACTTGTTGTAGATACACTTATCAGCATCCTTAATGGAATATCCATTAGTTACTAACACATGATCAAACTTATTGTGTCACTGTTTGGGAGCTTGTTTTAACCCATATAGTGATTTAACCAATTTACACACCTTTTTCTCCTTCCATGGAACTACACAAACCTCAGGTTGTTCCATATAAAGTTTCTCTTCCAAATCCCCATTCAAGAATGCGGTCTTGACATGCGGATAGGATAGCTTCCCCCATAAGTTCAAGGGTGCTCCTGAACTTACCAACATTGCATCAAAGGTTTTAGGTCAATCAAAATGTGTCCCAAGTTCACTATATCAATTGTAGAGAAAACCCTTTCTTGTCATCTCTTAAAGAATGTCCCATTGAAGGGATCAATTTTAGAGATGTCAAGACAGGCGTGAACTAGAGAAGCTTCCATATGGATTTATTTCAAGATTGTTGGAATTTAAGGGTATGGAAACAAATGACTAACTCAAAAGACACAAACAAAGAACATAATTAATAAGAAGAAAAATTTATCGACTGAGGCGTGACAAACACTGTCCTTGAAATAGATCCACCTTCCTCGAAGACGAACTCAGTGCACTAGGGTACCAGTGGTCTACCTCCAGGATTCAACAGTCAGATCTCACCTTGGGTGCACTCTGTAAGCGAGATGTGTACAACTCGGGTTTTGAATAAATTCCTCCAAAAGAATGTATGAAAAAACTCCCTGAAAAACTCTTTGAAAAATTCTCTGAAAAATTGGTATTCATATATAGAGAAAGGGGTGACCTACTTTTATAGGCCACTAACACCGTCCCAATGGGTATCTACTTATAATTAGAAGATGACACAAAGTGGAAGGGGAATCTACTTATAAAATGAATGAGATTCCACTAGCACAATCCCAATAGGATTCTTCCCAAAAATATAACACTAACTCAATAGGACACTTCCCAAAAATATAAGACTAATAGAATAAAATAAAATAAATTTAAAATAATTCCCAAAAATAAAAATAGAAATTATTTACACTCTTCCTACAGGTTCCCTATAAGCTCCTATCTAATCTCCTTAAAGATATGATATGTGGTTGTCCTTTAAAAATATTATGAGCTTAAGACTATATTCCAAAAACCCCACTACATATAGAAATAAGCACAAAATTTTGGTAGAGGCATACTGGTTGGATTTCTGAATAGACGGTTGGGCTTCAAAATTGGAACAATAGAACCCATATGAGACTTGAGAAAGGGAATGTTGTTATCTCATTCCATATACATCCATCCATGACTCTGTGATGCATAATTTGGTTCATGCAATTTTATCAATGGGACTACAACATGAGGATATCTAGATCCGATAAGCAATACCATGTATTACTTAATCCAACTCATAAAATGCTATAAAATCTGAAGCATGTGGTTAAAAGGAACAACATTGGAGTATGGACCGAGTCTATTTTTCCATTTTTAGTAGAAACAGTTAATTCAGCTAGAAAAAGTGAAACACACTAGGAATGGGTTTGTGAAGTATCGGATTTGGTTGGAATTCCAATTATGAGGAATAAGAAAAAAAATTCTTTTACAAAGGAACTGTTTGTCAATTTGAGGTAGATGCAACTTAGACCAATTCCAAATAAGCAAATATATCCAATTCCAATCCCAAGGCCCAGATTCCATATGACTAAATTTAAATTCTAACTTTAGCAGGTATATAAAACAATAAAAAAAGGTGGAATTGTAATGGTAATTGGGAACTTAGAAAGCTATATATTCCTCTTTTGGGGTTCTGATAGAACCCTCCCAATTTGAAGTGCTTAAGCTAATCTCTCATACCGTTGGCACATCATAATCAGCAACTTGCAACAAATTGCAGTCTTCCTCCAAACACAGTAAACAGAGTTCGCTTATTGAATATCTTACACAACACCTGAATTGAGCAGTCCAATTTGATTCAAGGCCCCAATTCCATCTGACAGGACCCAAATTCCAATTTCATATATATATATATAAGGCAACAAGAAAGTGAAATTGGAACCCAAGGCCCCGTTTCCATACAACTAAACTCAAACCTGAGAAAATGAAAACAAAATAATTCCCAATCCCACCAAAACAAGAAAGATGGACAGGAAAATGAAAATAAGTATCCTGCTGCCAATTGACAACTGAGAAAATCATATATTCTTGATTGGGTTTTGATTAAAGTCCCCAATTTCTATGCATTTAAAGTTAATCTCCCACAACATGTCCCAGTGGTAATTGACCAGCAACAGATCACAACCTTCTCTCCTAAGCACATGAAACTTTTCACCAAATCAAATACCCTAAAAATCACAATCACAATAAGCTCACATCCTACAATTCTCATTTTTGCATCCAAACCAGTGCAAATTGCAAAAACGCATTCAACAATTTTCAAAACTCAGCAACGGAACAGTCTCAGAAGTACCTGTAAAAGCAAGAACGGAGACAAAGAGCACAACCGACCAGGCATGGGTTGGATCACGATCCTCAGGCAAGAACTCATTCAAGAAGCTCAATCTCCGACTCAGCCTGTTCCAATGCCCACCAAACTTCCTGACAACATAGGAATTCTCATTCCCCAGACTCTGCTTCACTATATCTCTACACCCCTTCACCAGCTCCACGCCCATCTCCGCAGAGGCCTTCAAGAATTCCTTCACCTGATCCTTGAAGTTCTCAGCCTCCAATTCCCTAACCCCATTACCATACTCCATCGACTTCACTTACATTATCTCACTCTCTCCAATTCTCTCAGCTTAATCCCCACGCCAATGCCAACATTTCTTCAAGGAATGTAAGCGACGTGGAGGGTGAAACGGCGTCGTTGGGGACAGATGCTTGACGAGCGTGAAGGAAGGGGTGCTGAGCTGTTTCTGTGTGTGTCGTCTTTACTTTATGGTGGCGGTAATGGAGTATTGGGGTTTCGGTGGTTAGGGGGCTTTAGATTGAGTCTGATGGAGATGTACGGTCCGTGGTTAACCACGTAGGCGATCTCGCCAGTGGTAGTTGTCTAGACGTGGGCGGTTTTACTCGTAGTAGTTACTCGTTACTGCCGTCACATCTGATTCCTCACCAGCAGGTGTTTTTTTCTTTCTTTATTTCCCCGAAATTTTGTTTGAAATAACATTTCTTTTATTCCCTTACAATTGTAATACGATGAAATTCTATAATGTATGGAATCAGACATAAATAAATTAAATTTTTAAAATTTGTATCATAATGTATGATAATAGGACATATGAAAAAGAAAGAGAAGTATGAACCAATGAGTCCAATTTCCAAATAAAATAACATAATCAAGATAATATATCAATGAGTTAAATTCATAAATAAGATAACATAATCAAAATAATATAATAACATGATAGTGTGTCGGTCAAATATAATATTGCATAAGAGAAGATAATGAATATCATATCATATTTCATATTTAATTAATAATATAACAGGATACACGTCATTTATCTTATACTATATTCAATCAAATATAAGATAAAATAAATAATAAAATATATCATTATTTTATTTTTTTATATTCATTAAATATATTAAAATATATAGTAAACATATCTTATTTAGTATAAATTTATTTATTTTTATTAATTTTTTATTTTATATTAATTCTTTTGTAAAATATAAAATTTTGAGTACAAAATTAAATTGTGGTTAAAAAATTATTTATAAAATAATATTAATATATATATATATATATATATATATATATATATATATATATTATTTAATATAATTTTTAAATGTTTTAATTATGAATATTGTTAAATGTAAGAAAAAATTTATTTTATTAATAAAAAATATTAGAATTTAGTATAATTTTTATTCTAAAGAAATACTAAAAATTGAAAAATAATATATATTATATTTTTAAAATTTATTTTACAAACTTAATATAACATAATATCATAAAAATGATATATTACCATACGTATTTCTTATTTAATAAGATATTATATCTTAAATATATCTTATCCTATTTAATTATACGTTATCTTCAAATTTACAGACTCATTTAAATATCCATCAAACTTTAATAAAAAATTAAATAATATAAAGAGTGTTTGATAGCGTTTTTAATAAGGTATTTATAATTTTTTTAAATTTGAAATATAAATTTTTTTTAAGAGAATTAGCATTTTCTGTGCTTCTGTAGCAGAAAACGTGTGGCAAAAATAATCATAGAAATCTGCAAGAGGTTCGCAGCCACTCATAAAACGATAAGTTGTTGCCGTATCGGGTAGGTTATCGTATTCGGGGTGGGTCTCAGACTCTTAGGCTGTTTATTTATTATTTATTATTTATTTATTTTGATGTGGACAAAACAAAAGCGTTTGATATGAACCACATGTTTTTGAAGACTAGGAATGGGAGCACTTCAACACATGTACATGTGTATGGAATCCACCAATCACATCAACAATAATCAGCCGTAAATCCAGCTCCAGTCTCAAGCCCAACTAGGATTGCAGCCAAGGTGGGTGGGGTGGGGCTATCCATTTGTCTTTCAACACCGTCGCGTAGTCGGCCTTATCACAGTAAGAATTGCCCGTATTAAATAAATTAGGTGGAATAAGAGACAAGAAATTATATCTTATATCCTATCGTGTCATCACTTATTTTATTTTATATTTAATTAAATATAGAATAGGATAACGATAAAATAAATTATTCAACTATTTTTTATGTATTATAATTTTTTTATTATAAATTAAATATATAATTAAAAAATATAAAATAATATTAATATATATGTAGACCCTTATTTTAGGGTTGGAGAATCAGGTAGTGGTTTGAAGGATGCAATGGGGAGGAGACAGGTGTTGATGGAATATTCAAGAGGAGCGTATTTCTATTAGGGGGAGTAAGGCCGTTAAGCACGAGGAGATATTTTTTTGGCTTGAGGGGTAAGCTAGAGGGAGGGGGGAAAAGATATTTTTATGGGTTGTTACAAAGAGGAGAAGCTAGCTTGGGGGGCAAGGGAGGAAGGAGTTTTCACAGAGATGGTGGGGGACCATGAGATAGTGTAAGAAACTTGGAGTTGCAAGTTGTTTGAGAAATGGGTAGCTTGGAGAGGGGGTTTTGGGGTGATAGAGAGACATTTTTTTTGGGTTGCTTGGGAGTGCAAGGGAACAAATGAGAGATATTTTTCCTGGTTATAGCTTGAGAGAGAAACCTACTGAGAGAGCTGAAGTTGAGGAGTATAGATTTCTGGGTTGGTTCTTGGAAAGGAATGAGAGCTTGAAGACGAGTAAATCTGGTTCAAAGAGACGTTCTAGGTACGTTCACTATGAACTATGCATTTCCTCATTTTGGATGTTATTTGACTTGGTGTCACTGTGGATTTTTGTGTTATCCATGCATTTGTGATGTTGATTCTTCCTCTGTTTCCTTGATTTGGTTTGAAAAACTAGTGAGGCTCTTTATCATGTTCACTATGGAGTATCTATATACATCGGATGCATTTTTTTGCTTTGAATCAGTTTGTGTTTTTTCCACCAGTATGAGCCCATTGAGCGATCATGAAATGTGGCTATCTTTGGTTCGTTTTTGTTTCTTTTTCCCATGCTCCGTTCCTTTGGTTGTCTTTTTCTGTTTTCTGTGAGCATTTTGGGTACATGGCATTGTGTATCATCTATTGATGGTGGAAAAGATTGACTACTGGATGCTGTTGGAGCTTGATACCCAAGTTTGGAAAAAAAATGGCTTAGGTCCAAAGAATGGTCAGCAGTATGGGGCGTCGTTCGTGGAGGAAAAGTAAGATGAGAATGAGGATGTGGTGGTCATTGCTCGAGATTTCCGTAAGTATGCTGATGATTCCAAGGAATTTAATGAAAATGAACAGAAGCCCTACATAGATATGGAGGAAAATCATTATAGACCTAAGCCGCCTAATGACCAGAAGATTTTTGATCTATTAGAGCAGTATGAGGTGGATGTTTTTGATAACTTTGCATACGAGGATGGATTTTTCCTAGAAATCGATGCTCTCTCAAACCCTATTGAGGCAGATTCTTCAGGTTTTAGCATGTTTGATGTGTACCTTACATACTAAGAAAACAAAGGCTATGCTTAGTTAA
This sequence comes from Vitis riparia, assembly GCF_004353265.1. NCBI lineage: Eukaryota > Viridiplantae > Streptophyta > Magnoliopsida > Vitales > Vitaceae > Vitis > Vitis riparia. Next base: position 18,908,606 of record NC_048436.1, on the reverse strand, counting down.
AAAAAAACACCAAAAGGGGGGGGGGGGGGGGGGGGGGGGTGAATTGGGTTTTTAAAATATTTTCAATCACAACAAATTCAAACAAAATATAAGCTAAGTAAAGAGATAGAGTTAAGAGAATTCAAACTCGGGTTTATAGTGGTTCGACACTTCCTTGCCTACGTCCACTCTCCTCAACCTCTTAACCGAGTGAGGGTTCCACTAACTTGAAGTTTCAACCAAGCTTCTAATCTTATTACACTTGGATTCCGACTCTAATGGGCTCTTACACAACCTCTTCAAGATTCAACCCTCTTAAAGGCTTTAACACTCAGATTTTTACAAGATATAATTCCTCAACCTAACTTAAGGATAGCTCAAATACAAGACAAAGTTAGGATGACACACAAGAGTGCACTAAAGGATATGCAAGTAGTGATTTAATGCACTATGAAATAAATGAGAGCTTTTTGATCAAGAACAAGTAGGTAGGCTATTGAATGCAAGTGTTCTCTTGTCAATAAATGAAGTGGAGCTTTCAATTTATAGGTTTCTAAGCTCGGGAGTCAAAAACAACAAAAGGTAACCTCGTCCGGTCGAGCTAAGGGTCGACCGATTCACTAGTCGTTTGAGCATTTAATGCATGACAGGTTATCGTTGCCTTGACCGGTAAGAGAAACACCTCGACCGGGAAGAGAAGGCTACTAGGAGGGAGAGAAGGTTTTTTATCTCCCTCGACCGGACGAGCACAACCGGTCGACCGGTTACTCAACCGGTTGGCCATAGCCTCGACCGGTTGAGCCTTTTTGGCCCCGAAAACCTTTTTTTTATTCATTTCTTTTCTAATACTTAGGCAAGGTCTTTAGGTAAATTATTAAGCCAATGTTGAAACATTTTGCCTAAGGTATATTAGTTAAAAACTCGGGTTTTAATGAAATCGACGTTTTAAAGAATAAACCGAGTTTTCAAAGATGCATGAAACGTGTGAAAATCCTAAGTGCACTCATGCATTCATCTTACATTAGTTTCCTATGATCACAAGTCTTCCAAGCGTCTCGATCTTTTATCCATTTGGTCCTTTGATGAATTTTTGAGTTTATACCTGAGATTCTTAAACATTTAAACCAATTAGTCACTTAACCATAGTTTGTTATCATCAAAACCCGATTAGGAGAACCCTTGGGCTAACACATACCTTGATGCAGATGATAGCAACTTACGACAAATGGATTTTGATTCTTCTGAAATGATAGGAAATGAAAACTCTCTTTCTAACCTTGCACCACTTGATCAAGAACCCATGAATGGAGGAGCAAAGAAAATGTCTATAAGTAATAAGCAGCTCGCAAAAGCATATGGCGATAGTGGCGCATCTTCTTCAAAGAACAATCCTGAGGTTACAAAATTTGAATCAGATATCCCTTACCCGTTCACCAAACTAGCAAGTTATCAATTGTTGGATGGTATATTTGCTTCTTCTGCATTTGCCCCAGATGCCCTTATGCAAGGTGTAGCTTTTCGATTGAACTCAACTATGCAATCTTTTAGCTTAATCAATCTCACTACACCCTCCTGTCTTTCCAAACCCATCACTACCTTCCATCACCCAATCCAACATTCATTCTCCATCAATTCGTTTCCAATCTTCCAACGTACAGGAAGTCTTATATGCATGGCCACTCTGCCTAAGCCCACTTTCACAGTCCATACTTGCATGCATGCCTTCAAAATTATTTTTTGAAAAATCCAGTTTTCAAACGATTTAATTCACAACACCTCATTCCTCTCTAATGTTTAGGTTCATCAAAATTCCATTTTTAATAAAATTTTGCTACCATTTTTCTTTCTGGCGTGTAATTTTCATAATTTCCATGATTTTTAAAATAAGCAGGAATTAAATTTCGTAATTTCAGGTGATGGAATTTATGGAATTGATTCATGCAAAATAAATTGGGCTATGGTGGGAGCCCAACATTGGTGAATGTTTTCTCTAAAAATAAATTTGATTGAATTGTGATATCTGATGATTTCTCACTCTATTTAGTGAAATGTGTGACATATTTTATGCTCATTCTTGTGCATTAACCTCATTTTCTAATTGCGCATTGTCGTTTGCTACCAAGGTACGCATCCTCTCTCACTCTGACCATCTTTCATACATGTTTTGGTTTTTAGTGTGTGATCATATTGATATCCATTGATTTCCTTATTAGTTGCAATAATTGTTTTATCTCATTAGTAGAGACCCGTTTTTTGAGACTTAGAAGGGTGCTACGGTTTTTACCGTACCTTCCCAATAAGTAACTTGACCCTCGAGCCTTGATCTAGTTTTTCACATACCATCTTTTCCAAAATAAAGAGTCACACTTAAAGTTTTTTTTTCTTATTTTATTTACCCTTTAAAATATTATAAAAATAAGTGGCAACTCCAAGTCATTATCTATATATAAAAAAAATCATTTTCAAATAAAAAGCGAGCTCGCCATCGGAAGCGCATGAGCGGAAATGCGGGTCCACAAAATGATATATAAATTATTTTTATATATTGAATAACATAATATAAAAATCTTTATTTATAAATTTTTAGATATTTTAATAGTAGATATAGTTAAAAATAAGAAAATTTTCATTTAAAACATTAAAAATAATGCATACTTTATATTATTATTATTTATTTATTTCATAATTTAAATATAAATATAATATAAAATAACATATTTCATTGAATATGTTATCCTATCGATTAGAAGTAGTCATTCGTTTTTTTTATTGAATAGAAAAAAACTTAAATTATTTTATTTTTTTGTTCAAATAAATTAAGTCTATTAATAATAATTTTATTTTAATTATATCTATTCGATTTGAATATATTATTTTTTAGTTGAATAAAAAAATATCAAAAATGATTTTGTGTCGAAGATATAAATATTAATTTAAAGCGTAAAAGGAGAGAGAAAGAACTAGGCGGAGATTCCAACATTTATAGCCACCTACAAATGAAGACATTCAAATTTTCAAAAAGGTAAATTGTACGGTAGCCTATTTAAAGATGTGACCATTAGAACGCTTCATTGGCTTATAAAATATCAATCAAAACTTTTACCAAAAAATGGCATGAAAACAAAATAAAATGATTCTGCCCTATCTATCCTCTCCCACTTTTGAACTTGAAAAACAATCTATTTTTTTACACAAATATTATTTTTATTTACTTACAAGTTTTAAAAGAAACTACCATTTTAAAAAATTAAATATTTTATAAAAAGAGGTATTTTTTAAACAATTTTTTTTGTTCATTTATTTTTAATTACTTTTTTTCTTTTCTTATATATATATTAAACTAGAAAAGATATAAAAACAATAAAAATTTTAATCATACATTTTTAATAAGGTTTAGATTTAACCATACACTTTCAATGATCCATATTAGTAAGACGATATCTTGGGTTATATTTGATTCTTGAAAAGTATTAAAAAAAATAAAAAAAATATTAAAATATCAATTTCTTATGATAAATTTCATTATAGAAATATAAAAAAAAATAAATTATAATTAAAATTAATTAAAATTTATATATTTTTAATTATTTAATATTTGAATGAAAGCCCAAAAATAAGTAAAATGAATTTGAAGTAATATCTAAAAATAATTTATTAATTTATTAATTGTACATATATTTTTTTATTTCATTTATTTTTTCTTTTCTTTAAATTTTCCCCCTATTTTCTCTTATTAATTATATTTTATAATTTTTCAATATTATCATTTGAATTTCCTTCCATAGCTCACCCGTATATAAATGGCCGGAAAAGGAAAATAAAAAATAAAAAATCGTGAAAACACAATTTCCATAATTTAATTTGCAGGGTAAAAAAATGGAAAAGCAAAGAAAAGAAACCCAAGAAATCAGTGCCCCGTGAAACAAAGTCTTTATCTAATATGAAATTTGATCCAATATATTCTGTCTATGGGGCCCAGCCAAAATGACAGGATCCCAAAGACGCCATATTGTTCAAGTTCTCAATGATACCCAGACAGCAAAATTGCAGCTTATATTTATTCTGAGTGAGCACAAACAAATCCAATATATGCATATGTATATTTGGAAAAAAAAAATTAAAAATAGAGTTGACATCCAATAATCATTACGGATATCATCATCAAATTTCGAAGGTGATTTGATAAAATTTAATAATTATGATTTAAGTTAATTTTTAAATTATTAATTTAAAATATATTATTGAATTTTTATTTAAAATATTAAGATTATTTGATAAAATTAACTTAAAATTTATTATAAATCAACAAATTAACATATTTATCCTCATAAAGTAACAATAGAAATAGATCGTATAAAGATAAACAAATTAAGATAAAAAGATAAAATAAAAATATCGACTTAAAGATAAATTAATTATTTTTATTTATTATTTAAAATTATTTATTATTTTAAGTCATATCATTAAGTTATTTTACTTAATATACTTAATTTATTTAATTATTTAAATTAAATTATTAAATCATTTTAAGTTATTAAGTTATTTTCTATACTTCAATGAAAGATTCATTTTCTTTTAAATCTCATTGCTACTTGTGCAAGGCCTGCCTCCAAACCTGATATTGTCCTATTAGAATTGAAGACCATTGTTAAAGAATGGCCCAATATATCGGGCCCATTACACTAAACCTATCCTAATTCTAGCAGAACCGCCTTATGGCAGTGTTCATCAGTCATCACCACCCATTTGAAGATATAAATATACCATATGATAAAATGACAAAGTCAATGAGAAGAAGATTAGACAGGGAAAAGAGAAGTCCACTGCATTACAAAAAAAGGGGTATAAAAAGGGTATCTATGCAATACTGACACCAGTTCCTTGCTAAGCACAAAAGGCTTTTGACCCGAAGGCAAAAAGGGGGAATGGGGGCCATGCATATAATCCTATGCCTGCCTAACGATAAGAGACTTGATTAAAGCCAAAAAGATCATCATCATCCTCAGAGTAATATTCATCTTCTGAATAGTATTCGTCATCAAAATCTCTATCGCCTTCGTCCCAAATATTATCCTCATCCCAGAGGGGGCAGGAACATGTTGCCTTTTTGTTCTTCCATTCAGCACCACAAGTATAGCAGAACTCATAACCGCATCTGCAGAAACAATATAAGGTTCCTTCTTATGAAAGAAAAACAATGTAAACCTTTGGATGTAAAGGTTGGAACTAAGATAAGGAACAGCATAGTATATTTGAATCATATGTGAAACCATTTATCACAACAGATTGATAGGTCAGCCTGGATAACACAAAATCAACCAAATAAACTTTCCTTTCCAATCAATCAAATGGAAAATAAACCCAATCATTAGTTATTGTCACCATGTAGATGCCACAGCTGGATCATGGATCTTCCAAATCTCCCAAGCTTTTTTAATACCAACCAACAAAAAAAAAAAAAAAGCCTAAATCGCTGCAGAAAATACTAATAAGAACAATATACAATAATCACAACAGCTCAAAACATCTTGTAGAGTTTTTTCTTTTCCAAACTCCAATAATTTTGGGAAACCAGTTGTTATAAGAAGTAACCAAACACACTAAGATACACATTTATTTTTGGTTGAGTAAAAATTGGATCTCAGGGATGGTGTTCTAAAGGGGGAAAGGAAATCTATGTGGTCCATATGAGAGACAGCCAAATTACATTTCCAGAATGTGGTATTGTTTCTTTTATAATTGCATCCATATGATGAGGTTTTTGATGGACCTAAAAAAAAAAAGGAAAAAAATACTCCATGCCGCATCCTTACGATGCGACTACTATGATGTGATTTTTGATTGACTACACCCAAAAGGGGGAAATAAACACTCTACATGACCTGGTAGTCTGATATGCCAAATTTTGAAGCAGATGGTATACTTCTTTGTTTTTTAAGGAATAGGATTTTGGAAGAAGATTCTAACTTATATTGCATTTAATTGGAGTTGTTACAAAGGGTTATCTTATTTTCTGGTCCACCAGGATCCATCTCAACATCCTAATTTTAGCAATACTCCTCTTACTGCAAATGTTTTCTTGATTAACTGCATTTTGTGCCAGATAGTATTGTTTGACTCAAGATATTTTTCGTTCAACATGATCACCATTGGATGATGAGAGAACACATTAGATGCACTTCTCCACTTCAACCACCATAGAATAACATTGCAAGCAACCCTATCAAAATTACCAGACTTATATTGGTGTAGAAAAGATAATTAAAAGAGAAAAAGGGGGAAAGAAATCTCTTAGTCATGAGGCAAATAACTCGAAATTGAATCTAAATGGAAAAAAGAAAAATTTCCCTTCTATCATCTTACAAAGGCACTCAATGCTAACAAATTGCTAGCAATAGTTTTGAACTATTTCTTTCACTTGGTTTCAACATTTAAACTTAAGAATATGCAAATTTGGCTCTGGGAATGCAGCATATTCACAATCAAATATTTAAAGAAAGCAGAGCAAAGTATGTGGTTTTCTCCAATCTATGCTTCTTCCCTCAAAAACAAATTGCTATTTGTTAAGGCTATATTCGGTTCTCGGAAAATGAGGGAAAATACGAGGGAAAGAAAATAGAGAGAAAAAGTAGAAGGAAAAAAAAAAGTGAAGGATAATAAAAAAATAGATTTAAAGTCAATGAATTATATTTATTTAGTTTTTCAAACTCATTTCACTTATTTTCCTTCATTTTATAAGGAATGAATAATTTTAAGATGCATAAATTATTTAACTTATTTTAACACATGATTTTCTTTTGTATTTTCTACAGTGAAACCAAACACAAGAAAGCTATTTTCCCTCACATTTTTTTCTTTCCCTTAGTTCTCTTCGGGACCAAACATGGTCTAAAAAAAAAGGGAAAATCAGTAATGATGCACTCAACTTTCAGGGAAGAAAGATAGTACCTGCAAGTGATGTGGAAGCAACCCTCAGCAAGTTCAATCAAATGGTTGCACTTCACACATTGACGCCATAGATTTCTTGTTGCAAGCGACTTCAGTTTTGCATCTTCTGCCTGGGGAAAAGGATTTGATCTTTTGTACTCAAAGCAGGTCATCTTACCATGCCAAGGGACCATGCAATTGATACAGAAAAGGCCATTACATGTCATGCATTTTCTGGCTCCAGCTCGTATAGCACCAACAGAAGTAGTGTTGGCATATTCCAAAGCCTCCTTTTTAGACATTAATGCAGAGCATCTAGGATATGGACAATAAACTTTCTCTGTCACAGGAATCGAGTCTTCCTTCAGACGTTGACTCATAATTCCAATCAATTTAGGTGTCAAGAATTTCCCACAGCTGTCAATTTTCAGCAGTGATTTACAGCCTTCATGAGGGCATTTAGGAACCATTCCATGAAGCAACTTCACTTCCACATGCTGTTTCATACAAGAAAAGCAATAGCGGTGCAGGCAACCATCAACTGAAAACATCTGACCAATATCAGTATCTTCTAAACAAATTATGCAAGTCTCCTTCAAATTATTGCCATGGAGAAATTTTGCAGGTCTCATGATCTGAGAATTTATAGCATCGTTTGCAAGTTTAATTGCAAACTTAATATCATGTCTTATCACAAGAAACAGGTTACAGTATGTGAATTTTTTTCGAAGAACAGCCACCTGATCAAGTAATGCAGCAATCTTACGGTTCTTAGGTGGCCATTTGCCCCTAACCTGTATTGAAAAATACAGTATTAACAACTATATTTCAGGCATTTAAGACCTAAACACAAAACCATTAAGTTATATATAGTAATATCGATGCCATGTAGTTCTACACATGCACATGCACAAAGGGAAAAAGATTCTTGGCAAGGAATGATAAAGATACGATGAAAATAATTTACCTATCAAAAAGGAAAAAAAAATTGCATCAATTGCCTAAAACATACTCCAAATAATGATTCTTCCAGAAAAAGCACATTGAGGCAATGCATGATTGTCTAAAATGGATCCATTATTTTAAATAGCATTTAAAAGCACAATACAATTGAAAAGAAAAAGAAGTCCCACCAAAACTACTGTTGGCTCTATCTAATTCAGGGGCATCCTTGATTGTTCCATGGAAAAAGAAATTGAATGTCTCCATCACTAGCCGTGTGATTCTATCTGTTGAAGATTTAGGAGTTAGTTAATTTAGAAGATTTCCTATTTTTTAGAATAAGATCTATATCAGATCCTGTTCTTATTTGTTTTGTTTTCCTTGTTCTATAAATCCGGTTAGTTCCAGATTTGTTAGGTACTTAAGAGTTTCATGGGATTGTTTCCCTATTTAATCTGTAACCAGCATTCATTCAAAACAATGAAGAGTAATTCCAATTCTCAAAGCTCACATGGTATTAGAGTGTTTAAACTTTGAGACCTGATTGGATTTTTATTTTTTTCAGTGGCAAAGACTAACATGGTCAGAGCTACCAGAAGCTCGGCTACATCCAGGGGAGATGAGGACAGCATTCAAAATGTCTCCACAACATCAATCCAGAATTTTGACTCCAACAATCAAAACTCCTCTTCAATTAACTGTTCATAAACTGAATGGTAAAAATTAATTAGAATGGACCCAATGTGTGAACCTGGTGATCGATGACAAGGGAAAGCTTAGCCATCTAACCAGTGAGGTGAAGAAACCAACAGCAAATGATCCAACGCTAAAGATATGACAATCTGAAAACTCGATGGTGATTGCTTGGCTTATCAACTTGATGGAACTAACCATCAGAAAACCATACCTATTCTTACCAACTGCAAAGGAAGCCTGGGACGTAGTTCGAGACACCTACTCAGATTTGGAAAATATACCGCAAATATTTGAATTAAAGATGAAACCATGGCAGTTCAAGCAAGGAGATCCTGAGGTGATGATTTATTACAATGAGATGTTGACTCTATGACAAGAGTTGGATCTGTGCTATGATGATGAATGGGATTGTCCTAGTGATAGTGTGAGATATATGCAGTGGATGGAGTATGACAGGGTTTATGTTTTACTGGCGGGACTAAACCAGAGACTTGGACAAGGTGAGAGGCTGAATTCTGAGTAGGAAGCTACTACCATCCATCAGTGAGGTTTTCTCTGAAGTACAAAGGGAGAAGGCCAGAAGAAAAGTGATGCTGAATGAAGAACCGAAGCTGATTAATGAGGCTGAAAGCTCTGCCCTAGTATCAAAGGGACTTGGCCAAGATGCTTATCGAAAGACCAGGAAAAAGCCCTAGTGTGACCGTTGTAAGAAAGCTTGGCACACTCGTGAGACTTGTTGGAGATTGCACGGGAGACCTCAAAATAGAAGAAAGAAAACAGGTAGTGGAGATAGTTGAACGTTCCAAGTCTCTAACAAGGAACAGGGGCATCCCACTCCTTCAGATACATTTCCTTTCACTAAGGACCAGCTAGAGCACCTGTACACACTGTTTCAATCTCCTACTTTCAATGTAAACTGTAATTGGTCTTCCTCTTGTTCTTTAGCTCAAAAAAGTAACTACCTTACAACTGCCCTAGTTAGTGTTAACCCTGCTGCTAATCATCCTTGGATTGTAGACTCTGGTGTCCTTCATATTCCTAATTTGTCATGTAATTTGTTGTCTATTCATAAACTCATTCATGAGCAAAATTGTCAAGTTAATTTTTTCTCTTCTTGATGTGAATTTCAGGATTTGAACTCGAAGAAGATGATTGACAGTGTTAGGCAAAGAGAGACACTTCATTTCTTTGAAGATGGATTGAACTTGAAGGGACAACCTCCAACTGCTTGTTTCAATTCTATTTCTGTTGCTAGTGACAATGAAATCCTGTTGTCACATTTCAAGTTAGGACATCCAAATTTTTAGTATTCAAAGTATTTGTTTGCAAGCTTATTCATCAATAAAAATCCATCTTTATTTTAGTGTGAGATTTGTGAGATAGCAACATCATCGTGCATCATTCCTTTCATAACCATACAAAGCCTCAAAACCTTTTTATGTGATTCATAGTGATGTATAGGGTCCCTCTAGGATTTATACACACTCCGAAAAGAAATGGTTTATCACATTTATTGATGATCATACTTGCATGTCTTGGGTTTATGTTATGAAGGAAAAATCCAAATCTGAACAAATTTTCAAAGTTTTTTACATGGTATAAACTCAACTTCAAATGAGCATTCAAGTTTTTCACATTTATTGATGATCATACTTGCATGTCTTGGGTTTATTTCATGAAGGAAAAATCCAAATCTGAACAAAATTTCAAAGTTTTTTACAACATGGTATAAACTCAGCTTCAAACGAGCATTCAAGTTTTTCAAAGTGATAATAGAAAGGAATATTTAATAAAATCCTTAGGAATTTTTTTGAGGAAAATGAGATTATGCATCAAAGTTCTTGTAATGATACTCCACAGCAAAATGGAGTAGCTGAAAGGAAAAACAAACACCTCATTGAAGTTGCAAGATCCTTAATCTTTAAAACTAAAGTTCCTAAATATTTATGGGGGGAGGTGATTCTTATAGCCACTTACTTGATCAATCAAATGCCATCAAAGGTTTTTCAGTTTCAAACGCCGTCAGATTTTTTTTAAAAATGTTTTCCCACTTCAAGGATTTCTATAAATATTCCCCTCAAAATATTTGGTTGCACTGCATTTGTTCATATTTACAACCATAATTGTGGAAAACTTGATCCACGAGCGAGAAATTTTGTATTTGTTTGCTATTGTCCAACACAAAAAGGATACAAATGTTTGGATCCAATCTTAAAAAAAAAAAACTATTTGTTACCATGGATGTCACATTCTTTTTTTAATAACCATCATATAACACCATCTGCAGATTTTATTTTGAAAAAAGCAAAAAATCTAGCTGCTAACCTAGGACCACCTGTGGCTGACCTTCACATAACACCATCTGCAGATTCTATTTTGGAAAAACCAGAAACTCCCTCATCTAACTCAGGACCACCCATGGCTAACCCTATTCCATAAACACACGTGGTACCCCTAGAAACTAGTGCTGTAAATACTGAAAATAATGGACAATCCCTAAATATGCCATCAGAATCCGAAATGTGTGAAAAACCAAGTACTAAACAACCTGAGGTCATTGTCTACTCAAGGAAGAACGTAAATCAATGGAAGAAGAATCCCACTTTGCAGCAATGCCTTGAATCTAACGCGAGATCAAAACTGGATTCTATCATTCCTACGAGTAAGTTTGTATCTGAGCCAAGTACAGTTAAGTCTAATTCCCAAATTGAATCAATCAATGACTAAGATGTTCCAATTGCTAGCCGAAAAAAGTTCTATGAAATGTACTAAACATCCCTTGTCTAATTTTGTGTTCTATGAAAAATTGTCCCCTTCTCTCTGTGCATTCACTTCACAACTCTTTGGTATGGATATTCATAAAATGCGAAGAATGCTCTTAATGTGCTTGAATGGAAGGAAGCGGTTCTAGAAGAGATGGGAGCCCTTGAAAAAAAAATAAGGCTTGGGAAAGTAGTGAATTTGCTTGAAGGAAAATCAACAATCGGCTGCAAATGGATCTTCACAGTTAAGTATAACTCTGACGGCTTACTAGAAAGATACAAAGCTCCACTAGTGGCAAAGGGATTTACACAGACATATGGTATTGACTATTCAGAAACATTCGCACCAATGGCTAAGCTAAACAGGGTGAGAGTGCTTCTATCAATTGTTGCAAATCTCGATTGAACCCTACAACAACTTGATGTAAAAAATGCATTTCTCAATGGTGATCTAGAAAAAGAAGTTTATATCAACTCTCCTCCTAGCTTTTCTAGAAGATTCGATTCAAAGGAATACAAGTTGTGAAATTCATTGTATGAACTCAAACAATCGCCTAGAGCATGGTTTGAGAAATTCACTTAGTCTGTTAAGAGATATTACACCTAGGGACAAACCCATCATACCTCATTCATAAAGTTTTCATTTGAAGGGAAGATCACAGTGTTAATAGTCTAGATGGATACTATCTTCATTAGAGATGACATGTTCGAAATGGATAGGTTGAAGTAGTGTCTAATCAAAGACTTGGGAACATTGAGGTACTTTCTTAGAATATTAGTTGCACGCTCTAAGAAAGGCATTGTTGTCTCACAACGGAAATACACTCTTGACCTCTTAGAAGAAACTAGAATGAGTGGTTGTAAACCAGCTGATACTCCTATAGAGTACAACTTGAAGCTAGGAGAAAATGACAAAGGAACCCTTGTAGATACAACCCGATATCAAAAGTTGGTACATAAAACCAATATACCTATCACATACTAGACTAGACATCACATTTATAGTTCGTTTAGTGAGTCAATTCATGCACTCTCCATATGAGGAGCACCTTGAGGTTGTATACAGGATTCTGAGATATTTGAAGAGCACTCTAGGAAAAGGATTATTGTTCAATAAGAATGAACAAATGGGAGTTGAAATCTTCACTGATGCAGATTGGACAGGATCAATCACTGTTAGAAGATCCAAAGCTGGATATTGCATCTTTGCGTGAGGTAACCTAGTCACTTAGATAAGAGAAAAACAGAGTGTGGTAGCACAAAGCAGTGTTGAGGCATAATATTATAGAGCAATGTCACAAGGAATTTGTGAGATTGTGGCTAAAGAGTGTCCTAGAAGAATTAAATAAGCCAAATACTCTTCCTATGAAGTTGTAATGCAACAATAAAGTAGCTATCAACATTGCACACAATCTAGTGTAGCATGATAGGACAAAGCATGTCGAGACTGATAGACACTTCACAAAGGAGAAACTTGAGGTTGGTGCTATAAGCTTGCCGTTTGTTCCAACAATGCAACAAATAGCAGACATCCTAACTAAGGGACTCCTAAGGCCTAACTTCAAGTTTTTTGTTTGCAAATTGGGAATGAAAGATATCTACGCACCAACCTGAGGAGGAGTGTTGAAGATTTAGGAGTTAGTTAATCTAAAAGATTTCCTATTTTTCAAAATAAGATCTATTTTAGTTCCTGTTTTTATTTGTTCTATTTTTCTTGTTCTATAAATCTGGTTAGTTCCAGATTTGTTAGGTAGTTAAGAGTTTCATGGGATTGTTTTTCAATTTAATCTGTAATCAGCATTCATTTAAATCATGAAGAGTAATTCTGATTCTCAAAGCTCACACTATCAAATTTTACATTTTGTACAATGGTCCCATTTATTATAGTCATATGTTTGACTGTCCATGAACTGCAGGGAAATAGAAAAGAACTTGAATAAACTAATATAAATTTTTAACATATTTTAAACTTGAGAAACCAAAAACCTTTGTTATTTAAAACCCATTGAGATTCATCTTCTCATTTGTTTGAAACCAAAACAAGAACCAAAGGACTCAAAACTCCATTTCCTCATTTTTTTTCAGCAACAAATAATAATGGCATTTAGACATAAACTTGCATGCATAACACAATGGGCAGTTCAGTTATCAGCTGACCATCATTAAGCTCCTTAAAACAATGACTTCAAAAGAAATGAAATATACACACAAAAGCAATAAGTCATAGCTTTTGCCAAAGGTTCAAAATTTCCCATCTTCTGTCACAAACCCATTTCCAACCATACATTTGAAAAAAAAAAAAATTACACGTACAACACTAGCAATTCAATTCCCACTGAATCCAGTAAAAACACACCAAAAATTCATACCTTTATAGACAGAATTTAACATTCAAGATAGCAATAGCATTAAAATTCCACATAAATAAGTGAAAGAAGATAACAATAACATTCAAAGTCAACAAAGAGAATTGAAAGAAAATAGCAGTAAAATTCAAAATCTACCAAAAGAAGTGAAAGAGGAAAGCAAAAGCATTCAAGACCCAATATAAAGAATTTAAAGGAGATAGCAATAGAATTCAACTTAAGGAATTAAAAACAAAAGACAAGAATCAAGAGGAACTCACACGCTGGTAAAGCGGCTGATGATCGCAGAAAAGGTCGACACGCGTCAAATCCAAAGCAAGCGCTGCATTGAGCGCTTCGATCATTGCCCTAGTCTCAGCGTATTCATGGCTCTTCCCGCACCCCACCAATGGCTTCTGCAATTCGAAAACCAAATTGTCCCTAAAATCACAAATCGAAACGCCGATCCCCATAATCGGCTCCCTCGAATTCCCAATCTTCTCCTCACGAGCCAACCCCTTGAAAAACACCCTAAACACCTCCCCAGAAGACGACCCCTCCCCGAACGGACGCTCGTAGTTGTCGCCGTACTCCTCCCATTCCTCTTCCGGCATCTGAGAGATTTCCCGCGCAAGCTTCTGATCATGCGCTCGCCGATGGATATCCTCACGCAGCTTCGTCATCTCTGCCTCGCTCTGCTGGCGGTCCCTGACCTCCTGTTCGAGCCGGTCAAGTTCATCCGTCTGCAAAGCCCTGAGGCCCGAAACGAAGCAGTCAGTGTCGGGGTTTTGCACTCGTGGCGGAGACGACGATGTAGATGGGAGAGAAGACATAGAAGCCGCGAGAGCCTCTTCGAGTTGGAGGCGGAATGCAAAGTCGAGGTCTGACTCCAGGGTTTGCGCTTCCAGGAGTTCCCGCCGTTGATGGGAGACGACGGAGTGGAAGTCTCCCGAGTCGGAGTCCGCTGTCGCCATCTCGCTCTCTCTCTCTCTCTCTCTTCCTGCTTTTCACGGTTGCTTGTTTTTGGAGTTTCTGGGATTTAAAAGCTGCGGAATACAAGACTCAAAAGACTCAAGGATTCATCGGATTTTTTATAAGTCTATGCTAGTTTTAAAAATTAATTCTAATGAAATCTATTTCAGATATTTTTACTAATTAAAAGTAGATCATTTATTTTCTTTAAAAAGGAAATATCTGTAAAATTGGGCTCTTGAAGATATGTTTCTAAAATTCTTTAAAAAAGAATTTAGGCTAAAATCATTTCTTGAAGGAATTATTTCCTTTTATTATCATTTAAAAAAAAATAGATAAAAATAGTCTCTTAAAAAGATTATTTTTCTTAAAAAAAATTAACATGAGAAATTATCTTTTAATTAATAATATATTTTAATAATAAAAATACTATAAATATATGTATTGTAAAATTAATTGATTTTATGTTTATTATTATTAATATATTATTTATAATTATAATATTTATAAAATATAAATTATATTTAATATCTGATATTAAAAAAATATTTTATTTTTAGTTCAATATTAATTAAAAAATATTTCAATTTTTATCCTTAATTTTTTATAAATTCCTTTTAAAAATATTTTAGAAATCATTTATTCGAAAGATTTTCATCTATAAATTTAAAAGAAAATAAAATTAATCAATAAAAAATAAAAAGTTTAAATTTTTTTTTTCCATTACAATAATTTAAATATTATTATTTTTAGCCATCATACACTTATCAAAAATCGATTATTTATACATTTTTTTTAAAAAAAATAATCAATAAAAAAATAATAGATTTAAAATATTTTTTTCCACTACAATAATTTAAATATTATTATTTTTAACTACCATACACTTATCACAAATGGAGAATCCATCCTAAGCGAGCATTATTAATTAATGTGAAATCTCTCGGGATTGTTTTGGATTTTCATAATTATTTCATATTAGATATATATATAGGCTGACGTCATGCTTTTAACGTTGTTGCTCTGATTATCATACTATATTACTTCCAACGTCTGTTAAACTTTATCACCCTCATCTCATGCGTTTCCTTCTCTTTTCGTCTTTTTATTTATTTATTTATTTTTATTTTATAGATTAGAAAAATAATATCTTTACTTGGGGTAATTACAAAAATAAAATGAGACCAATTATTTAAAAAATAATAATATTTGAGGTAATAAAATTCTTGTCCACTATTTCTCAACGTTCCAAAAATAATCATTGTACGAATTTACTTATAGTATATTTTTTTATGATAAAAAAAAATTATATTTATAAATCTATATTCATATAAACAAGAAAGAAAATGTTTAGGATATATGATTATCGATAAAAGGTTTGAGGTTCAACTCATCATACCATCAAGACAAGTTTGCCTTTTGTTAAATATATTACACTTAAAATATATATTCAAAATCATCATAAAAAAAAAATTAAAAAGAATATTTTAAAGAGCAAATTAATTATAATTATTTTATAATTAAATAAAAAAATTCCTTTTATTGATTACCAAAAATAAAAAAATTATCATAATAATTTTCTTCATAGTGTTTTTAATATCATTAATAAATTAATTAAATATTAAAAAATTGTACATATATCATAATTTATTTTATATCATTTAATACAATTGAATTAAATGGATCATAATTTTAATATTAATATATATTTTTAAGTTAGACATATTATAATCAAATATTATAATATTATTATAAAATAATATTTGATGTAATTTAATAATAAATGTACACTTATAAATTTCATATTTTTTCGCATACGATATTATTATCAAATATGATAAATCATATTATATATATATATATATATATATATATATATATCAAATTCTTTAATAAAACAACTTTAAAATATCTATTATACTTCTAATTACATTTTTATGAAGTTTTTCTTGTATTTTTTTTTTATAAATTTTGATCAATTTTAGGCTTGGGATATTTTTTTTCAAAATATCCGCCGATATATCTCCGATATATCCGTAAAATCGAAGTACCGATATATCCGTGATTACCGATATTTTCCTTGCATATAAATACTATATATAAAATTGTCCATAATATCCTTATTAAAACAATAAATTACCATCATATCCAATTATATTTATTAATAATTTATTTTAATAGGATAATTTATTATCATTTATTATTAAAATTACGTGAATAAAAATTTATTATTTAAATAATTTTCAAACCTATAATTTATCATTGTTTATTATTAAAGATATATGAATATTGTTATACCAAAGTTTAGTTAATTTCAGTATTAACGATTACAAAATAAAGATTAAAACTAATGATATATTTTAAGTGTAATTGTTATGAAGATTTCAAAAGATGCATCCAAAAAGATATATCAAAATAAAAGGAAATTAAGAAGAAAACAAGAAAAACCCAAAAGATATTAGGTATGAAGATTTTTAAAGAGACGATAAAAAAAATATCAAAATAAAAGAAAATTAAGAAGGAAACAAAATCTAAAAAAGAAGGTTTTAAAGATCATATTTGTTTTAGATATCTTTATAAGATTGTTGTTGTGTTATAATCATATTGTGTTTCATATTTTATTAAAACATTTTTTTTATGTATATGATTTGGATTAAAATCTTTTTAAATGAAAATCACCCTTCTATTAGTGCTATTCTCGATTAAAAGGTTTTATAAAATCAAATAGATGAATCTTAATTTAATATTGTATCCATTTGAACATAATCTTGTACTAGGATTTTATTCTCATCAATTACAATTTTTATGAGGTGGTATTAAGCTTGGAATCACTTACGAGCAAGATTTCTTATAAGAGAGTCCATAGGAACCATAATATACCAAGGAGAGTTTGAAGACTTCAACTTCAAAAGTCACATGGTTGTAAAGGGTGTTTTGAAACCATAATCAAAGTGTAAAACTTGCGAGTAGAGTTGGAAGCATTGTTAATAGGATAATAATTTGGTTAGAGTTTAAGGGATGTGGATGTAAGTTAGATTGCATTCAACCACTATAAAATTTATGCTTACATTTCTATATCACTTTTCTCTTTATTTTACATGCAATTATTTTTTCATTACTTTTATATTACATGTAATTGTCACTTATATTATTAATTAAATTTGCAACATAAATAAACATAATTCAATTCAACGCCCCCGATTTCTTTTTACTAATTTAAGCTATCTGATCGAATTTCTTATCTTAAGAGAAAATTACCTATTGACTTATACAAGTATCCATTTACTTTGTAAATACACAAATTTGACAATGATTTAGTACACAGTAAAACCTCTATAAAATAACTTTGGATTAGGAGAACTTATTATCTTAGCAAGGTTATTGATTTACTAATAAATGAGTATTTATTAATTTTTAAAAAGAATTATATTTCTATTGGTATGTTACTTGTACATAATTGACTTATAAGATGTAGTAAAAAAATGATACATAGAAGCTTAAGAAATTAAAAAATAAAATTAAAAGATGGTTACTAATGGTAAAAGATGAAAAGACTTATTCAAAAGAGAGATGTGTTGTCAAAATTTAATGCTTCAAAATATAAAAGGGTTTCAAGTATGGGATGATTCCGACAAGGAGTGAATTGAAAAAAAAAAATAGAAGTTATTCAATGTTATATTATGAAGTTCAATTTGCTATATTACGAAGTTATAAGAAGTTATTTAATACTATATTATCAAGTTACTCTCTATGTGTGTTTTATTTTATTTTCAAATTTATAATTTCAACCAAGAATTTCTAAGAGTATAAACATAGAGTCTATGCTTGTATGGCTTGCAACAAATCGATGTTTGGATGGATGCTTTTACAAATCCCAGATTTGTTGTGAAGATTTAAATTAGGAGGGCAAAATCAGTGTACAAACTCTTTGATATTTATATGATGCTTGCTCCTGGATTTGGAAACATGCAAGTTGTTTGATAAAATGGGTGTAATAATTTGATCTTTGTTTGAATTTCTATGAAATGATGTTTTTAATGCTTTGATATTTTGTATCTATGGATTTCAAGTTTCCAAATCTTGCCCCGACTTGATCTAGACCAACCCAAACATGGTTTTATCACCTTAACCAAACCTAAGTACAACAAGAATTTAATAACTTAAGCTTAGGTTAAATTAAGTTCGAAATAAGGTTGAGTCAAATTTCGGGTTGATACATTTTAAGCTTGGATTGACTCGCAACTTGACCTAACTCACAAAGTTGCATTGTGTAAATGAAATTGAGAGCACCAAGTTCGCATAAGTGAATGAGAACCATAGGGTATTTACATGCACGATTATGTGTAGCCAATCACTATCTCTCTGCATTACACGTACTTATTCAACACATCCATCACATAAAATCTATCTCACTCAGAAGTAGGATGATAATAGATCATGTCGTATTGGGTTTTTGTTGTGTAAAGATAAAAAGAAAAAAGGTGAAAATTTACTCAATTTGAATATGACTCATTTAATAAATCATATTGAAATTACCTAATACAACATTTTTATTACATGGGTAATACAACATGATCTAATTAACTTGTTTAACAAATAAGTAAAGTTGATATGTGTATGAATTGATACAAATAACTTGTTAACTTGATGCTAACCTATTCACCATTTAGCACAATTTTAACTTATTAACATAATTCTAACTCGTTTATCTTGTTAATATGATTTTAACCAATTTAAGTTATTTAAAACTTGAAATTTATAAGCATATTATTTAAAATATATTTAGTTGCTTTAAATTTTAGCTTTTCATTTTTAAAATCTTAATTAACTTACTTATATAATTTTAATTATAATATGTTTATAACATAAAAAAATAAATTAAAATTTTAATTATAAAATATTTTTAATCTTTATGAATAAATATATAAAATTTTACTTAATTAATTATTTAAATTTTGTAACTACATGATATTTAGTTAAAAAAGTATTTTTAATTTATACAAATTTTAAATATATAAACAATTTATTGGGTTAAACATATCATAAATGGTTTGGATGATAAACGTGTCATTTTAACACAATTAAGTAAATACACTATTAATTTAACAAGAATAACTAAACGGGTTAAACAAGTTGAGTAGTCAAATTTGAACACTTGTTTATTAAATAGGTTATATGAATTGACATAATTATGACACTAACACAACTACACCTAACTCGAATCCATTGAAATTTTTATAATTTTCGAGTTGTGAGTCAAAATTGTCACCTTCGCTGAGAAGCCACTTCACGAATGATGTCACACATGGCAAAATGGGGATACAAAGCCAAATCCTTAAGCGTACCAACTATGGGTAAGCAAAGTTGCACTCAAACTAAAAGATGATCAAGTAATTGCTTGTGGAAAATGACTATTTGCACGACCTTGACTACATGTATGTATACTAATTCTTATGTAAAGTGAAGTTGCTTCACTAAACCTATGAGAATATATGCTAGAACATCAATGTTTCACTTCTATGGGATTTTACTCTAAAGATGTGACCTGTTGGGGAAGAAAAGGGGTTGCCACGCAGCTTATGAGCAGTTCATATAAGTATGGTAGTACTTAGAGATTTTTAGGAGGGTATACATTATATAGTTTAGTTTTCTTTTAATTTATGTAGTAAATCTGTGAGAAACTAAATAAACTTGTATCCAAATGTAGAGTGCAACCTAAGAGAGGATCTCATGTAGTAATCAATTTTGTCCCTATTTTTAGATTCCTCAATTTAGTTATTAATAAGAAAAATAAACTTTCTACAAGTATGTCAAGATCAGATATCTTTGATACTTATACTATAGCTTAGTGAATGCTTGTTATTCAAACTTGATTCATTGATAGGAGAGTTTGATAAGTGATATATGAACCCTTTGGATTAGACCTTGAGATGGGTAATATTTTTAAAGCGTTGAGATTGGAATGCTAGCAAATGCAACTATTTTAAGATAAAAGAGATCTTATTCGTAATTGAGATATGAACTTAAAAGCACAACCTACTCTGGATAGTTTTATCATTTATATTATTTGCTTTTGTTATTATAAAATTCTCTGTTATTTTAATTAGTTAAATCAATTCTCATTGAGTTAGTTTAGATTAGGATAGAATTTCACAGTAGTTCATTCTAGGATAGAATTTCACAGTAGTTTCAAGTTAGGATAAAATTTCAAAGTAGTTTCAAGTTATGTAGCAAATCTTTTCCATGGAAACTCCTTTGCATTCCTTATGAAGATGGTCAAATTGTTATACTAGTAGCCATTTCTTTTTCTTTTCAATTCTTTTTTTGGTTTAAAAGACAACAACAACTAATTTTTGAATTAAAATTAAGCAAAATTGAACCACAAGAATTAGGCAATGAAATAAGTCATTGAAGGATGAATAGTTGATGAAATCAGATGCTTTTCACATGTGACAGCCTCTTGAATTGCCCCTCTCCTTAGGATCATTAATTAGGTATGAGTACCTAAGATTAGATTAACCATTGACATGGTGATCGATCCTAACCAACCTAACTCCTCTCTCTCAAAAGTGCAAAAGAAAATGACAAATGAACTAAAACTAGCTACTTCATATATTTTTTTCTATTTGTTCCTACCGTTGTTATGCCATGTCTAACTTGAGCATCAAACAGGCGGTGGCCGTCCTAGCCAACCCCTACCACCTTGGCCTTGTGTTGTTAATATTTTACAACACCTAATCAACCACACTACCCCTTTCCAACATGTTATGACTCTCATGGTAAAGTGGGTATAATATTATTTTTATATCAACCAATTAATTTACCATATATTGAAAAACAATCAAGTAGTTGACCATTGGAGTCATTTCTTTCAAATTAATATTCACTAATTTCTTTAACAAAAATACTTTGTTGTTAGTAGTTTTTTTTTCCAAACATTATCTCCAATTTCTTTCAACGATAATGAACACTAGTTTCATCAATCATATGGTGGTAAAAAGCCCAATCAATTCATTGATCAATGCAGACAATTGTTTTTCTTTTTCTTCTTCGATTCAAATTCAATGGTACACTTGGAACTAGCTTTTTCACTTTTAAAAGTGTTTATGACAAATCTTTGCTTGTCAAAAAAAAAAAAAAAATCATCATTGACTTTCACATAGCCTAATTTGATTTCTTGAGTTCTCTTTCATTTTCATCTCTTTCAAAAAAAAAAAAAAAAGAATACAAACTCATGCACTTGTTGGAAACAAGAAAAAATAAAGCAAAAGCAAACAAAGCAAATTTTAGCTCTCCTTAAGCTCTTGTTTAAGTAACCAGACGCTCAATAAAGTTGTTGAATCATAACTCAATCTGTATTTGAGTTCTACAAAATAGTTCTCAAATAAGATAAAAATAGGCATCAAAACTTGCTATAGTAAGAAATGAACAACAACAATATATGGAATATTTTCTAAATACAGATGAACAAGTCAAAATGGATTGGTAAGACAACAAGCATATCATCAAACACATGAACAACATCCAAAATGAATACTAATGATTTTACATGAAAAATCATCCACAAAGAAGTTAGAAAATTATGGAGAAATGAACGTAAAAGGGAATACAAATTTCCTCACTAGTTTTTTACTCACAATTTGTTGTATATAAAGATAAAAAAGGAATGATAATTATTTTTTCCCCTTTTTTAATCTCAAGTTTATAAAACCATTGATTTCACCATACACAACTTCCACACTCAAATGGGGAATCCCCTTGGAACAAGGTAGAAAATTGTGAAGAACCTCTTGGTTTTGAAGTTGCAAGGCAACCCCTAGTTAATTCTATATTTTAAGGCTAACAATCCACAACATTTGAACCTACATTTTCTAGGTGTCTTTCTTAGATTATCATGACTTGATGTTTTTCCATTGAGTTGAAAAAAGTATTAAGGGATAAATAAGAAAAATATTATTAATGAATCTATCTACTTTATTTTGGGAATAATAATATCCTTGTTAAGAAGAAAGTACAAAAATTCTTATTATAAGCTATTATAAACTAAAGTAATTAATATTTCTATTTTTTATTTATTTTTATTGTTTATCTTCATGAGATTATCTAATTTCAAATGTTTTCTTAGTGCTAAATAACACTCGTAAGATTTTTTAAAATTTCAATAAACAGCCCAAATCTTAGATTTTATTTATCCAACATTTTTTTAAGCACATTTAAAGGCAAAAATAGCTACAAAAATTAGTCATGCCGGAAAATTCTATCTTCCTAATTACAAATGTCTAAAAAACCACAGAAAATATGTCTAAATTTCCTTTTTGTCCTTCTTAGAAATTCGACACAATAAACAATTCCCTCAAAAAGTCAAAGTCCATGTGGACGTTAAACTACGTCGTTTTGAAGACTAAGGTGTAAGAGCCCGGTCAACCTTTCGATGGGCCCATCTTCAGTCCCAACTGGAATGAATAGCAGTACGGGCCCGTGGGTCACCACCTCCCCAGTTACCACTCTTAGGCCTTACAATTGGGCTGTTGAGTCTAGGATTAGACCAATACTGGATTTGATTTGGGCTGAACCCATAGAACCTACTGGACTGTTTTCTGTGGGCATGAGGCAGCCTAAAACTAGAAATCCTAATTGGAAGCAAGCAGTAACCCAATTTGTTACACAAGAAATGGTCACCTTTATATATGTTTTAAAAAAAGGGGACCTTCACGATAATTAAAATCCTCCTCAGATACGAGTTTCTTTCAATTTCATATTACTGATATGTTCAATTGGGTGCCTTAAAAGTTAGAAAATTAAAAAAAAGAAAAAAAAAAAAAGCACCTTGTTAAGAGTTAAAATTTATTAACAAAAATTTATTAACAAAAAAAAATAAAAAATCACAATTTTTTCTTTAAAATTCAAAGTAAAGCCGTGATGATCTTTTTAGACTTAAAATGAATAATATTTATATAATTGAAAGCTGATTATTATAAATAGTATTATAATTAATTATTGACTTCAATGCAAGTATTTGTTTGTTAGGTTTTGTGAGAGTTATTTGTTTGTTAGGTTTTGTTAGAGATATTTATTTGTTTATCCACCCAATTTTCTATGATATAATAAGGGTATTATGTTTATTTGTGATATCTCATTTTAAATAAATAAAAAAAAGTTTTTGACCGATGAATGAATTTTGGTTAATCTCGTAAATAACTTTTAAAATCATGATTCCTTTGAACTCATAGCATATAATGATATATCTACACGATGGAGAACAAATCAATAAGGATAGACTTAGAAAGAAAATTTATATTTCTACACTACTTTCCCACATTTCATTATCAAAGAAAATATAAAGGGTAAGAAAATAATGGGCACGTGATAAAATAATAACCCCATTTAAATAAAGGATTACAACCCATTTTTCTTCCAACAAGTCCACCGAATTGGTAGATCACCTTCCACTTCCCATTACCCACGTGGAAACCAACTTCGAGGAAAAAGTCCTTCTCATTAGTCCTCCCCGGTGTCATTTCAACTTGGTGTCCTTATTGTCAGTTTTCGTTTTTCTAACTTATATTACCTAACAAAACAAACCGTCTTTTATATTTCAGTTTTTACATGGACTGGCTGCTTCTCCTTCTCCAGAATCTCCACCACCACCCTTTGAAATTTCTCCCACTGTTAGGCTTTAAATTTTGGTATTTTCCTGCATTTTCCCACTGTTTCCTTTATTGTCATTAAATAATAACAAGAAAAGAAATGACCAAACAACGTAATTTCATGGACTAAAAACAAATTTGTTTTTGTTTTCTGTTTGTAAGAATATATGAACTATCATTTGTTCGAGGTTTAGACATGAATTACATCAATCTAGCATAGAGGAAGATTATAGCTTGTAGTGTGTGCCTATGTCACGGCGTACCTCATCTACCTTTGAAATTTGTTGGCTCCAAATCAACCTTCACCCAACCCAATCTACCTAATAAAAGACCCAACATTATAGTTAATAGTAATCGAACTTAAGATTCAACCCTAGTGCGACCCATTGTTTCCACCAATGTGCCCTAGTCCACCAACCAATGTATTATTTTATTGATTTAGTAGGTTTAGTAGAGTAGAATAAAATAATGGTATCTCATATATTGCAAATTTTATCATCTCTTTTATCCTTTAATTATATATGGAGAGATTCGAGACATCGATAATCAAATATAAAAAAATTAATAAGATGTTTTTTTTAAGGGTAGAATTAAATGCATATCTTAGTTTATTTTGTTTTACCTATAAAAAAAACATCTAAAAATTATTAGTGAGATCATTTTTCTTACAAAAGGTAATTATTATATTTATTTTTATTTTATATACTAAAATGATGCATTTGAAAACTAATAATTTGATAAATAATAATAATATAACATATTTTTAAATGTCTCAAAATGCCAAAATTTAATCATAATAACATTTTTTTTTCTTTTTATCTAAATGCACTTTGTTTCCTTGACTTTTAATGTGTTTTATACTTTGTCCTCTCACATTCAAAACTTAACACTTTGTCTCCAATCTTGTTAAAAAACTAATATTTTACCCTTAATTACAAACTTTTCATAAAATTATAAAAAATATTTTTTTTTTCGCATTCTAATTCGAAC
This sequence comes from Vitis riparia, assembly GCF_004353265.1. Classification (NCBI taxonomy): domain Eukaryota; kingdom Viridiplantae; phylum Streptophyta; class Magnoliopsida; order Vitales; family Vitaceae; genus Vitis; species Vitis riparia. Next base: position 18,883,346 of record NC_048436.1, on the reverse strand, counting down.
ACTGATTTAAACTTTGATAGAACCAATTTTGAATCAACAAATTTCAAATGAAATTTCTCTAATATATTATCACCAATTTTGATTTTGATTTTAGATAGATACTCACATATTTTTGCATATTTTTGCAAATTTTCTAGTTTTGACTTTAAATAATAGATGTTTTTTTTTTTATTACATTTCAATTTTGTTTCTTTACTTAACAACTTATTCATTGGCTTTTTAATAAGTTTAAGGGACAAAGTGTCGTTGTTTAACAAAATAAATAAATAAAAAAGTAAGGTGGGCATATAAATAAAACCATAAGATATCCAATATTCTTTAAAAAATTGGCTAATTTTCCATGGAAGCTCATGATGGTGGGGCCAAGAAATGGCTTATTAGTTTCCGGGGAATGATCTCCTTGCAACGAGTCTAAAGTCAACTTGGCCTCTAAATCTAAAGGAAAAATGATATTGTTTACAAATTGCATTGATTATCTAGACAAGTTTCTCAGTGCCGTAAGCTGAGCCTTGCAAAAATTCTTCATCTTTCTAGATGTGGTAGGCGGAGCACAACAATAAAGACTGATAAGAAGAAGAAGAAAGTGGTCATGGGAGAATAATATATATGTTAGTCTGTTAATGTTATCAACTTTGGTTTACGAACAAGACAGTGGTCTTAGACTCTTAGGATTATCTACTACTTGATTATCGCCTTTGATCTTATTATAATATGAATGTGGTTGGTTTAAACAAAGGAATAATATAGATAGATTACAAGACTTTCTATTTTTATGTCCTAGATGCATAGCCTGCTTTGTGAGTTTACCTATCAAAGAAGTCTTCGTGGTTTGAAAATGTCATGCAATTATTCTACATAAATACAAACACACTTGGGCTTTGTTTGGAATGTCTTTCTTTTCTTGTTTTAATTAAAAATCGAAGTTGAAATGAAATTCACAGCTCTTTAAGGGTAATATTGGCATAGTAAGAGTTTTAACTTTCTGCGTTTTATTTTAATTAGAAATTAAAGTTGAAATCCAAGTCACCATTTTTTTTAAAAGTAATATTTATATTATAAAAAGTTTATTAAAAATAAAATAACGTCTTTTATAAAGGTGTAATTTGGACAGACTTGTACAATCATTTTTAACATTCGAATTAGAGTTAAATTATATTTTTTCACATCTAACTCAATTTTGGTTGGATTCGGGTCAAGGTTCAAACAACCCAACCCTATTCCAAACTCTTATTAATGTTTTTTATAATATTTATAATGTACATTATTCTATGTAATAACATTAAGTTTTTTTACATTTTTAAGAAAAAAATATAAGATTATATCATATTATTTACCTTTTCAAATTTTTGTTGTTATCTTTAAATTTTGTTATCTTTACTATTTAAATTTTGATATAAATATATAGAAAAAAAATTAGAAAACATTATGGATGAATTTTGAATTATACAATTCGATTAAGTTGACCAACACTAATCTAGTTTGACCAATCCGGCCTCAACACAAACAATCAAAACTCAACCCAAGGTTAACAGGTTGAAATTATCTTGGATTGAGTACCTTGAATTAGAATTCAGATTAAACTAAACTTAAGTTGATAGTTTATCAATTCAGCTTGAGTTTGGATTAACCATCAACTCTCCCAAGTTATAACTTTATTCTTTCATAAACTAAAACACAACTTCTTATTTCTATTTTTTTATATTAAGTCATTTTTCACTTAATAACTTATTCAAAGCATGCATAGAACTTCTTGCTTAAGAAGGAAATTTTCATTTTTTAAAGTTGATCCAAACATACCTTAATTCATTTAATAATTTTATAGCATATGCCCAACATATGTGACTTGGAGGAGGTTTGGTAGGTAACTATTGACTTAAGCCAATTGGTCATAGCACACAAGATTTCAAAAGAAACCTCTCAAAGAAAAGAAATGAGAGTGGGAACAAGAACTCCCACCAATGTCCATAGAAATGCTTGTAAAGCATTTTCCCTAGGATGGGATTGTCCAAATATTTGCTCTTGTATGAAAGCAAGCTTTAGAAAAATGTCCCAAAAAATAGCAGCCATGGGGCAACAAGTACGGTCCATGTCCTAGAACCATGATTACCAAAGTCAAAATAGATCTTATCACTAATGATGTGGTCCACATTACTTTAAGTAAAAAAAATTCAACCATCTAAGATGGATATGCACGTAACAAAACCAAAAGAAAAGCTACCAAAAAGGTGCTTTAATTCATCTCTAAAGCAAGAAGAAAAGCAAAGAACTAAAGGCATGGAGATGGCCACAACAGACTAAACAAAAATCAAAAGTATTTTTTTGGGGTTCCTTTCATCATTTAAAAAGTGCTTCATAGAAGCATTTTTCAAAAGCAGTGGCTTGGTTCCCATTGCAACTTCTTTGACAGTTGTTTAGATTCTCTTTAGATATTGACTATAAGGGCAATAAGGGGTGCGACCCCTAATCAATTTAACCCTTTTGTGTTTGTCTTTTCTCTAGAGTTAGGGTGGGAAAATTATTAATTTCTCTACTACTTGGCCCTATTTACATGCATGTAGTTTGAACTCCCACCCACTATATGGTTGACATTGCCCCCATTGACAATATTGTTCTTGTCCACATAGCATGTAGTACTATGCTAAAGTAAGATAAGCATCACACCAACTTTTTTATTTCTATCTTTATTTTGAATGGTGAAAGCTTTTCTTATAGTAGAATCCAAAACTATGGTTTGTTAATTCTTAGCTACTCTAATATCAATTATTCATTACTTTTCAAGTCAAGACTTTTTCTTAATTATAGTGATAATTTATTAAATTAATTTTCATATAAAGTGTAGGGTAGGAACATCACTATCAAAGAGAAATTTCATAGCCTTGTGGATATCATATAAAATTAAATTTTTAATTAGATTTTATTGAATTTGTTGAATTTAAAATTTTGTTATTTTAAGCATTAAGATTATCTGATGAATTTTAAATTAATTAATGAATTTATGAGAGATAAACAATGGGAAAAAAAGTTTATTGTTGTGGGAGAATCTATAAGAAGTTAAGGCTTTATTTTATTACTGGTTTCGAACATAATTTTTTATTTTTTTAATTTAAAAATAAGAAAATATGTTTAATAAAAAAAAAATTGTTTTTAAAAATAGAAACCATGGTGTTCTTAGATAATATATTTTAATTAATTTTTATTATTTTCACTTTTTTTTTAACAAAAATAATTATAAAAAACATGTTTAAAATATTTTAAATTTTCAAACAAATTTTATTTTACAAAACATCAAAAAATGGTTTTTAAATAATATTCTTAAAAACTATTTTTCAAACATTTTTTTGGAAAACCATTCTCAAATAAAACTTGAATGAGAGAAAACTATTTTGAATTCAAAACAATTATTTCTTTTAATTTATTACCTTCATAAAATTTTGACTTTTTAAATACCATTGTAATGTTATTTTATCAAATACATTTAATATATTTAATAAGTTAATTTAAGTCATTAGGTCATAAAAAAGCTTAACAATATTTAAGTTATTTTATATTTCTTTTTTTGAGTTTTCGATAAGAAAATTGAAAAAAACACATGGGCACCCTCTTACCTAAGTTAAAAATCAATGTTTAGAAATCTAAACATAATTAAGAATTTGTTTGACCGTGGATTATTAAAAAAACTTAACAATAGTAAGGTTATTTTATTTTTATTTTTCCAAGTCTTCTAGAAGAAAATTGAAAAAAAAACATCAATGGATACCTCTTACGATAGTTAAGAATCAATGTTTGGAAACTATACTTAAATTAATAATTCATTTGACAATGATTTTAAAAAACGTTTTTAGTCTAAAAATTATTTTTCTTATAAAATTATGAGTTTGACAAAATTTAGAAAATAATTTTTAAAATCTAAAAAATCACTTATAACATTTTTTATTATTAACATGTGTTTTTGACCATTGATGGTCACGTGAATTTAATTTAATTAAAGGCTTATAAGTGCACTTTCCAAGTAATTCACTTCCCTTGATTGTTATGAAGAATGGTATTCCACTTGGTCAATAATCACACAAAACCTTTAATTTCTAGATAAATACAAATTTAACAAAACAACAACCTCAAAACCAAGGATTCACATGTTTCTCAACCTACTTCCCTACAAGGCTGCAACCTATTTTCTAAATTAAATTATCACAACAATGGTAGACAAATTGGTTTACCAACAAAAACAAAAAATATCGTCATTGATTGATTTGATTTTGTGATTATCTCTTGTTTGGTCAACCTAATCAACTTGAATTTTTTAATGATTAATTCTTAATAAAAGCTCAAAATTATGTAGCAATTATATATAACCAATAAAACAAATGTTTTCAATGTATTTTTTATAATAACAATAATAATCGAGAAGTATTTTAAATGATTGTCTAATTTTTTTAAAAAAAAATTTGTTGAATGCTTTGATTTTATAGGAAAAATATTTTCAAATACTAAAACATCATGGTGTCAACGATTAATTCTAAGTACCTCTTTTAGGTAGACTATTAATATATATACGAGCATGCTATATTTAAAGTTTTCGAAAAATGTAAAAGAAAGAAAATATTGATAAAAAACTTAAATGATATATTTAAAGTTAATTAATGATTTTATATGTTATCTTAACTCTTTAATATAAAAATTAAGTGATCTGAACATGTTTATAATTTTTTTATTAATTTTAATTATTTTTTATTTTCGTTTGTATTTATCACAATATAATCAAACACAAAAGAATTTTTTGTAAACATTTTTTTCTTTTCTTAATATTTTTCAAAAAATTGAACATAAAAAAAATAAATGAATTCAAAATTTGATGGAAGGCATCAAAAGTGAGAGAGCACAATATGTATAAATTCCATTTAAAAAACCAATAATACTCGATTATTTAATTAAGAAACATTAAAGACCAAAAAAATGAAAAATAACTTTTCTATATGAAATATGAATAGGAGGAATAAGCATTGACTAAGGAGCCCAAAATTCACAAGGCATAGTAAAAAGTGACCTGCATTACATAGGGTACCCTTATGGTCAAAGGGACCATTCAAAAGGTTGAAAATATAAAAAGCATGTTGGATTTAAGACCTAGATCAAGATGCAAATATTTTGTCTCAGATCTTCGAAGGGACATCATCAATTATTTACCGACAAGGATAACAAACATAAGTTTTTAAGTTCAAAGCCGAAAACTCACGTGCCTTGCATGTGATCTTAATTATAGCTAAACCGTGTTCATTACAAACACTTACCATCATTTCCAAATTGGAAAGTCGCACCGAAGCGCGTCGGATCGAGATCTGACGGCCCGGACTTATGCCTCGTCCACATGTTCCTCGATTGGTTTATCTCCTGTGGGCCCGACGGTGATTGCTAGAAATAGAAATTTTGATTTAAAAATGTTTTGTGAGAGGCTGTGAATGGAAATCTCTTCCGACATAAAAATTTTAGCCTAAAATTTTAAATTTTTGACTTTCAATAGAATACCTTAAAATAAAATTTAATATAAAAATAAACTAATTTAATTTATTTTAATTTTTAAAAAATATACCAATTTTTAACTAATTTTAATTATATTTTTTTAATATTTTCTAAATAATTTGAATATTTTTCTGTTGGTCTTCTTAGACTAATCTGAAAATTGGGGCCTCAAAGAAAGTCCTCAAAATGGCAGAACTCATCTTGCTGGGCCGAAAGAACAAAAAAAGGCAAAAATATGTCGTCAAGAGCTGCTTTGACAAGTAACTCGATGGTTATCAATTTCAAATTCAGATCTTGAAATTAAATAGGTGACCAAATTAAAGTGGTGTTATATTCAACACTCAGAGCAAGCAAAATTAGAAAATAATAATAATAATAAAAAAATAAAAATAAAAAAGCAATGTCTTGATCAAATCACTGGATAAAGATAACATGGGGTGGAGGAAAAAGGAAAAACATAAAGAAGAATAATAAACTTCATTGATTGCTTCTTACGAAGATAATATTCTTACAAGGACTAAAAGGTACATCACTCACCTTGCTTTTTCTCCTTTCTTCATGTACCTTTCAATATTAAAGTTTGGTTAGTACCAACATATTATAAATTCACTAGTCTTATTAACTTATCCTCTTTCACACCTCCTTCTCTCAGCTCAGAGTTAGGAGAATTAATCCAACTTTTCCCTCGTAATTAACTGATTAATCTTGAAGATTAATAAGGATCATGTCCAGAGCGGCTCCCATGTAGCTCCAATATTGCTGTCATCAAGGAAGAAGGAGTTACTCTGATAGCTTTGTGGGCTAATTAAGCTATCAAGGGATTCTTCGGAGGAAGGTTGAGGGGACTGAGACATTTCCATTTCCATGCATATCATAGTTACAAGGTTCGCTTGTTGGCATTGCATGTTCACTAGCTCGGCTTGCGTCTTTGCTAATTGTGCTTGGAGCTCGTCAACTTGTTTTTGAAGCTGACAAATCGCTCCCGCGCATCCGTAAACCGGGTCTCTAATCCTCGCTTGCGCTTCATAAACCATGCTGCTAACCGCATCGGCTCTTTGAAATTCGGGAAGTTCCTGAAAAATTATATAATATTTTAATACAAAAAAAAAATATATATATATATATATATATATATATATATATATATAGATATATAGGCGTGGAGAAAAATCCAGTTGGGAGTTGGTTTGTGATCGGTGGTTTGATTACTGACTTGGAAAATGATTTATCTGACAGGTTGATTTACTAACAAACGAGGGCAGTTTGGGAATTTCAGGTTTCCAAATTTTGGTCCAAGATGAAGTGGACTATAATTCGTAGAACACAATCGGATTCGCGTTCACGAGACGGCTGGAATATGAATTAGAACTCGGAAGAATTGAATTGTAAATATGAATGCTATGAATTTCTTGGTTTTAGAGAAAAATGTGATTAATTTTGCATAAAATTACAACGATGCCCTTTTTGGTACCTGTAAGAACTTGATGATATTGCTGGCCCCGAACACACGATGAGCGGTGGTGAATTTGGCGGGGTCGGTGGGCGGAAAGTAGGGCGCTAACACACATTTATCAGCGCAGCGACGCCGGAGAATCTTGCAGGCGGCACAAGGGCTAAGGACGACGTTGGGAGGGGGAGGAGAAGAGGATGAAGATGGCGAGAGTGAGCGAGGAGACGACGATGAGCAAGAGCTGTTGTTGGTGGCGGCCGTGCTGTCACTGCACTCCATCTGAAGAGAAATTGAGAGAAAAAAGGAAGAGGAGGAGAGAGGGGAAGGGTCAGGTGGGGAGATGTGGGAGCAGAAGAATGGAGATGAAGGTGTTAAATAAGTAAAGTCGGGGGGGCAAAGGAGGGAATGGAAGAAAGAGAGGGCAGCGTAAGGTCAGACGTGGACAATCAACGTCATAATCGTTAGCTGGGTGGGGCATGGTTTGGTGTGGCTGCGGCCCTTTTCCGTTTTCATTTGCTCCTCCTCTCTTCTTCTCAAACCTCTTTCACATCTCGCCTTGTAGATAACATTCGAGAAGTATCCATCTCACCTTTAGGCCCAATCCATTTGTCTCCAAAGTTAACGGGGATGGTTAAAACAGAGCATGACCCAAGTCTTTAAGTTGGATTACCAGAAGTAGTGGAAATATCGACTTACAGTTCTTACGCAATCTTAGACTAGTGCTTTAGGTCTAGAGTTGAACTTTGGGCTTTGAGGAGGTGAAAGTGCTTCCATCTCACCTTCAACCCGAAATTTGTTGCAGTTGTTACAAATATGATTACGTAGCCATAACAATTAAAAAATGATTTTTATTACCAAAGACTTTTAGAGGTAGCCCATTTAGTAGTGACTTTAGCTAAGGTAAAGTGTTTTTTTTTTTTTTTTGGAGATTATTTTTATGAGTAGTAATGATTTTAAAGAGGATTCAAATATAAATTTGAAATAAAAATAATTTTATAACATAAAATTGATTTTTTAAAAAATAATTTAGTTGATTGTCTATGATAACTTCAAATCTTTCTTAAAATTTTAAAAAATTTATCAAACATTTAGGACATGTTTGTGAATTGTTGACATAAAAACCATTTTAAAAAAGAGTTTTTTGTTTTTTATAATAAAAAATATAAAAAAACATACGTTTGACAATCAAAAGTTATTTTTTGTTTTTTATTTTTTGTTTTCTATTATTAAAAATAAAAAATAAAGAGTTTTTAGAAAACATCTTTTAGTTGTTTTCTAAACACTATTTTATTAAATAATTATACAAACATGTAAAATAATTAAAAATAAAATATTAGATATAAAAATTATTTTAAAAAATATTAAAATCATGATAAAAATATTTTATATTTGTAAACAAAATTTTATAT